>NW_010972609.1:4085515-4153969 GCF_000737465.1 Haliaeetus leucocephalus
CCCCCCGAAAACCCTCCCCCCCCCCCCCCCCCCCCAGCCCCAGTCCCATTTCCATGTTGCTCTACTTATTAGTATTAACCTCATTACCTCACTTGAGTTCCTTGCTGTGATCATAACCCACCTAGCAATTACAAATTCCCTTAACTTAGGGAAGTGTCCCGCTGGTACATTGATGATTTTTTTTTTTTTAACATCTGGGCCCTGGTTAAAGATATGTTTCTTGTGCAAGTGCATGGGATCTCCACCTGCTCCCTGCTTGCACAGATATTATTGAGGATATCAGCAGCAGCTCGGTTTCAACTGGACTCATGTCAACAGGGAAAGAAAGAGATAAGGAGCTAATAGGTAACAAATCACCGTATCGCCTTTTCTCCAGCTAAGGCTTGGCAATTTCCCTACTAAACGCTCTTGTGCGATCCGTTTCCATAAATGACAATTCCTGCTTTCTCAGCTCTGCTGTTCTGAAGGGAAATGCAGAGTTTGGCAGCGCATTTACAGGCCTCCCAAGCCCGGCTGCCTCCCCGAGCATCCCCTGCCCGTGTCGCTTCCCCCCATCGCCAGTGGGTGACTCTCTTGGCACTGCTTAAGCCTTCTCTCGGCCGGCTCCTGGGGCAGAGGCTGCAAAGAAACGGATCGTTTTCTTGCCTTCAGTCCTCTTGAGGTTTACTTGCATCTAAGGAAAGGAAAATTAAATTAAAAAAAAAAAAAAGGGCAAAACTTAAAAGAGTAAATCACTTTCCTTAATAATTACTAGCGCTGGTTTCCCTAGAAAAGAGGCTTTTTGAATTCAAGGTGCTAAGAAATAGTTCTCTCTTTCTTATTTTACTTGTTTTCAAGGGACGATGTAGCCTGCGGTCATTTCTCTTGCTGCACACATCCCAGACAAAGACCCGAGTGTTCCCCGAGGAAACATAACCGTGGCACAAGTAACTTCCCCCATGCTGCTGCCAGGCTGCCGTGCGGGATGCACTTGTTTCCATTGGTATCGCTTAGCCCCTCCCAGCTGGACCAGTGGGGAACAAAACGTAAATTAGACTCCTAAATCAAAGTTAGTAAGTCCACAACTTCGCAGACATACAGATGTCGCCGCTCATCCTTGCTATTTTTGTAGCAGCTACGCAGAAATGCCATAATGTTGTTGTCACTACAAGAACAGAAGAACTTTTTAAAGTAGTAGTTTCCTACCTTAGAGAAGAGCTGCAATATTTAGCAAGTGCTGCAGAGCTGGAAGAACAGCATCATGGAAATATAGTTTCTCAGTCATTGACTTAAACATTTTGCACTATTACAGTTTGGGGAATTTTTTTTTTTTTTTTTTTTTTTTTTGGTGATAGGAAGTTATTTTTCCCTGGACTGCAAGTTTGGGGAAGCTGAACTTAAAGTGGTGGCTTCTTCCGTTCAGCTTTGTTTTTATTTTGAGTTAGACTGAAACTGTCTTACAATGTCAGCTGTGATAATTGAACTGGATAAGCTTTCTTCAGATGAGATTGAGAGCAAAAACGATTCCAAGTCAGATTTTAAGGAAGGCAAATTCAGTGAATCATGTGCCGATTATCACGGTTTTCAACTACACTGCTCGCACTCTGCACCAGCTGGTAAGCATGCATTTATATAAACTATTTTCTCAAATCTGTGTCTGTTTATTCGTGTAACATGTTGCAAGTAAACTGTAAGACCCAATAAGGAAAACACAGGATTCGTTGCTGTCGCATGCATGTAATATATAAAGTAATTTTTGCTTTAGACGCAGGGTAGAACAGATGTCTGTTTAAAAAAAAATCAGCGTCTCCTGAACACTCTAGCACTTAGGGTACTGCTGGAAGAAGAGCCCAGGAGACTTATGTTGGCATTACCTGGAAGACGCGCTTTCCGTAGGAGGTGACGTAGGTTTTGTGTAAGTTAGAGCAGCCTCAGCAGCTGCTCTGATATTAGACTTTACAAAGTGTGTATATAAGTTGTGCTCTGTCTTGCTTAGCATTGTGGCTCCTCTTCTTTTTTCTCTGGTATTTTTTATCACATCAGGGCTTGTAAAGAAGGAACTGCACATGCTGTAAGTTGTTTTGTTTGTTTGTTTGTTTGTTTGTTTATGACCAGTGTGGCTCATTGTTTTTATTTTGTGACAGATGTCACATATTAGCTACAATAGGTCCCCAAAAATGTCAGTTAAATAAGCATTGTGAAACTTTAATTTCTCTGAAAGTTCATAGTCATGGAAAATACAGAATGTAGCTGCCTTGGATTGCTTAATATAACCAGGGGGACACATCTGCAGTTAATCAATGGAACCCCAGTTACACCCTTAAAGCCTTCTAAAGTATTGGATGGTCATTCACCTAGGAAATACCTTTTAAGAATGGCTACTCTGATTTCTTGTGGACTATATATGTATTTTGACTTGCACAACTCCCAAAGGATAATTTGATTTTGCTCGTGTTTTCACTTGCTTATGACCCCTGGAACAAAGCACAGACAAGACAAATAGAGAATATCTGAAGGTAAATGACACTTTATCCTGTGACAGAACAGCCAACCTGCAGTGGAAGACTGCAACTTTCACTTAAAGTAGGTGAATATGTAAATAAATCTTTGATTTTTTTAACTCTGTAACAAACTTTTGGAACTTTTTTTTTTTTTTTACTTATAAATTCAGTTCCTACACATTAACATGGTCTAATGGTTGGGATGTCATGCGATCTACTCTTGTGCAAGAAAAACAGATAACTTGTGCTTTTCCTAATAGAAATTTTCTAGTTTTACTTCCTGTAAAGCCTTCACTAACTTCTGTAAAACAGAATTTTCTCACTAGATATATTTTTGAAAGTTTATTTTGTGTTAGCAGGTTTTTGCAAGGTCAGGAATCGGGTGTCCGTCTGTTCCCCTGGGATCCTATAACATGCCTTTAAAATTACGTCTCCTATCCCAAAGAAGTGCCATTAAAGAATTTATGCCTGTGCTAGGTGATATACTTTGCTATGTTCCCTAAGTATCAAAGTAAAGTGTTCTAGCCTACCCAGCTGATCAAGAGTAAAATGAACTTTTAGCATGACCAGCATAGTTTGTGAAACAATACCATTCTGCAGGAAAGAGATAATAAAAGATCAAATCTCCTTGTTGGGATTCTTCCATTTGGAAAAAATAATTGTTTTCTTTTAAAAAGAATTATGTCTTGAAAGTATGTGTTGCAAACAGTGTTTACTATTCCTAAAGCAGGAACGGTGCTAGTAAGCATCTTTGACAAATGTTTTGTCAGAATTTGAAGATTTTCTTGGTTTGTGTTTTTGCATCGTAGGAAGAATCCAATAAGTGCTGACACATTGTCTTAGTATTTGGGGGGGGGTTGTGAATGACGATTTAAAGCAAATGCAATCTCATTTTTTGCCTTCTAAAATTTTCCTTGAGAGAGAGAGAGAGAGAGAGATATAATATTGATGTATTTACTTTAACGTAAGGAAGCCCATTTTAGTTGCCAGTGTTGGGTTGGCTGAAGTCTGAATGGAACAGCGTAAACACATCCTATTTGGCTTCCACAAGTCCTTTCCTAAAAGGAACTTCTACTTGCTCAGCCATGGCTATTGATGATAAAAATAAACAGCTCTTAGTTGTACTGCAATGATGGACCCTATTTCTTCCTGACTAGACTATTTCCCAACAATGCTGTTTCCCAAGCAAAATGAAAACTTTGAGCTATGGGAGGTAACTGAAATTTTGCTCTTAGAATTCGGGGTTTTTTTTCAGATAGCAATAACAGTATGAAAATCTTCAATGAAATCAACATCCTACCTGAGGGAGCTGCACTGATGTTTGTTGGCGTTGGCTCCCCTGCCCCATAGGACTCCACCCTCTACAGTTGCAGCCTTGGGAATCTTATGTTTAGGCTCAGTGCTTTTTTAGCTTTTCAGTGTTTTTAAAAGAGGATTTAAAGACCTCTCCTCCAAAATCCCTGAAATCACCAAAAAATGGTAGTATAAGGTACATAAGCTATGAAAACGTAAGTACTCCATGTGAACCTACAAAAAAGCAGCAATAGAGAAAAACATGTCCTTTTTCTTCTGTTCAATCTGCTGTCCACACACTCTGTGTTACAAAAGGTTTATTGTTTAAAATTTATTATGCTGTGCTTGTACTATGATTTTTTCATATATAAAGCAGAGAATTCAATAGAGAGAGAAATCTCACTTAAGAAAAACTTTTCTTCTTGTAGTACTGATGTGTTAATTTTAAACATAACACCTAACAGTGCAAATACAGAAAAGTGAATACTCTGACAAAGTGGTATCCTGAAATACAGTCTGATGTTCTCGGAATGGAAAATGGAAACGTTGCTGCAACAGAAAAATATTGACTGTATTTTTTTTGTTCCTACATAAACCAAACCTATTGGAATATGATGTAAACGTTAAATTACATCTCTCTTGTTAAATGAGAAAGACTGCTATTATAAATAAGCTGAACTTTCTGTTTACCACTCCATTTTCAGTTCTGATGCAAGTACCAATCCTGAGGCATGTTTATTTGGGATCTGCAGATACGTCAGAACATATTGCAGAAACTAATAACACTAGAATACAACCGTATTGTTAAATTAACATTGTGTGTATAGAATACAGACTTTTCCCACGTAGAGTGTTATTGAAATCTTTGGGGCTTTATCACTAGCAGTGTAATATTGAGACTTTGTTTCAAAAGATGGAGCACTGAAATGTGTGACCAAGCTCGGTTGACGAACACTTCATGAACAGAGCGATGACCAGGGTTGGTTTCCACCCCACTCGAATTACCTGGACTCCGGGTGAAAGTTTGAATGGAGCAGTGATACTTGTAGACACAGCGGATAATGTGGGTTTGGTGGGTTTTTAGAGATGCCAGGTAATCTTTAAGAAATTAAAGCTCATTTTGATTTATATGCTACTTATCCTGCAAAGAAGAACTTTTAATGCAATATGATAGCATGAATGCCAGTGTCACAGCTATGGCAGTTTGTCTTCACCAATGGGCAACAGGCTCTTCACAATATAGAAATATAGGACCAGATCTCTGTTGTATTTGCCAGGGTAAAATTTCCTCCAGGGGACAGTGTATTTGCCATTCAGACTTCTCACAAGAAGCAAAGCTAATCTGAATATTGCAGCTGTAAAGATTTGTGCAGATCTAAACCTTATTATCCCTGATATATGCTGTTCTGCTTCATCTCTTGTTAGTCTGAACATGACTGAAAACTTCCAACATAAAATAATGGTCTATATCTTCCAATCTTTGTTTTACAACTATAAGACAAATCGTACTCAGAAGCATTTCTCCATGTAAATTCTCTAATATGTTCCTAGAGATGGTTTTGTCCTAGTAACTCTTGATCAAGAACAAAGAAACCTCTTTAAAAATAAATTTTTTTTAAAAAAGCATGAGCCATAAGTAAGGTCTCAGTAGCATAACTGGTGGTGGTGGGGTCAGTACAGCACTCAAACTCTCCTGAAATGAGACATGCACTAAAGCACACAGATTTGACCCTGTGACTTTTGGTAGAATGGTACAAAGCTAGAGAAACAATTTTTTCTTTCTGCCTTTTTTGTGCTTCTTTTACTGATGAGTTTTTGGGGGAAGGGATGTGAAAGTTATTTTCCAGAGAATAGTTGCTATGTTTCAGAAGTTATTTTTACTGCGGGTTTATTTATGTATCAAAAATCACCCATATGCTGTATGAGGGTATAATAGGAAGAAAATGAAGTATTAAACTTGGAGAACTAAAAAGGGTTAAAAAACTTAAGGACATATTCCTGCAAAATAAGTTGATCCATGTGGCACGAACAACACAGCTAGGCTAGCAGGGTGCTCAGGGAAAGGAAAAGAAGAGTTATTGGGCAAAGATGATGTAACTGAGTAAATACTTTCAACTGTTTAATATTTTCTGTCCAAGACCATCAATGTAGTAAGTGTATTTATACAGAGGTAACAGCTGTATTTTTCTATTTTAGCAGAGCTTGAGGTGTGGAAGAGCCTTTGGGAGTTAGAAGAGCAGTGGGGGTGGTTTGAGTTTCACCAACATAAAATGAAGTCCCTTTCTAGACATCAGAACATGGGGGGATTAAGACGGGATGAGCAAAGCTTGTTCTCTTTTGCCACCAGAACAAATATGATGAGAAGGACAAGAATTTAGGAACTTTCCCCACAGGTATCTGCCCCTCTCTTCCTTTCCAAGAGGCAGCAGCAGACTGAGCTCTCGGTGCTTGCTGTTATCCGTCTCAGCAACCTGTCTAGACAACTTGGTATATCACCCCCTCCGAAAAACTTTTCAGAATGCACATATCGCAGCTTTATGGGAGTGTCACCTCAGAGGAATAAATTTCTGTGCTTTGTGATATCAGATGAAACTAGAATGCGAAGTGGTGGGGCATTGTCTTCAAAAAAGGACATTTCCTTTATTAAAATGGAAACATTTAACAGGAACTTTACGGGGGGGGGGGGGGAGGGGATCAAAAATAATTTACAGCTTTTATTTGATTTTTTTTTTTTTAAATTGCAAACTCCTATATAAACATCCCTTTACTGGAAATATTTCCATCATTCCTGAAACATCAAAATACTTCCGCTTACTGAAAATCTGCTAAACTGGTGTTTCTTATTTATAAACTTTAGAAGGTAGTTTAATTGCTGAATCAAATTCTTTATCTAGATTTTGAGAAGTGCTTCAATCATACTTGCATCACAAAGTCCCCTGGACAGAATAAGTTGTAGCATTGTGCATAAATCTGTACCACACCACTAATTTGCCTTAATTACTCACACTAGGATTATATAGTGAAAACAAGAAGGGAGCGGACACAATACCCAGCAAATTATGTCAAACGGTTACAATCCAACTGAAGTCCTCGTCTTCAAGTGAGCTGCAGTGCAATGCAGAATCAGGACTTGAAAGAGCTGCACTAATTTTTGAAACTCTGTGTTTGCTTGAACAAATCTAACAAAGTAATCTTTCCACAAAGATTAGGTGCTATTTTTCCACATTTCTCTTCTATTTTCTCTTGTAAAACAAAAGGTCAAGAAATGCATTTTTCTGTCATTCCAAGAAGCAATTGAGAGACTCCTGTCAGGAAGATCAATATTCAGAAATAATCCTTCTACTTGTTATGCCATGTCAAGCCAACATTTAGTTGAAAGCCACCAAGAAACATAATTCAGCAGTAGAGCAGAAATAGGAGTTATTAACAGTCTCCAAACCTCAATGCAGCGGAAAGTATTTCGTTATTTCTGACAGATAACATTCTCTTAATTCTAACTTTACCTTGGAGGCAGACTTTGCTATGTCCAAATTACCGTAAGCAAAATGCTGCCAGTTTTGAAAATGAAGTTGGGCATCTCGTGTGGTGGGTGCAGGTGGAGGGAAAGGCAAGGGGAGAAAGCCAATCTGTTCGCATGTGGATGGAGGCTGGGACTCCAAGTTCTGTCGTATGTCCTCAGTCGAGCTGAGACTTTAGTACTGGCAAGAATCAGTCTTTTTTGTCATTCAGCGTAAAGATGTACTATGAGCTACTACTGGAAGATCTTTCTCTCTTTGGCACTACCCTCTGTACCAAAACTTCATTAATAATACAGCAAATAAGCCTGTAGCTAATGAATAATTTGGAGATCGCAGAGAGGCCTAACATGTTGAGGCATTCACCTCTGCCCCAGGGGTCATGACTTCTATCCTCACGTGGCTACAATAAATGGAAACTAAGCTGGATATAGAAATTTAATTTTTCCCAGAGGCATTGTTTCTCTGCCGTGCTCTTCCTTCCTCTAATGAGCTATTTACTTTCAGTTTGAGAGTGGGGTAGGTCAACTAACTCTGAGTAAAGACTAGTGATTTATAATCATAGGTTTTATTTCCCAAATTCCCTCAGCAGCAATAGATGAAGTATGTCTACATAAAGAATATGCTGCCCTTGCAGATATTACTAAAACTTTCCCTGATCTGAAAGGTGAAGTCAATACTTACACAACAGCTCAGTGCAAACTTGGTAACAAAGGTCAAAAAATGGGAACAAGAGTCAAGTGTGAAGAGTTTTCCTATAGCACAGAGTATCTTACACCTGCAAAGCCTGTATACAGCAATGAAACCCTTGTATCTTAGTTGTTAGAAGAAGGGAGTCTGTATGCTTAAGTCTTTTCTCCTTGAATAATGAGCATAAACTGACAAGCAGGTCTCCAATATAATGCAGGAGGCAAGATGACTCGGGGTGGATGGGGAGGTCATTGAGGTATTTCAGGTTTCTTAGATTTTTAAGTCTGGGGATATGTCTTCATATGCTATTATAACAGGTTTTAAAAGAACAAGCCTGAAGGTCATGAGTGTTATAAGTAGAGTGGACAGATGGCCATGTATCGATAACTTTGGTAAGTAAAGGATGCTCCTCTGGTGATGCAGAATATCGTGGTATCCCGTGTTTGAACACAGACTTTACTATATGATCTGATGGGCTGTCTCTAGACAGTATGCAATGAGGAAACAAATTATGTCATTTAGTGCATGATCTATAAGCTATTGCTTATAATCAGTTTCTTTTTTGTGAGTGTATTATTAAAACAACCCATGTTTGGGTTTCTGTTATGCCATCATAAATGTATAGAAACTCTAGTAGGTTTTCTAGACCTTTGTGATATTTGTATCAGTATTGTAATATGACCTAAATTAATCTGATTTTTAAAAAATCAACAGAACTTCCTGAAAACACAAGTTTAGTAATATTTAGAAGGGACATCATGGGAGAGAGAGAATTATACACAGAGTTATCTGTGCAGGCAGCTGAATGTTATAAATAGAAAGAGTTTTGAGTGGTGCTGGAACAGACAAGTGTGTTTTTCCAAAAGCACATGGTGAGAAAGAATTTGGCTGCTTATTAGTCTCAATCCTAAAATGTGCTGGTTTGTTGGTAAAATAATAAATTGAGATGGTATCTTTAGGATTTATGTATTTATATATGCAGAAGTATTAATAATTATTTAGATCTTTATCATATTTGTGGTCCTTGGGGGGGGGGGGGCATGGTGAAGTCACTTAGATCCAAATACATCAGTCTCTTGAGCTACTACAATTATGCCAAATTTCTCTAGCTGTATATCTTCTGTAAAGAGAATTAGCCTCAGGTTTCTGTTTTAACACTTTGAACATTTAAGATGACTATTTCTAAAACACTTATGTTCTTTTTTTGTATCAAAATGAAAGAGAAAGCACTTCAAAATAGCATTCTAAATTACATTGTGTATCATAAATCTTTTAAGTAAGCAATAATCTTCCTTATTTTGTGGCTATACTTCTGGTTCGCTCTGTAATGCAGTGTGCTTTATGCAAATTCATACTGTAGTCAGCTCCTAACATTAATTATTTCAGAATGCTGCTAACAAAGGTAGTAAAATAGGTTTAGCAAATTTGGTTTGAGGGAACAGAATGATGTATGTTGAAGATGAACTGTATCAGTCTTACCTGAGTCCTAAAGTGCAAGCTAATTTTTACAGTGCCTTTTTCTTGCATATTTTGAAACAAAGAATTTTCTTGTACTTCCTTTTAGAAAGGAAATTCACTCTTACTTATACTTCTCTACAAGGTTTTCTTCTGGTAGTTGCTTTATACACTGTTTTCCTTAATTTCTTTTTCTCCTGTTCTTTTCCTTTTATGATAAGGAATAACAGGTCAATCACACTGTGCGTGGTACTGGGACAGGTTAAAACTGATTTCTGCTTTCCCTACTAAGGCACTGAGAAAGGACTAAATACCAGAATTCTATGAAGTCACTAAAATAACTTGAGTCAGTCCACACTGCAAGCTTTTTCTCATCTCACTTTGGTATATCTTTGCCTTTTATATTCCAAACATTTTGATTTTGACACTCCAAAGCTGCTCCCACATCTCTTTCCATTCAAAAGTTTTCAGTTCTGCAAGAAGAGATCATAAAATATTCAAGGAAAACATCCTTGCAGGGGTATTTGTTTATTCAATCCTTCTTTCACTTCAGCAATGTTCTGCTGAACCTGAACAAGGAAACTAATGAATTATTTAAGTGAACCACCACCAAAATCTCATGTCACTATGTCATAGATTTACGCTCCAGATTTCTGCTGTCTGTTTCTATTTTGCCAAAGGATGAGACATTGGAGGTCTGCACGCTTTCTCTTCCAGCATCCTCGCTAAGGCAAGCTCCGCTAGTGCAGCTCTAGAGAGAAAAAAATTAATGAATAGAGGTTATTGCCCTGTGGGTCTTGCCAAGCCAAAAAGGCTTTTTTTTTTTTTTTTTTTTTTTTTTCTCAATGGCACTTTGACAAACTAAAGACTAGATTATGGCCAGTCTTTCGGAAAGGCAGTTTCTGATGTACGTCAATCAAGAGTATAATTATATTCTTCTGTGTGTTACTTAAAATGACTGTCTTGAAAAATGCATGGACTCTGGAAGTTGTCTCTGAGAAAACAAAGGACGATGGAAAGGGAAGCCTAGTTTTGCTACGATGCTTGAGTTGGCCGCTCATTGTGGCTCTGCGGAACGCCTGGTATGAGGTGCCGATTGTCGCCGCTCACGTCTATTGACTAAACTAATGTTATTTTAGAAATAAAACAGTAGTAAAAATAGCAAGTGTATTCTGGGATAGCACTGATATATTTTCTTTCTCTCTGTCAAATAAGACAAAGGACTGAGTCATTCAGGATTAAGGAACTCTGTGTCTCTATATATCTATGTGCCCTTTTTGTTTTTGTTTATAAAAACCCAAGGAGAACATAAATCTTCAGAATTCAAGGATGATCAAAACTTAATTCAATGAAGTTTATTCCAAATGTTGACATCTTATTCTTCTCGAGAGTGACTTGGCCTCGTTCTCTGACTAATTTAACTAAATGATGTAACAAATGCAGGGGGTTTTATATCTTTTTCCTTCATTTTTGGAGGCATGCAGTCTTGTACACGCTTTTCACTGAGGATATACTACTGGCTTGTTCACTTACCTCAGGAAGGAAATAGCGAGGACCACTCAAAGAAGAAGTACAAATAGGTGTCCCATTTACAGACATTTTGTCATCATCAAAATTCACGAAGTTTAATACAATGCATTTTTGGCATGTTCTACTCTTTATTTTGATAGTATCTGTTAACAGCAGAATTAAATGTGGCAACTGTTACTTTTATTTTTAGAAAACTTTGTTTCCTAATGTTATTATTTGGATCTCCGTATGCTTTCCTTCTAATCATCTTTGCTGGGAAAAGCAAAGCACAGAAGATTTGGGAACTCTGGGAGGGAACTGTTATGCTTTTCTGTCCTTCATAGGACTTAGACAGGAATTCCCATACTGACTCGGATCAAAAATCTACCTTGTTTGGTATCCTGTTTCTGGCAGCGATCACTATCTGTTATTTCAGAGGAAAGGCCAACAGGAAAGCATCTTGTTGGCCATGTTTCCAGCACCTCCTCGAGGATATCCTACCACTTGATCTGACTAAGCAGCACTGAAGTCCTGCAGAAGGGATGGCAGTCAGCTTCAGAAAAATCAATCTTCAGTTTCACAAATGCAGAGTTGAGTCACTCGAGGCAGAAGTTTCCAAATGACTGCTTTTAGCCAGTTCAAAACTCTGGGGTAAAGTGTGCTTAAATGAGTCTAGGAAGAAAAAAAAAAAAAAAAAGACCCTCTAGAACTGATCTTGTGATTTTCACTGAAATCCCTCATAACTAACATTAGGAATTTGATTCATAATCTTATATTCACATTTTGGCACCAATGTTGATTCCTTTCTTTCTGTGTAGCTCATTTTTCAGCTTCACAAGGTCTGTTACTCTCATTCTTCGTGACCAGAACATATTCTCCTCTCCCTCTTGATTTACTGAATATAGAGCACTTGAAACAGTCTTCCTCTCTGCTCAAATTCCGAACTTTTTTTCCTGACCTTTGCACAAAGGTAACTTTTCTCATCTGTCCATCAACACTTTTGATTTGGTTTCAACTCACTTGTGACTTTTCACTTCACATTGCATGTCTATTTTTTATTTTTAGCATCTGTTTTCTCACTCATTCCTTTACACCTCTCGCTTTTGGAGTGATAACTATTCCCAACTATAACACACTTTAAACATCCATCTTCAGTTCCTTTCTTAAAACCAATTGTTAAACTTTAAGATACTTTCAGTACCTTAACTTTTCTTACCCCACTCTTCTAATACTCTGACTTGTCTCTCAATAATAAGACACTTTGTGACTTTCTCTGCTGGTGCCAATGGCATGATCCTACTGATGTTAATTATTTCCATTTCTTTCATGCTTTCCTTTTCTAGCTTAATCTTCTTTAGAAAAAAAAAAAAGAAAAAGAAAAAAAAGGAGGAAACTGTTATCCTCTCCTTTTTTTTATAAGTCTGCAAAATTGTGTTTTTAATACATACTTTCTGTGAGGAGAACTAAAATAAGGAGGGGAGTTTGAAGTTGATATTTCTAGGCATTTTTTTGTGAGTGCAGTTGACAAAACTACACAAGATGTGATATGATGTATGCCATCTGTATAAATTTGAATGTCTCCCATAATAAGGAATTTTCTCTATTATTAGGCAATTTTTTTGAAAAATGAGATGTGAAGAGATTGAGGAGCCTCAATTAACTAAGCACTAAAGCTCCTTCTCATTTTGCACAGCTATGGGTCCACTTAGCATTTCTGGAAAAATAGGTCCTGACTGATGTGCCCAAGACCTTGAAGGAGCCGGTGAGCCGTAAACTCTATAAAGCTGCTTGTGGATTTCTAATAAAGTAAATAAATAGCAAACGTATTTTTCGGTTTTTCCCCAATTGTGTTATTAATTTGGCATGTCTTACAAAGCTTACTGGATGTAATTCAGCAAGAATAAAATATAACGCGCTCTGCTTCTAGACAGGAAAGATATTTTTAAGATATCAGCAATGTCTTTTCATAAAATGCTAAGAATACACACAGAATCAGCATATGCTCTGTTAAGTCCAAAGAGAAGGCCAGTATTGGAGTTTGAGCACCATTTTGATTTCCAAGTGGTGTGTTATCCCTTGTCTTTCCAATTTTAAAAGTAGGCACAGCAAGGGCAAGGTTTCCTGCTGCTGTAAAGCTGAGAACAGCCGTTCATTCCCCCCTGTTTGCTGCAGCTGGGGCATTTACCTCAGACTTGTAATGCAGACATACATAATATTTAATCCTGTAGAATATTGCCACAGGGAAATTCAACTGTGTGCATAAAAATTGTCTTGTCTGAATCGTATAGTGAAACTCTTGTGAGAAGTCACTTGGAGGGAGGGAGGAGGCATACACAGACAATTCCACTGGTTTTCCATCAGAGAAAGCTTTTGGTGCGATAAAGTGGTCATTTACTCATATTGCTATATTTTAAGTGTTAATCTTTCAGTTAAAAAAAAAATCATAAGGCAACTTTAGCTATTGCAAGGGAACAGTTGAAGTGAGTTGCAAAGAAAGATTTTTAATTTAAGGGGTTTTTTTATAGAAATGCAAATTGATTTGTTAGGAATAATGCTTGCAGATAGCTCTGCAGAAATGACTTCGTAACTAACGGCTTAGAGTGGAAAAAACAGTTTAGCTGTTTCTCCTGAAAAGATGAGGGAGAGAACCCAGGAATCTCTTGGATGTGCCAAGCTTGTGGCAATGTGCTTTTCGAAGCGTTTTACGTGGTGATCTGAGATCTTGTTAAAACCTGGAACAACTCACAGTGCATATATACATATGTTGACTTCTTCGAGAACAGATTGGGAAGGCGACCGCCTGGCGCTGCCAGCGCTCCTTTGTTCGCTGCCGCGCGTGCCATGTGCGAGCGAGACAAAGGTGTGGGTGCAATCCAGGCTTCGCGTGTGTAACGAACGGCAAGTAATCAGACGCCTGAATGTTCCCTTCTGGCTTTTGAGAAGATATTTAAAAATAAGGGATACAAAAACCAGATGAATGTTACAAACATGAAGCTACCACACATTCCAAGTTGGCTTGTTAGCTTTGTTCAAACTTTGTCCTCCAAAAATAGTTCTGATGGTTTTGCCACAAGTTTAATGATGCCGTGGGACTCCTTCTCTCTGTCGCCATGCAGGGCAGCAGGGCAAAAGTTTTCTCTTATTCATCTTTTCTTTCTAAAGTAGGAGAAAAAGCCCTAAATGTGCTGTTCAAACACATGAAAGAATGCACCATCTTGTTCCTTAATTAGCAAAGGTTATGCAGGCTTGTTCTGCAGCACCAGCTTTTATTAGTAAAGCATTGCGATTTTTTGTAACAAGTCAGAGCAGCTACTTGTTGTCAGACTGAGTAGGGCCCTGACCAGAAGTTTCCGTTCGTTACACGTACAGTTAGTATTAGGAAACATGATCCCAATAATGTTTAAAAACTTGAAATAACTGTCATGAACCTGATAAGAGGCTGCAAAGTTTTTAAGGACTTTCCATCCAATGGTATATTTTCCATACAAAGCAACTACCAACAAGCCAGCCCCTTTCCTCTATTCTCTAACAAAGCTTCCAGCGTCCAAATCGGCTCCAAATGTGCTTTCGTTTCTCACGCTGAAGATGATGATCAGATGTGAACAAAAGCTACTGTGCAGAGCTCTCTTAAGAAATCCAAATAGGTTTTGGAAGAACTTTTTATAGCAAGGGTTTGAGTGTTTAGACCCAAGCTGATAATTTTGTTCTCAAAAGCGGAATCCCACTATTGTCTCTCATTTTCCACTTGCCATTACAGTATGAATTACTTTTTGACACGTTTTATAACTTTAAAAAAATTCTCCAAAGGACCAAGACTCCAAGCAGGAGTACAAATAACTCCTATCGATAGTTGCACGTCATGGGAGAAGACGTGGCTCCTGAAGTTGCTGCTGTGTGAGTAGTCATCTTGGGCAGCACATTGCTAACACCACAACGTAGCACCCAGCGCTATCTAAAGCTCTTGTATTTCTCGTTGGCAGCGTGTCGCGTATCTAAATTTTCCTATGAAAGGGATACCGAGCGGCCGGACTGCACAAAGTTCTTTGTTTTCCCCTTCCGCACTGGCACGCACCAGCACTGGCTCTGAGGCTGCTTGTTTAAGAAATTCTGGGCCTCGGGCTGCATTCCTCCGTGTCAGCCTCGGGTAGCTGCAGCGCAACATCGGGATGTAATGTAAGTTGAAACTGCAGTCCTATTGACTTGAATGTCAGTTAACGCTTAAAACATTCTCCAGTAGATAGTAGTTGCACAGCATTGCTATACTACAAATACACTACACCTTGAATTTAAAGTTCCTTTGTTCATTATTCCTTCCTGAAACTTTAATTCCAACAAAAAATGACGGTCAAATCATATACGGAGTCACACACAGTAAGTAAGTATCAGAATTTAGTCTTTAAACATGGGTAGTTGCAGAAGATGTCAAAAAGATTAAACTATCAAGAAATGATGAAGGTAAATTTTAATTTGGCCACATTCTTGCAGCATAGGCTTGGGCTAAAAACTGATATCGGTGTTTCAATGTGCATAGCTAAAATAAAATATCACGAGGTCTAGAGGGAAGAGTTGTAAGCTTAGTCATCTCAAGAAGGTTTGACCGCTTCTTTCACAAAGGTTTTGTTGTATGGAAATAAATAGTGAAAATTACCTCCTTTAATGACAGAATATGGACATCTCCTGATTAAAGATTTTTTTTTTTTTTTACAAAAGTGTAAAAAAAAATCCACAAAATCCCCTGTTAGAAAACAAGTAGTTAATGGGTTTTCAGGGAAGAGAACTGGTTAACAATTACCATTAACAAGGACTTTTACCATCGGTGTTAATAGAATTTTTGTGGATCTTGACAGTTTTTTCATTATAAATGCCTTTGCAATTCTAGCCTAGAAAAGGGATGAGGATTTGCAAAATACCTTTTAAGACAATGGCATTTTTTAATTACTTTACCAGCCTTTTGCAGATGGAACACACAACTGTGGTTTTTATTTAAATAAGAAAACTTGATATAAGTCACTTCCGTGATGTACGTGTTGCATTTTAGAAGTTATCTTAAATTTTATCAGATTCAATGACACAATGAGCAACGTGGGCCTTGGATTCTTTTCTTCTTTGCATGTGTTCATGAGGAGTGTTTCTTAGTACGACAGTATCAGGATCCTAAATGTACAGGTACTACGTGGTAATGCTGCAGTACATGTTAGCAAATCTTTGAAAGAAAACTTAGAATTTCAATAGAACAGCAAAACAAAGGACTTTCTGCTCCACAGAATTCAGTCAGGTGGCATTTCCTGCAGAAACTGGACACTGCATTGAAAGAACAGCATTAGCGACTAAGATGTGATGAGATATTTCTTCATCTTTACTGCTTCTGGACAGTTTAATACATATATTTAGCTTGGGCACAAGTTAGCACTTATAAGGAAAACCATCAGACTTGACTGTTGATGTAAGAGAGTCAACTAAGTAAACATTAAAAGGTAATTTTTTAATCATATTTGTTTGTGAAAGCTATTTCTCATAGTATCTGGTTTGACACGTAGCATTGTTATTTACATCATGTATGTTAAAAGCTACTACATTAGAAGTTTGTGCCTGCCTATGACTACCTTTGCATTTGACAAACCCCGGAGAATCAGGTGTAATATGTAAAAGCTGACAACTTGGTCAGGAGTTGGCTTAGCTAAAAAATAGGCGAAAGTTGGAGGGTTTATTACTTCAGCAACCATATTCTGAAATTACTAACGGTGTGTGTGAACACAGATTACCTTTTACATAGTGCA
The DNA here is from genome assembly GCF_000737465.1 of Haliaeetus leucocephalus. NCBI lineage: Eukaryota > Metazoa > Chordata > Aves > Accipitriformes > Accipitridae > Haliaeetus > Haliaeetus leucocephalus. The sequence continues at coordinate 4,102,235 of NW_010972609.1, forward strand.
CTGAATCAAGGCTGCTGTGATAGTAGTAGTACTATTTCTATATTCTCCCATTACTTAGAAACCATTAGTAGATGTGACTGCAGCTTTTTTCACAATGGTTAAATCTGACACAGTGTTCAAATGGGAGAGCTTCCACAGAAACTGGGAGGTGGTGTGACAACTTAGGCTAGGAAACACCTGGACCTTAAGTTTTGACTTCCTTGTTTAGTCTTCAACCTTTCCCATTTGGCCTCTTTCATGCTGTTTCTGGGCTACTGATAAGCTCTACATTTTTTAAATAATAAGACATTTTTTTCTTTCTTTTTTCTTATCAAACTGTGGCAAATTTACTCAGAATGCAGAATTTTCCCCTGGCTGAATTTGGTATCTCAGTGTGGACTTTTTAGGACAAAAGCTGGAGAGTGGTAAGAAAGCTACCGTCTGTTGATGGTGAGGAAGCACATCTTCAGCACTGAAAACATGAATCCAGTCTCCATAAGAAATGAGGCTGTTATGTGCATGTCACTGAGACTCTGGAATCAATTATTAAAAATAAATCAGCATTGTGTCATTTAGCTAATGAAATATATTGCCATAAATTGCTTTTTTTTTTTTTTTTTTTTTTTTTAGATGCTGGAAGTCCTTTTTGATTTACTTTACCAGAAATGACTGTGCTAATATGGTGGGTTAGAGACATTCAGCCTCTGTTCTTATCATGCAATCTTTCTGCAGAACATAAAAATGATCAACATAGGCATAACTTCACGGCTAATTTCTTTTCATGTTGTGTATTCCTCTATCAATAACCTTTCTGACTCCCCTTCTACTTCATTAACGTGATGGAAGATTTGTACCTTGAAATATGACAATACAGATCAATAAGTACTGGGTAAAATGTGCTTTGCCTGTTTTGATTTCTGTGTTTGCAGTATCATTGATTCCTTTCTTTATACGAAAAGAGTGTTGTTACAAGAAACAAAAGCTCAGCCTTTGCTTCCTTGAAGTCTTGGAACAGCGAGTTTCATACTCAGCTTATCTGTAGTACAAACACGGCATTTTCCAGAAGGCCAAGTTTGGACTAGCTAGCTATGCAATGTCCGAGCCAAGCAGAGTCTAAGAGGGAGAAATGAAACTGGTGCCCTCGCTCAGAGAGGGACCATAGATTTTTGTATTAAGTGGTGCATTGGTGGTCCCTGCTGTTCACCGGCTTCTTTGGAGTCCTTTGGGGTTTTTTGTTTGTTTGGTTGGGTTTTTTTACCTTAAACTTGGCCTAGAGGAAATCTAAGGAAGCTGCTTCCACCAAATGGATGCAGTAACTTAGAGTTTTTTAAAATGTTTTCTCTTATTAGTATTATTTTCACCCTCAATGCTCATCTTGCAACTCCTGTGTTGTGATTCTTACCTTCCCTAGAGAGAATTTGAAACAGAGAAATGATGTGATTGATAGTTCAACGCACCCTCTTTAACATGAAGAATGAAAAGAAACACTCATCCTTCCAGGGTAATTTTATTTTCTAGCAAAAAATCTTTTTGGATCAATTCTGAACTTCTGCTGCAGTTGCATGTAATCTTTGTATAGCATTGTCAATAAAAGACAAGTTCTTTAAATGTATACAAATATGGTTTGTTTACTACTATGTTTTGAACTTATTTAATTTGCATGATCCACAACAATCACCTATTAGGCTGATTTTAATTTTCAGCCAAAATTATAATGGCTTGAAATGTATAACTGATTCAAAATGTGACTGACCTGCTGTTTTGGGAGGCAAGGCAACAAGGTAGACCCACCTCTCCCGATGTGCCTTTTCACTGCCCCGCGTTGCTTTTCTGTGTTCTTCCTCCACAGTCAGTGGTGGTGTTCTGAAGCCAGGGAAAAATGAGAAGGCTTCTTTACAGCTTCCAGGAATAGAGGGGTTTTTTTAGGATCATACCAAGAATGTGTTTGGCGATGACTTGAGAACGTGTAGGTGCTCGTGGGGGAAAGGTGTCTCCTGGAGCAGTGCTGAAGGACCAAGCGAGGAGTACGCCGGTGGCACAGTACCACTGAAATTCACGGTTAGTAATCGCTGACCCACGTTAACTTCTGAATAGTGCAAGGGATTTGTTTGGGAGTACCATTCAGCGTGCCAGAGACTGTTCTAATAACTTACTGTCTTCCACATTAACAACATCACAACAAAGACCATCCCGTGCTTCTGCCAACAGTAGTTTAATTTGCTGGTAGAGACGTGGCCGTAGAACCTCGGTGTATTGAAGCTACACAGAAAGTATGCTCATTCAACCAAAATGTCATTGGCAAGTGTTCTTGTTGAATTCCTAGTCTAGAAAGGATAGAGAAAGCAATTATAGCGACTGGGTTTTGCACTCTGAAAGGCTGCTGATGGGACTTTGCGTCTTTTGTCCCATGTGCTACATTTTGTACTGCTTAAGTTGGGCGCATGGGGGAGGTTTTTTTTTTAACATTATTAGCTACTTTTTGTGAGATACATATACTTAGCATTTATCTACAGCATTTATAATAAGACAATAAGGCCTTGGAGAAACAGATCTTGACACTGTACTTTTCATGCCAGATCTGTTCTCCCAGAAATTCCCAGACGGGATTTCTTCCTGGAGGATTAACTGCTTCTTCCTCTTCCTCATCCTCTTCTCTTAAACCAAGTACTTAAACAACCCAGGAAGTTTGACAAACCCCAATTCTTACTCAGTAAGTGTTATGTTTGTCTTATACTAAAGTCTTGCTTAAGGATGGTTCCATAGCATCTGGATAAGGTTAGCCTCTTCATTTCCAGAATTTCGAATCTAATGTTTGTGTTAATACATTCCTGCTTCACAATGGTCAGATACCAGAGGGATTGAGTTAGAACTCTTGTTCAAATCATCTTTTTCAGATTAAAGTGAATTTGCTTGTTTTCTCACTACTTCCCCAGTCTTTGTTTAAAGTGATCTGGCAGTTCCTATTCCGTAAACTGAAGGACTTGCTTGTTTAACCTGAAGGTAGAATCTATTGAAGGTTAAAAATGTAAATGCAGTAGTTCAATGGGAATTGAATATTTAGGTGTTTTGATTATTCCACTCGTGCTCATTTTAGGGACCTGAATAACTTGAGTTAATCTCACTCTTATGATTAAAGATGTAGCTGCATTATTAAGTGTTTCAGGGAAAAGCACGGGGCAGGTATATAGCGTATTACCTGCCCTGGTAGCTGCTTTATCTGCACGTTCTTCCTCTGCACTACCCGCTGCACTCTAGCTGCAAATTAATCATCTTCTCTGTGATCTGAATGTGTACATGAGCAGTTACCACTGCTCTGCCCTACATGGTTTGTTCAACATTTCTCGTGTTGATTTTGTTTCTTAACACCAAAAAGTTTCAAAAAACCCATCCCTGCTTTCTGTCTCTATCTTTTGATTTGAGCAGTAAATTGGAATAACTTCTCTTTAAAAACTTGAAGATTAATATTTTGGAGAAAGATTTATTTTTATCATTTAAATGCTCTGCAGAAGGATTTTTCTTGTTTCTTTTGTTTGGTTTGTGTGGAGGGGGTTTTGTCTGATTTTGAAACTATGTGATTATTTGATAGTATAAATACTAGCCTGAGTAGTCTCAGGTATCTGCTGCATAGAAATTATTTGTTTTTACAGTCTTAACCTTGGCTTATTTCCTTCTATAAAACTCAGTTTTTGTCTTGATTTAAAATGATCACACACTGCTTTCATGCAAGTTTCAGTCTTCTGGTAAAGTTAGTCATAAAGATGAAAGCACAAAATTCTGTCAAGTTCCTTACGTCTACTTGAAGTGGGTCCCTGGTTGCTAAACACTCAAATCCCTCCCCCTCAAAAAAAAATTGTCTAAATAGATTTCATAAGCCTTAACCTTTTCCGAATCACTCCTTGTTAAAGATATTGATACATTTCAATGGCCATAATTTATCAACAAATTAAAATGGCTATTATAAGTTGATATGTTTATCATATTGGGGTAATTTTTTCATTAGTTCTGCCCATCTTCACCCGTCTTTGCTGTTGGTATATTTTGATTACACACTGCAAGGAAGTTTGGACAAAATTTATGCACTTAATTTATCAAACAGACTAGATGTATAAACTCCTACTTTTTCATACTTTCATAACAGTATTCAATATATTTTGTTTGACTGAGTTAATATAAATTAATCCTAACAGAACAATAAGTTGAAGTGCACTCTGTACAGGGGGAATCGGTACTTAAATGAGACAGACAATCCCATTCAGTAGAAGAATAGTAAATGCTAAGATATGGTTGGAAGGAATGAATGTTGCTGAAGTGGTATGTAGTGTTGTAAGTATATGTTATGGCATGCTTTCTGTTGAACTTAAGCAATATGCAGGAAAGTAATGGAAAAGCCTCATATTTAGGATTGCCAGTGTTTGGAAAACAAGAAAAAAGGGACTGTTTACGTTGTCTTCATTTTTTGAAGTGCTCCAAAAAAATCCAAAGTACTTTTTAAAGTGCAAATTTTTACATTAGGGGTTTTTTTTGTCTAAGAAGCAAAATTACAGATTTTCTGTACCTTTCTAAGTAATAAAAGAGGGAGATGGGAAGCCTGTTAGCAAATGGAAAGGCTTTTATTGCATCCATGTAGTACAGCTACCTCACAGAGCAAAACACCTCAGTTCTTCTCTTACTACTTGTATTCCCAGCTGAAACGAATGAGTCTGAACAAATACAACCACTATGACAGCACTTCATTTTACAATTTTTATCATACATAGTCCTGTTCCCAGGCTAACGTTTGAAGCATGTATGTCTGTTCTTGACTGCACCGTTGCCTCCAGATATATATGACTACAGGCTGTGAGGGGCTAACGACAGTCCCTGTATTAAGGAAAATGTGTTTTGTAATGTGTTTTGTCTAGCTCGCTATCAGTGGATCTTGATCATTTGTCCCTCGAGGCCCTTATGGTGGCCCATAAAAACATTACTGGCAAAGACAAATAAAGTGGTGCCAAGAATTAAGATGCTGGAGGGACACTGGTCCAAGAATTGTAGGTTTAAATTTGAATATATTTGATCATATATACTGATCATATCATTAATGTAATTTTTTCGTTGACTTTGATTTGGCCTGCAGTTCTTTAAGTCACAGAGAATTTTTCTGGCTCCCTTTTGACACCAGAAAGTAATACTTTGCACTGCAGGATCTCCATCAGCCTTGACTGTGTTGTATTAGTCAATACTTGATATCTAACATTATAAATTAAATTGATTAAAACTTGATTTTAGTCAAGTTTTAAAAGTTTTGTTTCTAATGGTGCTAAATGATGGCTTCTAGTGTTTTGATATGCACAAATGAGAACTGACGAAGGGAGCAGTCTTTCATTCTGTGGTGATAAACCCATACTAGTTTTGAAAACTTGAATACTCTTCCTATGGCAACTTGGAATAAAATGTGCAAGCCATTTATCTGAGGGGGGGTGGCGAAGGAACAAAACGAAAGCCCACAAAACTCCCCAGCTCTTTCTCAGATGTGGTTTTTTGGTTATCTTGTGTTTTGAAGGTGAAACAGAACAAAAATAGAATGATGATAGTTTTTGGCAGAAAAGGTTGCCCTATTTATTAACATGTTCCACACTGTTAGTTTTTCTTTTCTGATAAGACATTCTGGGAGAACGTCAGAATATGGTTATATGTTTAATCTAAATGGACCTTTTCTTCATGTCACAATAGGAATTTTTTTCTTCTTCCATATGGCTATAAAATTATGTAGTTCTAGACTTTTACCCAAGTGATTGGCTTTCTTCTGTATAGCCCACCCTTGTGTGCTAAGCTTCTGGCGTTCCTTGACTAAGCAGCAATTTAAGCCAGTGTTAAACTCAACTGTGGTTGATTAACACATGGCACCTTTGCAGAAGATCGGATCTCATCTGTAGTGCTCTGCTTGGCTCACGTTTGTCTGAGATCAAGCAGTTAGGCGTCTAAAAAAGACAGAATGCTTTATCATATCATTTCTGCATTGCAGTAATTGGTTTCGTGGTTCACATAAACTGATTTTAAAATGCTATCTTTTATCTTTTACGCTATCTTTCATCTTTCAAATGCTATTTTAGTGGCAAGAATGGCATTTTAGGATGTCTACGCATCAAGGTGACTCAGTTTTATTGTTCAGAACAAGTTTTAATTCTAAAACCTGGCCTTTGTTAAAATTTTTAAAGCATTTTCATGTGGTTTTTCTGCAGTGTACAGTTCTGTAACTTTTAATATTCTATTTGCTATAAGGAAGCAAATTTCATTAATTGTTTCCGTAACAGCAACCTTCCTCCACAAAAGGGATTTCAAAGCTATAATTTCACTAATATCTTTGTAACTAAATTACATGTTAGACAAGTAGGTCTCACAAAGTAATAAAAAGTGTATTTTCAAAAATTGAAAAGGAATTTGAAAAAGTTTTGTGCTGCAGGACTGATTTTCTGGACTGAAAGCTAGATTTTCTTTGGAAATATTTGGGGTGCCAGAAAAGCATTTTTCAATATTTTTATTATCACAAATTTCAATTTGGTTTCATTCTAGTGAGGCACAAAGCAGTTAATGAGTATTCTTTTGAACCTATGCCTTTAAATTCTCTATTTCCTGCACATAGTATGAATTAGAATTATTTATTGCTAGTTGCCTTTTTTTTTTAATAGCATTCTCTTTTTGAAAGAGGAGTTCATGACTAAGGGACTTATGGTTGAAGACCATACCGACTACCTTGAGACTGTTCATGTGGCTTTCTCTCTCGTGTTGCTTTGGAAAGATGAAAGCGGCATTAAAAAGGATGGAAAGGGTTCAGAAGGCTGGCTGGATGTCACCTCAGCTATTGCTGGACTGACCTGAAGTTTCGTTACTGCCCCTGCTCTTAGTCCTTACCCCAGGAGAGACCTTGACCAGACATCACTGGCGTTTGGCTATTTTCAGGCCCCAGAAGTCAATGTGACGGTAGCCTGAAGGAACAAAGGGTGGAACTCGTAAAAAAAACCTGTCGTCCTCAAGTTCTTCCTGACCCAGATGCCAGAATGAAATGACTAAGAATTTCTTGCTAGGGTGTAACTGAACTTGGCTTGATAGATGTCATATTTCAAAAGCCTGAGCCTGTCAACGGTTGATAAAGTGCTGTCTCTGCCTTTAAAATAAACAGAAACTCTTCTGTGTTTAGTTCTTGAAGGGAAGAATTGAATACAATTAACAGTTTATGCATTATGTAAACCACATGTTAACCTTTTAAACCTAAGGTTTGCAGACTTTAAACAGTCTAGAAAATTTCTCAATAAAATTATCTGCTTTCTTTCACAGTACGTAGAATGCAGAGAGATAATTTTCTCAAGGGCGCTGTTCTTCTTTCCTTGCACGCTTGAAGCCTGAGCTTACCAAACCGAGCTTTTCCGTGCCTGCAACCACGCAGGACCTGCTTGTCGAAGCCGCTGCCCCAGTACAGCTTGGTGCTCCAGTAGCACCGTGCCCCAGGGACAGAGTCCTCAACTGGGCTGGAGCTCACCCTCCGGGGAAGCGTGTTACCTCTTGGTAGCATCAGGAGGCTTGGGGTTAAACTATGGTCTGCTACAAACAACGCCCCAGTGAATTCAAAGCCATCAATGGATTTTGGATGAGACCCAACGTACATAAAAGGCAGCCAGCAATGATTGATGATGGGATGGAAAAATTCAAGAAATCCCCTGCCATCTGGTACTGTCGATAGTTTGCTGGCATGATGTCCTGCAGATTGCTGTACAGGCTGCCTTTGAGAATGGGTGTAAATATTGGTCTCTGCCATTATCAATACAAGATGTAAACACATTTGGGAGGAAGGGTGTAACAATAAACTGACCAAGATCAGTCACGTGCAGCGAAAAAGAAAGCAAGCTCTACTTCAAAGTAACCTGTAGCTATTATCTATTAACAATTACAGCTTCGGCAGTTAACTGTTGACAATACTTGGTATGTAGCGCTGGTTACTGCCATTTTCCTAATGGGATTACATGACCTTCAATTTATATTACCACACTTTCAGCAAGTGCTATTCTGAGTTAACAAAAAAATTCTGCAATCTCTCTAGCTAATCCAAGCATAACTGTGTATAGCATGGAGCAACCAAGGGCAAGAGATTGAGTTTTATAGGCCAGGGTGCAGCTCTTCTGTTTTTGATTGTGTGAGCCTTTATTATGATTTTACTAATTGATCAAAAAAATAAAATAAACCAAAAGATCTCTGAATCGGATGGAAAACTCCTTTCCAAACTCCGATTATATGAAGATTGATTGCTGCTTCATGGCTAGCTTTTTGCCTCGGTGTTTGTAGCGAAAGACTCATGCATACAGAAGAATTTCAAATTCAGAATAACACGACAGTTTCTGAAGTCAGAATTACTTCATAAATTGAGTGGTTTCATTACTACCGACAGCAGGCTTAAAAAGCTCATTATTGTAGTACAGATGTATGGTGTGGAACAGTTAATGTGACTAATACAATTTGTACTAAACCTACCTGACAAATACCAAGTGCCAAGTTCAGTAGCAAACAACTTTTAATCATTTCACCATGCTACATGCTTTGAAAGTACATATAATTTATGCTGCAGATGTGTTTTCCTCTGTGAAGCACTTCTGAGGAGAGGTAAAATGTGTGGTACAGATAGGCCAAACCAGATGTTTAAATTATACCTTTACCAAAACCACCTGATGAATGATGTGTGTCTGTCATCCATGAGTGGTAGTTGTTGAGTTCAGATTACTCTGCATGTGTAGACGGCAGTGAAATACTTTTAAGGATGCCAATGAAGTTTTGTGAAAACAGATCTATCCAGTGTACCAAAACAGATTGAACATGCTGTCTAGTGCTTCAAGTTCATGAAAGAAAGTTTCCCAGGAAAAAAAAAATAAAAATCTAGTGTATGCAAAATGAAACAATTGCAACAAAGTAGGCAATAAAATGTTGGAGGTCTGTTTATTTTGCATTTATTTTGAACTTGGCATTTTTCATTATTCTATAGGAACAGAAGTTTGCATTGGTGCTCATATGCATGTATTCATGTACCTGTTTACAGCTTGTTATGCTGTCAGTTATGAATTGGGGGAAAAAAGTTAGTCCCCTTCATGGATTTATACCACAGCTGTAACTTCAACACAGCCACTGGTATTGTCAAGCTGGGTAGAATATAGATTTTCTTTCTGGGGGAAAAAAAATAAATTCAAAGGACACGGGGTTGCCTTATAATGTTTAGGGCAATAAAAATTGTGTGGTTTTTTTTCTAATTGCAGAAACTTGTAGTTAATATTTTCGTAACAGTCATAGTTCATTTTCACTTTGCAAAATTAATTGTGCACAATTTTTCTACAGAATTGAGTAATTCATTCTAGATGGTATTTCTTTTAGTAACTGATGAACTATAGCGTCTCATAGTATCTGTGTACTTGAATTTTATGTGCAGTAGTAGTAGTGGTGATTTGTGCTCTGAAACATTTTGTGAAGCCTTGGGGTTAATCTGTGTTCAATTATGTCTGTCACCATGTAAGATGACTGGAATGCAACTGTACAGGAATATTTGCTTTCATTTTTAGAGTTTGCATGGTCAAAATTTCTGTTCACTTCTCTGACTTTAGGAAACACAGATAAGGGTTCCCTTAAACCAAAAACAAAACAACAAACAAACAAAAAAAACCAAATTCCTTAACAACAAGCTCTTGGTATGTTCAGCTCTTATGACCACTGTGTTCACACAGCTGTACTATCTCCTTATTAGTATTTTTAGGTGAACTCTTGTAGTCTTGGATAGAAAGTCAAGTACTTTGAAACATCAGCTCCAATAATCTAGAGATATGTAGGGAAAATGGTATGATATGTTCTCCCATAATAATTCACTGGTATTTGTGATTCAACAGATTTATTGGAAACAAAATGAACTTTATGGGAGCTTAAAGTTGGCTATTGCATATAGTACTGTAAAAAAATCTTTCATGATTTTAATTGTGCTTGGAAGAAACGAAGCCTCTAAACTTGGTATTTCCTCTAAGAATATTATGATCTCAGGATAATGTCACTAGAACTATTCCTATTTCTTTTCAATCCCGTATAAGGGAAACAAAAGAAAACTAAGACCAGTAGTATTATGTAAGCTATCCAGACTAAAATTCATTCCAAATGCTTTTCAATTCAGCAAAGCATTCCTTTCATCTACTCAATGACAATTAGAAGTGAAAGCTGTGTAGTTTATTTGAAAGCCATCTAAGCAATGTCCAGAAATGTTATAAGCAGTGATAGAAATGAGACGATTTCCCCCCCCGCCCCCGCCGCTGCCAGCTACCCTAGTATTCTGCCTGCTTCGTGTTACTTTCTAATTTAGCAACTCGGATATTTCAGGTACATTTACTGTGAAAAGGAGTAGCAACAACACTGTAAAATCCTGCATGTTAGGTTTTATTTTATTATTACTTTTTAGGTGATGTGTGAAAATAAGATACCTTTTTAAGCAATTGCTTTGGAATGAAGACACTGATAAAACAGAAAGATTTCCTCAGATAAGGAGTAATAACACTCTGCATCCTTCGTTCAAGCAAAAAGTGCCTGAAGCATCTCAAAAAACATTAGAAACATTAGCCAAATTGAGTCTTAGACTGTGCCCGGATAATAGTGGTTAACTGAATACAGAGCCTAGGATTTTGCATAACATCATGGACTAAGATGAGGATGATAATGACAGCTCTACCCTTTTGATTGCACAATTCATTCAGGTTTAATAGTAGCAGTATTAACACACATAAAATTAATGAAAGCTCAGTATTCATTCATCTGGCAAAATGCCAATGCCTTCATAGAGAAGAACGATCGCGCTATCTTGTTAAACGTTTTGGGCCTGATTTTCCAACATGAAGAATTTAGATTGCCCTTTTATCATTTTAAAATAACATCACTAGAATAATATAGGTAGCACAGTTATGTTTCCCTCTCTTTATAACTTCATTTAATGCTTTGCAGCGTCCTATCCTTTGGGACTTTCTAGATTGCTGAGTCAAACCGCAGCGCTGTTACGTTTCCTATGCCTAGACGAGGATACTGGGAAACGATGCAGTTTGAGTCAAAGAATATCTCCCAAAACCTAGGAAACATTTAATGCACTCAGAAATACTGTAGGAAGTATCTGGACTACTTCTAAGACATAGCAAAGCTACCAGGTAGAAAAATATACCTGTTTTCTTTATGAAGGTTTTCCCACTATTCAACTGAAGCATGTATTTCAAACTTTCCCATTAACTCACACAAAATTTTAATATTAAGAAACATCCTCTTAGCAGAAACGGAATTGATGCAGACTAGGTATTTCCATGGCAAACGGTCTGTGTTCCGTGGTGGGCTGTATGCTGTCTAATGGCTTTTTAAAAATGAAGGTGTATTTAAAACAAACCAAACCACAAATGGTACCCAAAGGGTATGCTATCTTGAAAATATCTACCACCTTTTGGTATTTGGAGGGAGTTCAAACCTTCAAGACTGTTACTCTCTTGATATCCGCAAAGACTCATCTCTGTCTTTGAACACATGAGGGCATGCGCTTACTTTAGCATCCTTTTTCTGTAGCTTCAGACACAGCTGGCAGGGTAGCTGCCAGGTCCCTCTGCTAGGCTGAGACTTTTTCTACTGATCTGTCACATACTGCTCCCTGAAAATGGGAGATATAGGACTGTGGCAAGGGGGCAACACCCAGGTCTTTTCATTTGTGCTTATTAAATTCTGACTTTGGATGTATGACACTTTGGCTTTGGTTTTTTTTCATATTTTTAGCATTTTGGATTTCCTGTCATATTCACGTCTTAATCTTTCACCGTAAGGTACTGTTTCAGGTCACTTGATTTTCTTTTTGCTTAACAAATTCCAATTCTCTTGTCTGAGGTGACACAGGCTCGCTGTCACGGAAGGTCAGCACTGTTCCCAACACAACTGTTTGCAAGCTGAAGGGAAATGGGTAGGTGAGAGATGGCTGCAAGCCTCATTTCCATGATGAATGTTCAGGCTTTCCTAGGCTACATTAAGTTCTCCAATATTTTCTAAAGAGAACCATGCCTTTTCCTGGGGCTAAATGCTGATGTTTACATGAATGTTAGTATCCTCTCTCTGATCTGCTGAGCTACATCGGGTTTATGTACTATACTAACTTAAGACATTAAAGAAAGTAGAGGATTTGAAATAGGAATTAACGACTCGATTTTTCAGTGTTTTTTGAGCTTTTTCCCCAGCCATGCTTTTGCTTGTTTAACTCATGTGGTTTCTGCTATAGCCAAGTGTTCAGAAGCAAACGTAGTGAGAGTTCGTAGCACCAGCAGTATTTTAGGAAAACACTGATGCGAGAAGTTTGCGCGAGCTTGCTGAACTATAGCCGTGTTGATGGCTTTGAGTTTAATGGCACGTTATGAAAGGAAGGCACGTGGCCTAGTGATTAGACCAGGGCATTGGGGTTTCTCAATTCTCTTTTCAACAGTTCTACAGTCTTGCTCGGGTGGCTTTGAGTAAATCAGTTGAGCTTTTGAAGCTCAGTTTACTCATTCATAAAACTGCTTTAATACCTGGGATCTAAGGTTGCTGTGTGCCTATTAAAATTAAAAACTTAATTGCTCTATATTTGTATATTGCTATTATTGTTAATTATCACTGCGCTCAAAAACTGAGAGAGGGAATCAAGTTATAAAAATGGACTACTGGTATCAGAAAATAACACAAAATGTAGTTACAATTACAGATAATTTTGACAGTGAATGAAGTACAGTACAAACTGCCAGTGGTACATAACTGAAGGTCCAAATCAAGAGAAACTATAGGGCTATCTAGAATAAAAATAGTTAATAGCTATTTATTATCATTTCCTTTGCAGCAGTAAAACTGGTGTTGACCTTATAATTTTTGGAAGTTTATTGTCATTCTATGTAAGTATAGGTCAGTCCATTTGAAGGGGTACGGCAGAATTCACTGTCTTGAAATACGTTTGGCTTTTGTTATTAAAATGAAACGCTAATGACCTTGGAGCTACTCAGCAAAAGTTAAACTGCATCTGAAAAGCCTAGCAAGCCATATACAAAATAATTTTGCTTTTGCAAATATATTTTCTTTCTACATTTTTCTGGCATTACGTGGTATTTTTCTGTTCTCCGATTTAATACATCGGGAACGTGATTTTACAATGATGTTAGGTTATAAGGTGACATGCCCATAGGACTTGTGACTTTGTGATTCTGGTGGGTATCACTGAAGTGAGCAGCAGCCCAGTTACAGCAGAGAGGTTATTCTCGCTCCCCTTCCCTCCTGTTCCCAGCGTTTGCTCCCACATCTCCCATCTGTGTTGAGGCCTTCCGCGAGCTGCTTCACCATGCAAACCCTGCAGATGACGCTTTTTTTTTTTTTTTTTTTTCCTGCTGATTTAATTTTTTGTTACATTAGCTAACTGAAATGGCCCAGAGAGGAATCTGATGGATGCCAGAGCAAGAGCAAAGGAACAGGCAGGAGCGTGTAGCTGGAAGAGGGGGGAGCAAGTTTGGTGGGGTGCAGAAGTAAAATGCTTTTGTGACCAGCTGGAATGACTTACTGCTGCCAGAACTGTATATAGCTCATTCTCTTCCAATCGGCAGTTTCTCATTTTGTGGCAGATGTCAGTGTTGACAGATTTTGGAGTCTCTCTCCTTAAGTTTGCAAAGAACGTTTTTTTTCTTCTTTCTTTCGGTTTGTCTTCCTTATTTGCTTTTTTGTGTCTTTTTATTGTGGCCATAAAGTAAAATGATGATGCAGGTATAACAGAGTTTATTTAATAATCCCTTATCTATACACAAAGGCGCTCCTCTCCTCCCGCTTTCTTCATACCATCCATAATCTCCAGAGAGAACCCTGTGGTACATCATTTCAAGTGGGTGGTCAGCCTGTGCATATTTGAGCCCTCCCAGATTTGCCTGTGGAAGCTGGAATGTCTGCAGTGTGGGCTCCATTGTTCTCCACTTTCTAGAGACTTGTGGACGACTGCATGACACAATATTAAAAATATTCCCGACCATTAAACATTTCTTGTCTTTTCCTACTCTATTGGATTTTGAGCTATTTCCACGTCTTAAAAATTTTCTACATAAATGGCAGGCTAGATAATCACTTGAGCACTGGGTTATACATGGCCCCTTTTTGCTGTCTCTTTCCATAAACATGGGTTAATCAGGTGTGACTTGCAAGGATTTGCAGAATCTGAAAGACACAACAGCAGGGGTGGAAGTTTCCCCATAGAAATGCTTGAGCTCATATGACAAAGTAACTGTTTTTATTAGAACTGCACTTAAAAAGAATAATTATTACAATACACTGATTTATGGGGCAAAGTGTAACAGAGCAGTTGGCCACATTTTTCTGTTACGCTTTTATCTTTTTTAGACTTTAATGGCACTTCAAAACATGTTTTCTTGTTACCCTTGTACAAGCCAAGGGTGAGTCCAGTACCATGTAAATCCAGTTTGTTGTAAACTGAAGCCGGTACTACCTAAAAGTTTCTTACTCGGTGTTTCTTTGTGTCTCAGGTCATGTTAAAAGTATTTTCTCCCTGATAGCCTGAAAGAAGCAGAAAGAGCTGTTACCCTCTGATGCTTTGACCGTTAACAAAACATTCACCATGACTAAGAACTTTTATTGTCAATACATCCAAGCACAGAGACGAAGAATTTCATTAACTTATACGGTACTGTTGACTCTGCGCTGTTTGCGGCTCAATCTAGCGTGTAGGAAAAGTCCTGGTGAAATCTATTTGCTTTGTGCTTCTCTTTCTTACAAACTACCACACTTGCTCTGTATGAATGGGAAAGCTGAGATTTTTATTGTATTCCTGCTGAATTAGAAAATGTTGAACGGTTCAATCTAGGGGAACATCCACTGTCCTTGCAGAATTTTGGATCAGGCAATACGTAAGGATACTTGGTCCTTCAAGCTTCAGGTTTTTCAGACTTCTCAAATCTTTCATAATGCAGCAAAGTGGGTAAAATTGCCAGTTCAGTCACCACTAGAAAGATATTCTACTTCCAGTTTGCAGTTTTAAAACATGTAAGGATTAGATATGCACCTCTTTATGAAAAGATATTGTTAATAATTTACTGTTCTTCATTCTACAGGAGATACGTGCTTTTTGTATGAATATTTTTTCAAATGTTAAACTACCCATTTGCAGAGCATTGATATTTTCCTTCAAAGCAAGTTCTCCTAACCAAGCAATGGCAACGTCCATAAAATCTTGAGAGCTTAGTCCAATTTACGCTGGCAAACTCAGCGTTACGCATCTGCTTCCTGAGAAGACATGGTGCCAGCGACCATTTCTTTTAAACGTGTGCTGACATTAGTCTTAAATCCTTGCCGTTAGGTTATTTTCACTTAAATTACATTGGACTGTCATCCATCAATTTTGAATATCTTAATTAAGGACATTATTAGGCACATCTGGAGGCTGAGTAATGCGGGCTGGCCGGGCCCTGGGGAGGTCTCCGGCCCAAGACGATGCCGTCAGTGGGGCTGCCCGCCGGGACAGACGTGGCATGTCCTGAAATCCCCCAAGGATGAGAGCCCCTTTGGGCAACCTGAGCCACCACCCGACTGCCCTCACGGGGAAAACGTTTCTCCTTCTACCTAGCCTAAAACTCTGTCATTTGAAACTTGTCTTTTGTCCTACTTCCACGCACCTCCACAAAAAGCCTGGCTCCATCTTCTCCATCTTCTCCCCGTAGGTGGCCAGAGCTCTGTGAGGTGCCTCCAAAGCCATCTCTTCTCCAGGCTGAGCAAGCCCAGCTCTCCTGAAGCCCAACTCCCAGGGCATGTGCTCCAGCCATCTGACATGCTGGTCCAATAAAGTTGCTACAATCGGTGTTCTGCTTACTAAAAGTTTCCTGATTTTTGGTATGTACTTGCCATGCCCCTACTTCGTAGCTGTTAATTTCTAATAGTGTTTATGCAATGTTGTTGCTGTTCAACGCAACAGCTGAATACCAAAAACTATTGGATTGCCTAACGGATTACCTCGAACTACTTCAGTTTCTATGGTGATAAATGGTGCCTACCCATATTATGCAATTCCTGTGGAGAAAAGTGTCATCTGTACGATGCTGTATTCCCTGTGTGGTTTTGGGGCACGCAATTAGCTAAATACTGAAAATATAGAAAGCTTTGTGTGGTACCTTGAAAACATAGTATCCCACGTATCCCTTATGGTATTATGTAGTGACAATTTTTTAAAAACCTTCATTACTCAATTTCATATCTTAAATTTTTTCAAATTATGCTCTGAGATGTAAAGTTTATGAATTTTTAAACTGTAAAATCTGCATGAATATTTTCCAGGGTATTTTTTTCTTCATTTTACATGAAATCTGAAAGGTAACAGTAATGATTTTGTATTCTGCTCTGCCACATGAGCACATTATGGACAATATTTAGGTCTTTGTTAAAAGTATATTAAAGAAAGCGAGAGTCAGCCTGACTGCATTCACCCTAACACAACTGTTGATTGAACCAAAAAGTTATTGTGTACAAACCAGATTATTTGGTTACTTAAACTTAGTCTTAAAACTATTGTAGTACTACTGCTTGACGAGCTCCATGTGTGGATAATGGTCAAACATGGATAGCTTGGATTTTGGACTGGAGGGACTCCAAATATGCGCATCATTTGACATGTATTTGTACATGCATTCGTATTGACCAAGGTATTGTTTTCAGTCTCTTTTATTTGGAATTTATTGACAAAAAATCCCAAGAAAACTGAAGTAATAATCATGTATATATTGAAGTAAAAGAAAATGTAAAACAGTTAAATTTGACCAGTGTTTCAAATTCATGCTCTTTGAAAAATTGAAGGTCAACATAAATATATTATCAGATGCACATTTGTAATGAAAAAAATGCTTTTATCCCTATCAAAAAAGTAGCTAGCAGTTTGAAGATACATGAGGTTTTATTGTATACATCTACATCCTTTAAGAGAGCTAATCTGTATGCTTTAGATGGTGAGATCTAAAAATATGTTTATTCAACAGCTAGAATATGCTTCTACTGGAAAGAAAAAGGAGAAAGAATTTTGGTTGTTGAAATGCCCTTTTTTTCTTTAATTCACATAGCTCACCAGAGCCTTTCATGTCCTTTTAAAGCCAATGAATGTTCTGGGGAATAATACCTCTTGCTTTGAACTGTCCAGATGAAATATCGGACTTCAGATAAAAAAGCTAAAGTCTGCCAGAAAAGAAATCAATAAAATCCTGCAGCTTTATGGTACAATACATGCATGAGTTGAGGTGGGTTGGAAATAAAGGAAGGTGAGGTGGACTTGAGTATTTCCAGAAATATCACACAATTGATGGTACAAGCTTTACTGTTTTCCTCTATCTCCTAGATCTAGCTGTGCGTGCGCCAAACGGTATTTTTTCATTGTGTTGTTCCAAGTAAGATGAAGTTGGTTGCACTTTCTGAAGTGGCTAATTTACCTGGTGAATAAAGGGCTTTCTGCTGACCAGTACTTCAGTTTACCATGTAAGGAAACCTTTCATCTGGTTTAATGGTGTTTAGTACAGCTTAGTAGTCTTGGGCCTATGACATCATCCACTACACCATATAAGGCTTCCTTGGGTAGAATTACTCATTGACATTTTGTTCTGTCACCGCTTTGCAGCGATACTGACTATTTGAAGATTTTAGCTAATTATTTGTCTTCGACTTGAACTGTAATAAAAATTGTAGTCATTTGGATAAAGAAAAGTTAAGTTTCTTATGACGATGCTGAATTGCTTATCTGACATAGTGAACACTAAAAATAAGAATTCAGTTATCTAATTATAAGGGATGGTTGAGTTCGCTTTACTATGGATAATTTCAGCTATCGTTGTTCTGTCTTGCTTGATAGTTTTCATAAGAAAAGGGGAAGCCCATTTGTCTGCCAAATTAGCTGTATTTTTTTGTTCACACCTATCTTTATTTTCTATTCTTCAAAAAATTATTTGGGTAACTCCTGCACTCTTTAGATCCTGTCAGGAGCACAGCAATCGCCTCACATCACAAGTCTTACGGGCTTTAATCCATGCATTAGAAGAGCTCCAAAATCACTATCTAGCGAACTCCTTCCCAAAACCTCACTTGAGCAAAATACATGAGAGAAGTTCACTTTGTAATGATAGCACAGTTCTGGCAACCAGTTTTACAGTTTACTTAGGCTTTTTATGAACATGGGTTTGTTTGGTTTAAACCTATTTTTGAGAACTAAGTAGAGGGAGAAAAATGTTTTCCGTATCTTAATGCATTGTTCGTATCAAATTGGAAATTCATTGCTGAATTTCACCTCACATTTTTTTTACCTAGTGACTCAGCACCATGAGATCATTCTGCAGTTCTTCCTTCTTTGTCCTTATAATTCTGTGAATAATTTATTATCAGCAACAAATGGTATTACCTCACTGTTCACTCTTTTTTTCCTCCTCATGTACAAATATCTTGAGCGGCTTAGGTCCCAGTACATTATCCACTAATAATTTTTATGCCGTTATGAAATCTATCCATTTCTTATCTTTTGTCCCTATCTTTTAAATAGGTATTAATCTATAAAGAAAAGCTTTGTGTGTTATAGCACCTTAGCTGTTGGGGTTTTTTAAGAAACTTTGGTGAGAGAAATTGTTGAAAGGTTTTTTGGAAACAAACATACGCTATACCGGGTGCTTCGTTCTTGGTCATGGGCTTGTCTGCTTCTAGTAGCTTTGAGATGTGATTTTTATGCTTGAGAGTCATGGGGTTTTCTGTATTTAATTATCCACACATCTACAAAGTCTAGGTTTTGTCTCATTATTGGCAATATATCAGGCTAGGAATCCATACTTATTGCTTCCAGGGTGTGCCAGGCAGATGTGTTTAAATAGCAGTCACCTTTGGTCTCCACATCTGTCGTATGTCGGCCATTTCAAGTGATGGGGCAAATCACTACCAATAACCCTACGGTTTATTTACCTTTCTAGAAAACCAAACTACAGAATATGCTATTCTACTGGTGGTTTTTTTACAAAACAAATTATCATCAGGATATATATTTGGGGGTTTTAAGGTTGCAATTATTTTGATGCTTCAAATGGCTCTCTTCCCGAACACTACTCTTAGCTCTGCTTCGTTGAATATAGCAAAGCCTTAGAAATATGGGCTTACTTTTTACTATTAATTTTTATTATTTATATTTTGTGTTATTAGTCCAATAAAAAATGACACTGTAAGGCACTATCTCATTTGAAGCATGCAAATAATTCAGAGTCAGTGAAATGATGAGCGTCCTTAGAGATAGGTTTGTGCGCTTTTTGCATATGAATTTTGACAGATAAGATTGGTACCCTCTCCATCCTTCCAGCGGTTTTATGGCATAAACTGTGCATCACGAGTTGTCTACCTCCCCAAAATATGAACTGCAGATCTGTACAGGGCTTAAAGCACTTTGAGACCAAAATCAGCTTAGCATTCCGACTTAGCTGGGGACTTTGGTTTGGTATTTTGTTAAAGGGTACCCCTTATGTTGCTCTGAAATTTTTCCTGTGTAGACTTCTGCTACCAATTGGAAAAGAATCCGGTCAAATGAATATTGTTTAAAAAAATCAGACAACTTTCAGAGAATCAAATTTCTAAACAATTCTGGCATGCAGGAGAGAGTTCTGCTTTTTCCTCAATTGTATTTACACAGAACGGTCACATACCCCATAAAAACCAGATTGTGTCTTTCTTTTCAGGAGAGAGTGATTTCTCCCTTTTCAAACACATAAATCTTTGAATCTTCCCAATTCCACAAAAACCCCTGTGTACCGCAGCACAATTAGAGCCGTAGGGGAGTTAATTTTGTAAGCAGCAGGCGGACAGCGCGAGCGAATGGCTGTGCGCTCTGTATTCTGCTGTTGTCCTGGCACAATGTTCCTTGCAAACTGCGGATCAAATGTCACTTCAGTTCAGCGAGGACAGTGGAAAGCAATGTTAAGAGAGATTTCAGTCTCGGCTAACCTGATGTTTTACTTGTGGGTCAAAAAAATGTTCATTCAGGTTTGAATCACTATAAGATAGGAAAGGATGGTCATAAAAAAAATGCCGTTACATTTTAAAAACAACTTGGGAGGATCATAGAGTGAAGAACCCCCATGAACAAGCCAGGTATGATATTGTAGTCCCATATGTCTGCTTTGCCCTTTTGTGAGCTCACACTAAGTTAATGGAAGTTTATATGCATATCTCTGAGTTCTCATATTATGTTAAATTAATAATAAGTGTGCTCAGATAAACCAAAAATCTCCCCAAACCCTTGGCCGAATACCATAAGCAACAGATTTACAGATTCGGGAAAGAATATGACTTCATTATGGTATGCTGTCTTGGGATTTTTTACAAGTACTTTCCTTACTGTGTTGTGAAATGTATCTGTAGCATTACAAAAAACAAGCTAAATGCGAAATACAAATAAGCGGCGCATGGGATCAGGACTTCAAGTATTTCTCACTCATTATCTCAAACTATGGAAACGTACAGGCCACCCAGAACATGTGTTGTCCATATGGGCAATTTCATGCTAAAATTAAAAAGTAAAGTCCTCTACCCAGTAACTTTGTAAATTAGATACTAAATTTCTGGTAGGAACAACTAAAATCCTAATTACAAGGCTTAAAAGATGGGGATATTTTGGAAAATCCCTGCAAAAATCAAAAGGGTTTTTTTTTCATAATATATCATACGTATGTGAACACCTCTGGCAGATCTGGAGCAACATACAGATCTGGTGTGTTGCATTTATATATGGTTAGACCTACCAAGTCAGTTATTTACTAGCAGCTAGCTGGCAGAATCTTGCTTTTATAATAGATAAAGTTGTGAATGACATGAAAATGACAGGACCAATCTTATGCTATTGTTAATGTGCCAGTGGAACTATGCCAATTTTTAAATCAGCTGAGGATTATCCTGGTCGTTTTCTGTTGTTCAATGCTTCTTTCTGATGTAGTTTAGCATTTTCAGGCTCTGAGGAACAAAAGGCTAAATTTTTAAACACGATTCAACAGGAGCAAAAGGATTTGTTGTATCCTTCAGATTAGTCAGATGAATCTCTGAAGCTGTAACTTTGGCTCTGTGTCCTAAAATGCCATTATTCATTGTCTTCCCGTATTTATCAAGTGCAGTGAAATCTAGAGTACTACTTAGGGTGTGGGACATCTCTTACCACTGCTAGGAAAGGTGATCAAAGAAACAAGATGACTGAAATGAGAAGAGATTATTAAGGTAATGTTTGGTGATATACAAAAGTTCATGTATATGGAAGGTGAAAACACCTAAAGCTAATAAGCTAAAAAATTAGCTAAACTTATTTAAGATATGGAAAAAGAAGTATCGAAGACTAGACTAAAAGAAATATTCTATTTTAACTGGCTATCTTTTCTGATGTTGATCTCGTCAGCAAGAGTTAAGACTAAAAACTGAGCTGACATGACTATTACAGAAACAATTTGTGTTTATTAGGTGCTGCATGTTTGAATTAATTTGTAGCTACTGATTTTATTGGTACTATGATTTGAAATTTAACTGTAATTGAGCATCTTTTAAAATGTTGATGGGTACCATGGGACAAAAATGATAACACAATCTTTCTGGAGCAACCTACAGATGAGGTTTGCACAGTGTGGTGCTAGCAGTCTGACTGCCTGATTTCTCAAACCAAAGTCATGCGCAGAAGACAGATTGAGAATTTTTGCAGATAAAAAAATTGAGACCCAAACAGACAGCATAACAAAGCCATGACGTAAAGCGCTGTGTGCAGCATCCTCAGTGTGCTGTGTGGGCCTGGATCCCTCACCCGAAATACAACACAGCAGAGCTAGAAGTACCTGGGAAAGGGCCAGAATCAGAGCGCGGCCTCTGTTCCAGGGAGAAAGCAAACGGCTAAAAGTGGTCAGACTGGGAAAGTGTCCATCAGACTAAGACTAGAAAGAAGATTGTAAGCAGGGATCCATTATTTACTCTTTTGCATAACCCAGGGATTGGAAGATACTCCGTGACAGGATCAGATGAGCAGAAATAAGGCAAAATGAAACACAAAAGGACACGCTTTGCCTTGCTACTATGTGTTGTAGAGTTCTAGATTTGAAAGGGGGGTAAAGAACCGTGAAGGATGTGTCAGGGGCAACAGAAAACCCGGCTCTCATGTTGGAGCTCTCCGGGCCACGCACCTCGGGAAGCCGGCAGGCCTTGCTAGCAGGATAATCAGTCTCCATCCGACCTTTTTCCAGTAACCCTATACCCATATCCCTCAGAAAGATGGTATTAGGCTAGACAGGCATTTTCAAGAGCCAGTACATCCTGGCTCACCAGGTGAGGATTGATGCCACGTTAGGTCAGCTTGGCAATGGCTGTTTCTTTAAGTCTCATGTTCCCCAGGATCTTCCTCCCTGCCCCAAAGCCTTCGGTGTCACCAGCGCTCATTGGAAGACATTTGGCTGCCCCATTGCTTCTGTGTGACCGGTTCCCCATATGTTGATCTAGACAAAATGGGGGTCCATGCCATTATCTTCTACATACGATGCAAGACAGATGATGACAGCATTTATTCAGGTGTCCTGGGTGCTTCGTTTGGAGACATACTATGCTTAAACAAGGAATACTTTTTATCTTAAATCACACTTACGGCAGGTTAAGGTAAAATGTTAGCAAAGACAGCCCCTCACAGTGAGGTCAGCTATGCTTATGGGAGTTTTGCTGTTCAGGTGCAGCATAGCCAGGATGCCACCTTGCTCTGCTGCAGAGGACAGGAAAGATGGGTCAGCTGTTCCTCACTGCGAGGTATTTGTGAGAAAAATGGTGCGATGGAGCTCTACGCTTGCATCTCGGGGAATTCACAGCGAGCGAGCAAACATGCCTGAAAAGAGGGGGAGCTTGTACGCGTCAAGCCGCATGCCCTTCTCGACAGCGTCTTCACCAGGACAGCGTTCTTCAGGGCTGATCCCGAGCAGTTCCACCAGCAGTTTCTGGGTTTTCCTCTCGCTAGCGGGACAAAAGAAAGCGTAGATTCACAGTAACAGAGCATGGGGTTTTTTGCTTACAAGTGTGACAGATGACTGGACTTAAAGGTCTTGCCCAAAGCTTTCTTGAAATCAATGTAAGAAATGACATGAATTTAAATAAGCTTTAGCTAGAGTCAACGCCTCTGCATCCTAAATTCGCGTGTCATACAGGAGACAGACACCAGCAACTGTGAGTCAAGACAATCCCCCCGACATCTCCCATATATAAGGAAGGATTCTTTCTCAAAGGCATATTGATATAACTAATAATGCATATAAAAATTAATCGGTCATATTTCAGAGTTTTTTACACCAGCTTTTTATGCTTTTATTTGATATTACTCTTTTTAGAAGAAATGAGCTTATACAATGCAACTTAAAATCATCTGAGAGTACAACTCTAATAAATCCCCCTGTTCTGGCTTTGACTGTAGAAATGAGATGGAGGCATCTCTGGAGCCGTAAGTTAATTTCAACTGACATCACTGACATTTGCAATTGGAAGGACTGAGAATCTGAATTTCCCATGGGAAAAATCTTCCTTTGGAGAAGCTAAGCGGGCTTGGCCCGAGTGAGCTTTCCGACTTCTGCTGCTTACCTAATCTTCTGATGTTTATACTTGTCTTACAGAACCACAGCAAGTCCTCCTACACCATTTCTCTTTGTTTTCTGTCTTTTACACATGATAAGAACTAAAAAGAGGCTACCCACTTAAATAGTAGTGTATGGTTCTTATCAGGCTAGACTTTATCATAAGGTATGTGTTCATATGAAACCAAGGTAAACACTAAGCACGGATCTTTAATCAGATATGGCAAATCTTGATCAATAATCAAAATAATCAATTGGTAATCAACTGATTTAGTTTGGCTATATCAATACTTAAGACACTTTGCATAAACGTTTGTTATATGTCTGTTCCCTTTCTTATGAGTCATGATTCATATTCACTAATAATGGGACTGGAAGAGGTTAAATACTTTGCTTTATTGTGCAGCATGTTCCTTGCAGAACCGGGACAGGACCTCAGACCTCCCATCTTCCAGAGTCACTGTAGAATTAGTCTCTGCGTTATCATTCAAATAAAGATTGTAAAAAAATTTTTATGAGAAAATAAAATGTAATGTCAAGCACATCTATCAGTTTAATCGTCTACTACATGAGTTTTCACTGTTAGAATGAAGAAACTTCTCTGTGTTTACTGTAAATCATATTTATGCATTCCTTTCTAGCCCCGCAAATGCCATAATTGACCTTTAGAGGAACTGAAAGGCTCCTTATTTGTTAAAGCATCAGCTTGCATATCTGGTTTTTGCTGCATCAGCTGACAGTGGTTGTAACATTAAATGCGTTCACAGACCTTCAGTCTTCACGCTGGTGATGCTGTTTTAAGATACCATTACCGTGTTAAACTTCATTTTGTGTTTGTTGAATAAATGAGAGTAGAACTCATCTTTATGAATAAATTTCACTCTGCATTCATTTTATTAATTATCTGAGAATTTAAGTAGTTAATATCACTACAGTTCACTGTGTTGGGATAAATTTTCAGTCTTTCCTCCAGACTGAATAAATTTTGTTTGACCTATAAACCAATATTAAAAAAAAAAAATAATCATAGCAGACATCAGAGTTTTACCAATAACGAAGACAACTCATACAGCAATCTTGTATTTTCTCATTGCTTGGAGAGGAAAACAGAAGGAACAGTCTCCAGTAAAGTTTCTTTGTTTTCATATGAAATTAGCTAACATATTACTATAAATATGATTTCAGATTTGTGACGGGGAGCTTAAAGATGTTATTCTCCGAGTGCTCAGACATTGGCTTTTTTTCATGCTGAAAAGTTCGATCTTTTCTAGTCTCTCTTTCATTCTGATCACTCTAGTGTTGTGGTACTTAGGCATATTTTATATCTAGAAATTACCACCTAGTCTGGATTTAGGTTGATTATTAAAATAATTATTCTTCATGGCAACAACAAAGCTAGTGTCTCATTGGGTACTGTTGAGTTTTCATTAAAATCAGAATAGCTGTTAGGTTTATTTTTTATATTTAATGCTATTACCTCTAAAATGCTATGAGAACAGCTTAATGTCCAACCTGTATAATAAAAATGTAATGCAGAAAAAAAAGTATATTGATTAAAAAAAAAATTAATATAATTCTAGAATTAGATGTGTTAAACTTGTTTCCAAAAGACAACAGTGCTGGAAAGGCTGCATCTGGTCTACTTTGGAACTGTAGGGTCAAAATAATTTCATGATCCATTCCTAGTAATTATCCCATGATAAAAGATTTTACTCTGAAGAATTTCTATTATGATTTGTTGTGGATGGAAATATACATCCTGCTTATCCTGAATGTACAGGTGTGTAGTGAAGACAAACTTAATTTCAATGAAGACGGCTTTTGTTGTGAAACAAGTGGCTGTGGCACTGCGATGACCAAGGCAGAGAGTCAGTATGTTTTTACATGATCGATTAAAAATACAAATTTAAAAGCTTATGTTAAAATAACTTTGCAAAATCAAAATGTCCAAAACTTAAAAAAATTGTGCTTCTGAAGTTGACGATGAAAAAAAATCTTCTTCTCTGTGAGATGAACCTTAATTGCATAGAAGGCAATGTTTTTGCCCTACATGAGTGAAAAATTACATGCTATGTAATTGCAGACTGTATCGTAACAGATGCAGAAGATGCTAATTCAGATTCTACAAGTAGCTCTAAAGTTGCCATTCCCAAGTGTTCAGGTACTTGATTTTCCAATTACCACAAAGTTGTTCAATAAAGTTTTGTGATTTTTTATTTTTTTTTTTAAATTGAAGGTATGTGTCAAATGCAGTACTAATCCTAATTTTTATCAGCTGCCTGAAAAGTATTTCAGGATCTCAGCAGTACTGTGAGAAATGCAGGCTGTGTAATAAGGACATGCAACTCTAAATTTTGTGAGACTTTAAATGAAAGCAAACTGCACAGACTGTAAAAATAATCAAGCCGACTAGTGCAGGTATTATTCCTAAAATGCATCAAGGGTTCAGAAGTACTGGAGTATCTGCTGCTTCTTGTGGTACTTCATTTCAACACTTTTATTCATTCGGGATGAGAAAATAACTCAGGAACTGATGCACTTTTTATCTTTTTAATCTGAAGTATGGTCAAGGACCACTCTAGAGCTGAATTTGGGTTGTTCTGTCTGTATTTATCTATGCATCTGTCACAGTTGAAATTATTTTTCTTTATTTTTCAGTTTCAGAAATTCCTAGAAGGACTGTAAGCCTTTAGCACTACTGTGTTGAAAGATTCCCTCTTTTCATTTTTTGAGTTGATGTGACAAATATAAGGGGAACTGCTGGAGCTAAGCGGTGAAGTAGGATCATGCTGTCAGAGCCTACCGCTAAGAAACAGAAGGGAAGGAAATGATGAGAAAATGAGCTGTGGGGAAATTTAGCATTTATGGCTTTCATTTTTTTTCCCATATTTTTATCTTTGGCGTTCCAGAGGGCCATTGAGTTTCCTGTTAATTTGCTCCACTTTTAGGTGGTCAGATGGTACTGTCACTAGAGGACATAAAAATAACTGTAGGTCTTATCAGAAGCAAAACCCAAGCTGAAACACAGGTTGAGGTTCGATTTTTAGCTTAATTTACAGGTCTGCTTGAGTACAGCACTGAAAAATTGAAAGTTAGCAGAGCTCATGCCTAGAAAAAGGAAGAAAGTTGTAACAAATGCACCTGCTGGGTCATTTTGATGTTCTCCAATCCTCAGTTTACAAGTGCTGAAGGACTTAAAACCTTTGTGCTACAGGGGAAAGCAGAACTAGAATTTTTTTAAGGTGGATTTAGTTAGTCAATAGGAAAATGTTTTTATATAATTCACTTAAAGATACTCAGTTTGAGATGTTGAAAACTAATTCTATGAGACAGTATGTTACTGTCTATGATGCAATTTGTATGTGAGGTCAAAGGAAAACTGGTCATCTTAACGTTATTTCACAGTTAGATCTGGGTTTTTTCCCTGAAGTATCCTAGGGTGTGGATTTTGCAGTCCAGCCACAATCCTGTAGCTATTTGTTAATATATGAGAATAAGAGATTGAGATGCTAGGGGGAAAAAAAAAAATTGACCCTTTAATAGTTAAAATGTCTTGTTTCTGAGTCTTCAAAGAATGGTGCTTAGATGGTATCGCTGGGAAACAGCCACTGTGCCTCACCGTTTCCTGGGGGGGGAAATGCTCCCATTCAGCGAGGGCTTTTCCCTGGTTAGCGTGTATATCTTGTGTGTATGTTTTGTTTTCTGGTTTCAGTCTTTCTCGTGAATATGCATAATGAAAAAAACCCACAACATAGATATGAAAGTATGAAAGCCATAATCACAGATTTCTCTGGTCACATAGGTGGCGGCGTGGGTTCACCTCCTGAAAACGACACACTTAAATTTCTCTGGAAGCCAAATAACCTGCACAAGGGTCTAGATTTCAGAAAGGTATTTGGTCAATGCCAACAAGGCTCTCCTGATAGACTGCAAGAATTAGAAATTTCTATTAATTCAGTATCACGTGATGGGGAGCGTGAGCTCTGATTAAATGATAAGTGATCTTTGTACATTCAGTAGCTATTAGGTCATATGATCATTTCTTTTGGGCTCCATTTCTCAGAGGATACAGTGAAAATCTGCTTTTTCTAGAAATGAGGATGAAGAAGGGTAGTGATGGGCAGTTTTTTGACTGATGGACAATTCTTCTACAAATGTGTTCATCATGAATCCTTAATACAAAATTTTGAAGCCTAAACATCTCAAACGTCATTCAGATTAATGAGGTTTATAAAAAAATACATTGATTTCCATAGTTAGAATTACATTACTTCCTTATCTCTGAATCTTTCTACATAGACTCCTGTTGTACCTGCTCTGGGTGACATAAGAAGCAGCAATTTTTTTTTTTTTTTTTAATTTTTTTTTTTATTTTAATCCTTGGGATTTGTTCAGAGATGCTCCAGCCTTTCACCCTTAGCATCCTCTGCTCAAATGTTCTGCAGGAATCCCCTCTAACCTGTCAGCAGTGCAGCCTGCTCAGGAACTCGAGCAAACCTTGTACTATAACCTGAAGAAGACAAGGTGCAGATTTTTTTGGTGTGTATTCTGGAAAGATGATCCTCAGTCCAGGAGCTGCGGTTCAGGCAGCTCTGCCTCGTGTTCTCTTCAATTAGCTGTCTGCTCTTATTGCAAACTGCTGCTGCAGTGAGCCTGCAGATGGAATTTTTCTCTAAGACAGCGTTGCGTTGCTCCAGCGATGTTTTCTGGCTAGAGCAGAGCTGCTCTGCCAAAGCCCTGCTTGGGAACTCGGGACCAGACACGGGGATGGAGGGACAAGCCCTGCTAAAGCAGCTTAGCTGTAGAGTCAGTGTACCGCTAAGTGACTTTTTTTTTTTTTCCTTCTCTTTTCTTTCTTGTCTCGCTGCAAATTGAAGACATATCTCTGACAGAAAGATGGCATTCGGAAAGAAGCAGCAGCTTCCTTAGTTTAGGGAATTTTAGGGTGTCTGAATATCTGTCCCCAGGGAAGCCCTGGAGCTGCTCTGAACACATCAAGGATGAGCTTAAAGCTACATCGGTCGCTCCTTTCTCCTAAATCATGTCTACTGTAATACTTGTTAGCCAAGGTGTAACAGAAAAAAGCGGTGTGTAAAAATCATGACAAAGATGTGTTTGGTAGGACTGGGGAACAAGTACTGGTCTTGCACAACTTCCTATTCCATTTTGCAGATGATGCTAGAAAATCTGTGTAATAGTTGAAATATGAATTCATTGGAATTCAGATTATTTGATTACTGAGCTTTCTGCGAGTATTTAAAATTAAGGGATATGGCATTTAAAAAAAAACAACAACCAACCACCAGGAATGATTAAATACGTAATCCCATCACATACTGTATTTCTGTGAGTACCTATTAGATTTCCTTGGCAAATCTGGGATACTCTCCCACAGCAACGTTCTGTGTTATGGTGGCTATAAAATGTCATGTCTTCTGGCTGAGGCAGTGTAAAAATGAAATGAGAGGCCTTGTCTCTGAATTATGGGGGAATAAAAAAAAAAAAAAATTATCCAGAGAGGTAGCAAGATTCTTGTAATCTTTCATGACATCCCATGAATACTGGAGTGAGTCTGTGGGTTGGTTTGGTTTTTTTTTTTCATTTGATTTGCTTAGTAAAGTAATGGGATAAAGAGGAAAATATTTAAGCTGTTAAAACTACCAAAACAAATTATGAGATCCCATACATGCATGCTTTCCTAGTTATAAATAAACTCGGAGCTCCCTCTAGTGAGAGTTCAAAAGACAATGATATGGTTTTTTCCCTCTGAGTTAGCAACTTTTAAAGTAAAATCGAACATTCCATTAGTGCATCAAGCACAAATAATTAAACAAATATGGATAATGAATTTAAATAATTTAGGAGGTGCAGGATTGTGGGAACATTTCCTCTGCAGTTCCCTGTTTCTCACCCCCCAAAATGTTGTAACTGATTTCCAGTCAG
Source organism: Haliaeetus leucocephalus (assembly GCF_000737465.1). Classification (NCBI taxonomy): domain Eukaryota; kingdom Metazoa; phylum Chordata; class Aves; order Accipitriformes; family Accipitridae; genus Haliaeetus; species Haliaeetus leucocephalus. The sequence goes on from NW_010972609.1 coordinate 4,131,811, forward strand.
TGTGTCTCACTGTTTCTTTCCTCTTTGACTGCCTTCATGCGCTATTTATAAATGAGTTCCATAGTTCAGGTTCAGCTTGGGAATCATAAGCCATTTTTTTTTATTCTTCTGAAGTGCAGTATCTCAATGATTTGAGCCTGTACACTTGCCAGATGTGTTTTCTCATGAGTTTTCCATTATTTCCTGCTCCCAATCATTAGCGTGTGAAATGCCTTTCCTGTGATATTTTGGTGCTTCAAGGCCTGATTGCAGTAGGAATATGAAGAAGCATTGACAACTGTGAAGATGAAGAATTGTCAAGGAGTCCTTCAATTAGGTTAATTTTGGCTTGGCTTTGAGAAATGGGGGGGAAGAGAAGGCTCAGATCGTCAGTTGATATAAATAAACTCTATTTTAGGCCCAAATCAGATCTGTCCCAAGTCACTTGGGGGGAGCAGTATCCGGTCTGCCTATATCTAGGCATCTTTTTTCACTCTGTCAATGCCCAGAGAGCTCAAACAAAATCAGATGCTCGCTATAATAGGAAAGCCTCGTACATATTGTATGAGAAATCACCAGTGCTCCAAAGTCCTCATGAGCTAAATATAACATAGATAAGACCTAGGAGAAAGGAAAGCGGTATTATCCCGTTTGATAGGGGGAAAAAAGTTGGTACTATTTCCATAAAGGAATCAAGGATTTGTCCTCGCTGTTGGGTAGAGGTACATATGGGCTCGCTCTACCTAGCCCTGAGCTTCCTTGCCTGAAATAATAAAACCTACTGGGAGGAAAGGTATCTCCACTGGCGTACAGTCCTCTGTCAGTGTGTTGAAGTCTGCTGGTCCACAGCAGGCTCTTGTTTTGCTGCCTCAGAAACAGATGAATCAAGGTGTTTGTTGGCTGCATCTGCCTTGGATGCCCCTCTCTGCTAATAGGCATTCTTCGGGTTTTATGCTGCCAACAATTTGTAGCCTTAGCTTAAGGCTGAATCCAGACAAGCTTATTTCTAGCTGTCTTGACCGTAGGCTTTGATCATGCTGGCATTCATTAAGCATGCTTCTCCTACTCAAAAACCTCAGTTCAGACTTTCTTAGGAAAGTTCAGAATTTAATTGCAGCTAGTAAATGCTATTCATCGCTGAAACTGCATAAGCGAACACCTTCTAGAGTTCACTTTTAAAATGAAATACTGAAAAAGTTTGGATTGACTGAGGGCCTGTGCTGAATTAACTGTTTAAGGGGGACAGGAGGTATCAAGAAGAGGTTCTGGGGTTTTTCTCTATATATTTTTTTAAAAGGAGTAGGTTAATTTCTTCTCTACAGGATGTTCTCTCTTAAGTTATCTACCCTTAGTTAGCTTCACGAAGCTAGTCTGCGTTCACTGTGTTATTAACTGATGCTTTCAGAGTCATTTCTGCTTGAACTGATTTATATGACTCCCTAATCATATCACATCTCTGTGGGATAAGCAGAGCAGTGCAGCTCGGCCATGCTGATCTTTGACCCCAGTGTATCTCTATGTCACAGAAATGGAAATACCATTTCCAGTAGCTGTTTCTGGGAGATACGTTCCAGTACCAGATTCATTCTTTTAGGGAATTTTTGTTTGGATATCTGCAGGAAGACTTTGGCACTTCTTTACTTCCTATGTGATCAGGACATAATATCTGACTGAATCAACATTATTTAGGCTTCAGCGTGTGATGCTTTATAGGCGCGCTTTTTTTTTTTCTTTCATAGTCTGCACATACTCTTGGAAGAACATCTGTGAAGTTGATGGGTTTATGATATGTTTTCCTTAGGAAGCATATAGCACTTATAATGAAACTGGCCTTTGACTTACATTCTTTGCCTTAAGTTCATTTTTAAGGTCGTTTCTTGTATGAGAGTTTGAGATGAAATTTTTTTAGTGGGCATTTCCCAAATGAACTCTATGAAGAACTGGTGCAGACTGCGGAAATAAACGGTTGTATTGGGGTTAGTTGTCAGGACTTTGTCCTACTGATTTCTTTCCAAAGGTGCCTTTGAGGACCCTTTCTATAAGGTCATGACATTTAAATGTTCATAGTTCTGACTACTATTTTGGTGTCCTATCCAAAGAATTTGTAGGAATCATGCTACTGCACACTATCTCTCTTAACTTATTCAATAAGGGATAAATAAACCTGTATTATTTAAATAGAAAAATTTAGAGAAATTTTGGGAAGATTTTCAGCAGTTTTCTTTCGTGCTATAATGCTATCTCTTGGATAAAGGAAGAATAGTGTGTTATTTAAGTAAAAAGATGATAGAAAGGTTTGAATGTGTTTTTTGCAAGCTATTTTAATATATCCAAAATAAAATATCTTTCAATAAACTTCTGCACAAAACCAACTTTCTGGCAGACTTCCCAGGAGAATGGCCTTTGGACTATTTTAGGTGAAATAAGTCAGCTTATGTAATGTTGAAATAATAATTAGAAAATGCACAAAGGTGATGTTTGTTGCTTACATCTGGAGTGATGCTTTCGTACATTTTACAATGGCGGTGTTCATCTTTTGACTCCTGAGAATCCAAATGACAAAGGTTGAAATGAAGACTTTTTTCTGTCTACATATGGTATCACGAGGAAAAATATTGTTGTTACTGAGCCAAATATCCTGCTAACCAGAGGCAGCAATTTTTCCCATGGTAACACAAAACCATGAAGAGGAGCTGATGTTTTCCATTAACACCAGTGAGGGTAGAACTGTTAATTTCGTTTGATGTTTTGATCTGCTGCTGTAAATTTTGTGACAGAAAGTTGCTCTAAAATTTTCCTTATGTGCTTATTGGCTAAATAAATCAGAGGCTGGTAAAATTATGATCAGATAATCATGCAATCGAAAAAGAACACGTACAGAGTACAGAAGATCAACATTTGTCTTCAAGCGCGATTGAACTTGTACGTAAAGTAAAATAAAAATATGCTTCTATTTCCAATTAATAAAGTAAGGAGATCATTTAAGTTGATGCTGTTGAAGTGACAGTAAACATGAGAAAAACACAAGAGCATGCTGAAGAGTTGCTCATTCCCCCTGATGCTACAGTCTCACAATTTTCCATCCAGCTGATTGGAGAGCAGTAGAAATCACTTGGTCTTGAGGCAAGATAACTCTCAAATAGTAATAGTTCAGGTGTTCAAGCCAGTCTTGTTCGTTTCTAACGATTACTGGCATGAGTGAGCCAGTTTTAAAACTTACACTGTTCCCTGGAAATTCATTCCGAAATAACCATTATATTCCCATTTTACTTAAATCATTTTTCTTTTAACAGAATAGTGTTTCATACGTCTTCATTTTCATACCATTAGTCTACACATTTAGAATAGATTCAATTATCCTTTTGGGTGTCTACATTTAGATTTAAGTTGTAATTGTGATAATGGATATTATCAATCTTTCCATTAGTTTCAATGCTTCTAAAAAATATCCAAATGAATGTATGGGAAGATTTACTGAAAACTGGAGTGTAATCTATCCAGATCAAGAATGGTACATATGACAGTAAACAACATCCTTTACTTTTCTCTTCTTTGACATTATCACTTTTGACCTTATCACCTGGGCACATCCTCAAAACTGCAGATTCACACATAGAAGTTAAACTCGTATGGCTGAAAAGAATCTCGTGGGATTCAGCATATCACAGTTTCTTATTCCACTTTGTGTCACAGGCTTTCTGGTTTGCCAGGTTGTCAGCAGCTCCATTGCTACTGCCCTCCCCCAGATAGAATTATTTAAACGTTATGATCTTTATACGAACACTGCAGAAATTATTTTCCTGTTTATATTATTAACAGAACTATCCAAGGGAAACATGCCATTGCTAAAGGAACCAAAATTTCTTCCATTGGGGATTTATTATTTGCTCTAATAAAGTATGCTAAGGTAGTATCTTTGACGCTAGCTTTTATCATCCTAGAATGATAATGTATGTCATAAATCTCAAACCACGTAAAGGAGTGTGCTTTTAATAAGCCTGACTGCTTCCACTGGAAGTCTACCTGAGCTTCCACAGTGTTTTCCAAAGTCCTATGTTTGCTGATGTTCTGACCTATGATTTTGATTTACTTATTTAATAGAAATGAAGTTCTTTAAGAATCCTGATTTTATTCCGATATGTTGTTCTTCAAATTATGAATGCTCTCCGCTAAAAGTGAACAATTAATAATTACAAATGCTGGACATACCTCCGAGATGGTCCTTTTCTAAAATGCTTATCTAAACAGACATTTCTGTTTTGGAGGGGGGAAAGCTGAAGCAAAGAGAGAAGGAAGTGTCATATGAACCGCATGGATTCAAGTGAGCTGTTCGATACGCTTCCAGTACTTCCCAAGTCCCAGGGCTAATCATAGAATGATAAGGTGGTTTGGGTTGGAAGGGACCTTTAAAGGTCTTCTAGTCCAACCTATCTGTAGTGAGCAGGGCCATCTTCAACTAGGTCAAGTTGCCCAGAGCCCCGTCCAGCCCGACCTGGAATGTTTCCAGGGATGGGGCATCCACCACCACTCTGGGCAACCTGCTCCAGTGTTTCACCACCCTCATCGTAAAAAATCTCTTCTTTGCATCTAGTCTGAATCTACCCTCTTTTAGTTTAAAACCGTTACTCCTTGTCCTATCGCTACAGGCCCTATTAAGAAGTACTAAATAGGAGACGAGGAAAGCATTACTGCTTTACTTTTGATCTATTGTTTGCGTTTTTAAAAAAACGTATATTGCCCAACCTTGAGAAGACCTCCTGATGAAGCAGCTAGAAGGGACCTTCATGCCGACTTACCCAACACTTTCCAATGTTAGATGTGCAAAAACATGTGCTGTGTGTGTGTACGTGTACATACATAGACAGTCCTAAAAAACTTCCATTGGTGATATATGGGGATTACTCAGTCTTCTTTCTGACTGTTCCCACTGGCAGTATAAACCATGATATTAATTTGTCTTGGAGTAAATTATTTCAAAGTATCTCTAAAAGACTGTTATTTGAAACCCCTTTTCATATAATTTTGTATAAGTGAAATCTTTATGTGGAAAAGGTCAAAAAAAATCTTAAATGCTCTCCAAGTGTCTGTATTTATTACAGATAGCCATCTGCTTTTACTTTCTCCTTTGAGCTGACTTTTTTGTGGGATCGATCCATGCAGTGAGTCAATCTGTACCCCATGATTACAGGACTGGGGATTTTGTTTCTTTTTTTTTGAACAGTTTCGTGTACTCAAGAGTAGGGGAACAAGGGAAAAAAAATCTGTGGAGAATATTCTGTGATTTGATACACCTTTAGAAGTCTCTTAAAAAGTAAATACTTCCGAGGTGCTTAATTTAGGGGAGTTCCTGGTAGACACTGAGCTGGTTTTGTATTTCCCAACACTGTCTTCATCCAACTAATGACAGTCTGAAAGAGCCAGTGTTTGGGAGCCGCTGTAGAAATACCCATTTTAGAATCTGTAAAAAATAGGACGGGCAGAAACCAAAAGGGACAATTTAAATGTTCCCTCTTTTTATCATTTTTAGGAACTGGTTTTATAAATTTCATGACGTTTTAAGGATTTAGGTACAGTTGCATACCAGAACATATCAGGAAAAGAAATCTCTGGAATTGTTACCTTTTAAAAGAATTGTCTGTTATTTCTGGATGAGGGAACCTGGAGTGTAGGAAAGCTACTGTATTGGAAAGTATTTATGCTGTGATGAAAACGAAATATTTAATTTTAGAAACTGGAAAATAGAGTTAGATCTTATATTGCTGTTAGGAACTGCATAGAAGGTTGATTTAAATGACTGACTTAGCATCACAGAAGACTTGTAAGGGAAAAGAGGGGTGTTCTCCAGTACCATATGTATTTACACAATTAGGTTTTAGACCCCTAATATCCTTTTTCTTTCTCCCAGTTTCATTACTGTTCTTCAATTTCTGCAATTACATAAAGGGAAGACAAATCTTTGTTACTGTACAATCCCAGTTCAGCTCTAGAGAAGATCAAGCCTAAGAACATGATTCCCATTCTCTGCTACCAGTGACTTTCACTAATTAAATTGTATATAATCCCTTTTCAGTTTAGGTCTGACTTTTTTTCTCTAGATGCTGGCATTGTCGATGCTTGAGTAGTTACATATAACCTCAGTATAAATATTTGCCCCTACTCCAATTTTTCCTTAGTGTTCTCCTTATAAGTTAGGTTTGAGTTTATGAAACCACAATTTATGAAAACTCCTTTTTCTTTTTTTATTGCTCTAATCTTTCAGAAGAGTTTAAACTTGATGCTCTCTTCACAAAGGAAGAGGCTGTTTGCCAATGGCTTTGTTTCAAGAGTCACATTACACCATGTTTTCCAATTATTCAAAATATTAAGAAGCATATAGAGGGCAATAAAGTCTATAAAAACCTCTAACTTGCCTTTCATTTATATATATATATATGAATTCTGTTTTCAAATCTATTTTCCCAAGTATTTAGTTTCTTCTTCACACTTTTTTATATTTAATGTCATATAGTTTCCACATCTTACCTTTTTTCTTTCCCCTTTGTTAATTGCCACCTGTGTATTTGGAATCTGCCTCAATTCTTTAGACTTACAGGATATCAGGGCTGTGCATGCATTTGCATGCCAGTGAGTGTGTAATCAACTTTTGCTAGTAATTACAGATGAAATTCAGGTAGCTTACCTTTTTTTTGCTCTCTAAACATGCCTTTCTTTTGGTAGATGCTTACAGGAAACATGGTGTTGGAGAGATGCATGGGAGATTTTTGCAAAGATATTGCAGATAACTCAATTGAAAATGGAAGTTAACCGCCTTTCAGACTTTGCTGATCTTCTCAGCACCACCTGTGGCCTGAATCCAGCTGAGTTCCTGCCCCAGTTTCCATTTCTGTGAGCAGACATACCCCAGTCAATCCCAGTCCTGCCAGTGGGCAACCCCACGCTTTATTTTATTGCTGGAGCCTGGTGCTGTCGGCGTGTTTACACAGCCCCTCAGCTGAATGTAACTCACACCCAGCACAGCTACTCAGGGAACTTTTTTTAATGCTTTTAGCATGTACGCACCAGCATTCCTGCTTCAGCAAAGCAGCTGGGTAGGTCATGGGCCGGGAAAAGAAAAACGTAGAAGCTGTCATAGCTGTCTGTGATAGCAGGGGGACAACACCGTGTTCTTAAAAGATTCATTGAGTGCTATGTCTCGGAGCATGTAGTGGAGTGTAAACCTCCCAAATTCCAGGTGTCTTCTATCTACCAGATGTTTCCTTTTGCTCTTACCAAAGCTGTTCTAGGAGGCACTGGTTTGTATAAATTATTAAGTATTTATCATAGCAGCAATTTTCACCCAGCTGAAAACACATGCCATCAAATATCTTCTCCTGTGGTGAGATAAATATTTAATTGGTGTGAAATGGGCTTGGGGAGAGCAGAGATTTGAATTATTTCTTACACTTTGTAGGAGAACATTTATCACGATGCTCGTGGCTGGCTGGTGCTGGTAGATGCAGCTCCATTAATAACCAGGGGAAGGGGGAGGAAAACCTAGGACTGAATGCCCAGGTGTGGGTAGGGCGCAGACAGACGGGTCCAAGGCACGGAAGGCATAGAAAAGAAAGATTTTAGTTTCTTTGAAAATTACAATATCCTTAATATCTTGTTTGTCCCTCATTCTACTGCTTCTTAAAATAGCGATAACAGCACTGTTGTTCCCTAGAGGACAAAACTCATGAATCATAACAGTATGTGGTTTTTAAGTTGTTCTTTGCAATTATTTGTAACTGGATTATTTTTATCACATCTTGGTTGTGACTTCTGGTTTCAGCAGCTTCTGTTTCAAAAAAAAAAAAAAAAAAGCTGAGATTTTCACCTACTGGTATCTCTTTCAAAATACAGAGCTGTGGTTGAAAAATGAGAACCAATAACAGTGGATGGTTCAGTATTTTTTAAATAAGGCCAGATAAGGGAACAGAAGCAGGGCTCCTTCATGGAGGGTGGAATAGTTCCTACCAGCCCCTACCTTCTGCAAGTGATCATCTACTTCCAGCCCACCTAGCAATAGGAAAATCTGCATCCATGTTATTGTCATGCTACCTCTGTGGCATCCGCGTAGTCCTCTCGTTTCAGGCTTGTAAGGGAAGCTACGTCAGTGTACTTCATGGGCTGCTTCAAGTCCTGTGTCTTACCTGGTTTTGAGAATAAATCCATCTGTGTGCATAAAACGCTTTAGGTGATCAGGGGATAAAGCTGCACCGGCACAGAAGCAGCGTGAGCTATCCCCTGGAAAGGGAGAAGAGCAGTAGCTGTCAGCTGTTCTCCGAGCGGGCTAATTTTTTTATTTTTATCACTCATGCTTGAGTTGGTTTACACCAAAGGGAGGACCCCATGGCACAAATAACTCAGACAAATCATTAATTGATTTATCTAAAATAAATCTAAGGCTCTCCGGGAAGTTGCAGCGTGCTTCCTCCTCCTGAGGCCTCTCCCAAAATCTGCATGTCAGACAAAAGCAGTGGCATAAAAATGACAAGTGCCTCATACTCAGACAGCTGTTGCAGGGAGATATCAGTGAGCATTTTCCTCCCACTATACCTGAGCATTGTTTTGCACATTTTATTTCTCCAGTTCTGAAAGGACAGACATGAAAGTCAGAAAAAAAGTTCAACCATCCAAGCCCACATTCCTCGTTTACCTCCCATTCTCGTCTGCTGCTCTTTTCTGTGAACACAGGCTCCTTTTCACAGTGTAAACAGTTTCCCTGTTGCTACTCCTCTCCTGCGGAACAATTCAACAACACCAAGATTAACTGATTTATGTTATTACCATTTTTCCTGCCACATGGCACCAGGGTGGTCCTCTCTTTTAAGTCCAGGAAGAGGTCCAGATACACAATGTTTGTAGCAATAGAGATTGTCTTTAAATGTGTACATTCCTAACAGGATAGACAGTTTGCAGAGAGTATGCTGTGATTTTTCTTGGGGGGGGGAAAGGGGGAGGAGGGGGGGGAAGGATGCCAGAGCCATAATTTTTAAAGGAACAGTGAAAAACTTTAACTCCACTTAACCATTCTTGACAGTGTTAGTTGTGAAGCTAGATTAGTTCTCTCAGGCTTGTTCAGTTTTCGCAACATTTTACTCGGAACGTGAATACGTCTATATATTGTTTTATGCACGTTTTCCTTTTTTGCTCCTTTTCCATTTAATTCTTCTATGAGCCATCAGCAAACAGGAAATGGATTTACAATCTTTCTTTTCTCTAAATTTTACTTTTACCTGGTTTCTCACACAGTTTACTTCTGACTTTCTTGCACTGTGGTTATCTTGCAACCTCCTAAGCTTAAAGCATCAGCTGATCTTTAACATGGCGTATTTCCTCTGCTCCTCACCCTCCCTACTACAGATACATGATTTGTTCTTGCTGTGGTTTATCGTGTTAGTATTATTATGCTGTTATGATACTGTCATTATCACTGGTTTAAATTTGCCTTCATAAAAAAGGAATCTCTTTTTTGCAATATCCAGAGTTTAGTTCAATTCTAAAATGCCAAGAAGTTCTACTTTATTATTTTCTTGGTGACTGAATGACAGAAAAGCAGATGTCTTCAGAATAAATAAATATCTGCTCACCGTTAATAATTTTTTTAAATTAAAATTTCTCTTCAGACTAGTTTTGTTTTGCTGCTATGTTCAATTTAGGGGTTTATTATTACTACTACTATTATTATTATTATTATTGTTATTATTGTTTTATTTCCTTACCTGAGGAGACCAGGTCTAAATGTAAAATGTGTGGTACTACAGTACCGTAATATCTAATATAGTCCATGTTTCACTGGACATTGAACAGTCAGATTTATTTACTTTAATCCTAAATCTTTTTCGGTATTTAAAGTCCCTATCAGTTTGATAACCCAAGTCCTATTCAGCAGAAAATAACCTGGCGCTATTTACATTGACCAGTGGATGTCACTGTTCCAATGCAAATATAACTAAAAAGTGCCATGGATAACTTTGACTAGTGATACCAATGAATTGAAAAAAAAAAAAAAAAAGGCTATGTTTCTTAATACGCCGTTATTGCTGTGAATCATTAAAGTTGGGGATAAGAAAAAAATATAGGCAATTAACCTATTCCACGTCTTGGTTGGGATTACTTACTCTGGTGGGCGCATCCTGCTGCTCAGGGCCGTTAGGGATAAGGTGGAAGCAGGCTGTGGCTGAGAGAGCCCCTCTGGCAATCTTCTCCTCATAGCTCCATCATCCTGACGTGACTTGGAAGCATTTTTGTCATATGCATCCAGTCACGCGATGGGAGCCATCTTTTATTCAGAAGCTACATTTATATTTGAAAACATGGCATTGGATGCTGTTATAAACTCTATTCCATAAATAATGGGCAATAAATATGTTTGTAAGGGTACAGAATCAACATGGGGTACTAGGCTCGCATATTTTCTTGACATCTTTTTTGCTGCTTTTTGTCAATCAGCTACTAATCACGTAATTTATGGCCTTCAGTGTTCATTGCTGTTACAACGCCAGTTAGTATAAACAGAATGATTGCTTGGAGTGATGACAAATATATGATACGCACATACACATATTTTTTTAATATATATATACACACACATATATGTATATACCAAAAAGTTTGGTTTTGCCCCAACTACCACTATATGACTCAAAAAGTGGAATGCTTGGAGATGGAGAACTGGCAAAGAGTGGTCAGAAAAAAAATCTATGACTTCCAGGGGGCTCTGAGGATTATTTTTCTCCCTTCTCCTTTCCGCACCTCCACCTGCCTTTCCCAGAAGAACCTTGACTCCTTACACAATGCCCCGCTGCGCTCTATAGCACAGTCTGCTAAAACCTGCTGTGTTACTGTCATGCTTTTCCTGGAAGAAGTAGTGAGAAACATGCATATGTATACTTGTACATATATATTTGTGTAAACGGATGTATACGTATAGATACAGATACACAGAGCTTGACTTGCTAAAAATTTGCAGAGGCAGCCTGATCTATCCTATCCAAGCCTAGCTGACAGTTTTCAGAACCCCGTGGATTCCTCTAGGCTGTTCTTGACTATGGGGTTTGCAGCCGTAAAGTTTCCCAGGTAAAATTCTCACCTGATGTCAAATTGAGCTTTGTTTGACTTGTAAGACTGCTAACAGCAGAAACGTGGAAAAACATGGGGCTTTTCATTTGGGATAATACTTGTTTAATGTGAAAACTGCTAATAACGTGCCCTACTTCTCTTAAAATGTTCAATTCGTAGTGATCGTGCTTCCTCTCCATAAGCACCTCTCCATTTGTCATCTGAGGTTCTAGCATGTCTCGCTTCAGTCACACCAGTTAACTGAGCTAGAAACTTAGGTTTTGCCAGCGATCTGGCAAAACATTTTCCTGAAGTAGTTAAAAATACGACGCTGCTTCTCTGAAGCTTAAAATAGATGGTAGAATGGCTGAAACCTACCTACCTACTGGCTTTTCCTATGTGCGTGCAGGCTGGGAGAAGTGGTATATTTGCCAGGTTATCCTCTTTTTCTCTACACACGCTGTATTGGGGACCTATCCTTGAGCGTTCTGCTATACTGTTTTGGGGAACCGAAGGATCTGGTTCAAGTGACCCAGTGTACGCTTGCAACTGTGCAACTTACGCAATCTTACTGGAATGTGATTTCTTTACACTTCTAAAGGAAAAAAAGGGAAGGAGAATGCTTCAATAATAATTTTAAATAAAAGTTTTGCCACTGTTCTTAAACCTCTGAGTGCACATCATAAAGCCATCAAGCTCTTCTGCAGCGCTGACAGTATGTGCTTTTGAGATAAATGGTGAAACAAGGAGCATGTGACAGACTGAGGTGAACTGGCATTTGCATTCTGAGCAACTGCAGTCCTCGGCTTTGGACAACAACACAGAAAAGTACTATATACCTCTTGTTTTCAGTTAGTAGAGGGAAATGATAGCTATTGATTTCAAGTGCAAAGCTTTTGTATGTATTCTAAAAACAAGAAGTTCAAATGAGTACGGGAAAACAATTTGCAGATTTTGCCTTGGGTGCATTGAGACTGACAAATATTTTCCTGCTCTTGACAGCTTACTTAATCTGTATACTTCTAAATGATGCTGAAATAAGATACAGTACAGTCAGTTCACGTTACTTCTGCAGTGGTAATAGTCAGGAACAACACTCACTTAAAGAGCAGTACAAACCGCTGAACACCACTGAACAGGCTGTTGAGATGTAGCATTTTAGAGCATGTGAAAACAAAACGCTATATACAAGCAAGAAGTAGGTATGCGCTGATTTTTTTTTCTATTTTCGTTTTGTGATGATCATGGAAATAGAACCAATTACCCATGTGCCTTCATGCACTACCAAATATATGTTTTTCAATAAATAAAATGCATGCAAATAAATTGAGAGATCAAAACTGCTAGTGTCTTACAGATGAGCATTTTTTAAAAGTTTTTAATTTACAAGAATATATTTTCAGAGTAACTAGCACGGATAACTTACTAAGAACAATGAAGCATTGTGTAATTAATCAGTAAAATTCCATATTAACATAACAATCATGAATATTTACATTACAAAAACATTGCCATTTCTAAAGATTTTGAATGGCTAGAATCCTACTTAATTCAAACAGAAAAAGTAGTGTTGGAAAGCTGTGTCTGTGCATACACTATTATTACCTTAATTTACAACCATCTTATTAGTTAAAATAAATGCAATTCCACAGTGTGCAATTCCACTTTGAAAATAATCAGCCTTTCTTGGGGTTGTTTAGAATCAGGTATTGAATAGCTATTAAATTTATTTCACGTGAAAGCCTTTTAAAAATGGATTTGGAAATAGAGTCCTAAATTGTCCTACCAACTTAAAGGTAAATAACCTGTTATACTTAAATTGAAGATATTATATACAGTGCTTCCAGCTTTCTGTTAATTCGGGCCTGCAAGGTAGCATAAATGAATGTAGCCAGTGGGATGAAGCAAGATGGAAAACTTGGCCTGAATTGAAATAGATTATAGATTCAGTTATTCGGTAGCTCTATTTACGTATATCATTCTGTCATTTGTGTTAAATGAAATGAAGATAGTTAACCATTCCTAAGGAAGATAAAAGCCGTATGAACTTTTATCCTCATCTTGAACTGCAAACATCTCAGACGTTCTTACGCTTCTCCATCAACGCAATCCCACCTCAAAAGCTAGTAACTATAAAACAGTATAGTAACAAATTTCTCAATAGGTTTAGCAATCCAAACTGTCGAAAGTGGGTTTGGGAAGAAGCATCCATTATCCCTGTTTCTCTCTTGAAGTCAGATGGAATTTGAAAGTCTCTCTTCCCCAGTGTGGGCCCTGGCAGCAAGCTGGTCCGCTTACCGAACCCAGGAGCCTGTGGGAATGCCTTTCCTACTTTATGTCCTGTATAAAGTCTATAGACTATACATAGAGAGAGAGATACAGATAGTACCTGTACGTATTCCTTCATGTTCTAAATGAAAGTACATCATATTTCTTGCATAGATGCCTTATAGGGAAAAAATGAGAGGAAGGGAGGCAGAACACATTCTTTGCCTACTATTTGCTTTCTCTAAAGAACATCATGTTAAAAATGCTTTATGCCCTTTCATCTGCTGTAAAAGCTAAAAGAAAAATGCCATTCTTCTCTCAGGAATAAAAAAAATATTTTATCCTTTGCACTGATATTTGCACACTTTCACAACTTCTCCAATCTCAATTGAAAAGAAGAGGAAAAAAGAGAAAGCTAAGCTAGAAATATCCTCTTCAGAGAAGAAAACCTTTATTTCACTGTAATAGCTTAGAAAATTATACCTAAAGGTATATGAAGCCAACTGCATTTTTGTATTCTTTCTGGGGCCACACACAACTCATTTTTTCAATGTATGACATCTTTTAAATGCAAAAGATTCAGGATAAGAAAACTAAAGGAATTCAACACTGCCTGAAACTGAAAAGAAGAATTTAAGTTGGAAAAGGAGGAGGAGGAGAAAAATTAAAAAGAAATCTGTTTTTTTGTTAACCCTGATTTACATTCTGGTTTTGCAGGTGTGTCTGGTGAATAGTCCACAAGTCCCAGCATTCATATTTTTCTTTATTATTCTTCAACAGTATATGCTACATGTTCCAAGATTTTTTTTTTTTTTACAGTATTTGGCATGTAATTACTATTTTTCCAGGATACAAGTAATGTACAAATATCCTGTCGGCAGTGAGTTCATTTGGCTCATGTAAGAGTCATAGAAATAAATATATCTTCTGAGGGTAAGCCATGTTTTTACAGACTAATAGACTATCTGTGTGTGCATAGGAACAAAGTGTAATCTAGAGATCCTTTAAAATAAATCCTTGAGAATATTGACAGCTGATTTGACTGGAGTCCTTTTAGCTCATATGGAGCCTATGATATTGCCATTAAATTAGTCTGGTGTTTGCAGAGAAGGAAAGTGATCCTCTCCCATCATCCACTTCCTGACGTCTATTTTTTCCTCGGCTATCGTGCACTCCTGCATTACTTTGACCTTCTGGGTTGCAAATCCAACAAGACAGTATTCAAATTCTGAAACATCTGTTCTTCATGACTCTTTAAAACAGAAGTATATAAGCTTTTTTTTATTATTTGAAATTTCCAGAGACATTGATAAATCATGACCAAATTAATCACAAAGCTTGAAATTCTTCCCCCGCTTTTCCATCAGACTTAGGTATTTTGAAAATCTGCATAAAATACTCAGTTATGGAACAAAGCACTGTACTTTTGTCCTATAATAGAAAGGAAAAAAAAAAGGAAAAAACCCTGCTTTTTTTTTTTTTTTAAAGCCCACATTATTGCATTCGGATGTGATGTTAAGCACACTCAGAGAGATCAATTTTATAAAAAAGCATCTGCAATATTACTATTGCTTATCTTCTCTATGTGTAATAGCATAGCTCTTCCCAGGTCAGAATATAGGCTCGCTAGGCCAGATGGCACCATGCTAATTTCTCTGCAAAACATTGTCTACAGCATTAATGCTAGGAGACATGAGTCTTGTGGGAGTTCACCTGGTATAGCCAAGCAGGCAAGTTCTGTGGTGGTGGAATGCAGAATTCTGTGGGACGGGATAACCCACCTCAGTATGTTTCTTCCAAAACGATGGGGAGGTGATTGATGCATGGTAAATATGCGTGTGGGCTTGCAGCTCACATGTTTAGCATCAATCCGCTCTCAGATGCCGCTGTCAGAGAAAATACATGCCGTACTTCTAGTGGAGAGCCGGAATGAGGACATAGTACCCGGCATGGGGTTTTGCAGCCATGAAGGAGTCGAGTAATGCAACAGGAAACGAGGCCAAAGCTGCATGTAAGCGTGACGCTGACGAGAGAAATTTCTGTGAAGATGCTAATTGAAACACCCTGTTATAATTTCTCTGATGCTGCTGAGATGAAGAAATAGTTATCTTTGAAGAAATTCTCAGTAGTTCCTTTGCTTTGGAAGATGGCAGGTTGGCCGACAAGGAATGCAGGCATGCTGTGAGATAAATTTAAAATTACCATATCTGAACTTCAGTGTTTTACATAAGCTGGAAAGAAAAAGTCTGATATTGCTATGCAGTGACATTACATCACCGTGCTAGCTACTGCCAAGAGGATATCCTAATGTTTTTGTTGAACCATTTTTTGTCTGTATTACTGTAATCCTAGGACCTTCAGCTGTGGACTTGGACTTTGCTGTTCTGAGTGCTGTAAAGAAATGTATAGCAGGAAAGACTGTCTCTCCTGAATGAACTGTATCAATTAAATTCACTTCTCCCTCGTGTGCAGGTAACATGTCAAGCTCTCGTACTGTTGCCATACCGTTTCCATTTTGATGTGCATGGAAATAGCCAAATGACACGCAGGTAGAAGTTTTACATAGTACGTGGCTGGCCATGTTCATAAACAGTGCTCATTCCTCCCGTTTTGCCTTTTCTTGCTGCTCCTTTTAATCATTTGTAAGGTGCCTTTTTTGTCTTTTTTTTTTTTTTTTTCTTTCGTGGGAGAGAGGGGGTAAAAAAAATGTAGTTGGGAAAAAGACCAGGTACATGGCCAAAGAAATCCAAATAGTAAGAACTAAGAGGCTCTGAACAGAACTAGCTTGGAGGTGATGAAAGAAAAGACTTGGTCGTCAGAAATGCACTGAGCTGTAACAGAGGGTTAATTTCTAAACCAAGGAGCTGATGACCCAGGAAACAATAGTAAATCTAGGAACAAATACCTAAATTATAACCTTTATTTTTTTACTGTAAATTTAGACTATCCAGCTAAGGACTATGCTAACATCTTGTTTCTAAAAGTTTTTACTACTGTCACTCTTGAGGCTCCTGTGCTGAGAACACGATACTAAAGAAAAGATGCACAGATTTGCAGAATAGGTCTTTACAGTGGAAATATAAATTAGAAGATAGATAATTTCATCATTGAAAGTGATTTTTTTTTTTTAGTCTATCTGATTATTTTCTTCTTTACTTGACAAATTAGACTGCTAATCAGTAATAGAATTATATTGCAGCAGTTTGGTAGTTGGTACTGAAGAGTTGGGTAACAATAATCTTTCCTGATGTTTTCTTCAGATAAAATGTGATATAAGAAAACTGAGATGTGTAATAGAAAAGAAAAATATGACTATGTAGAAGGATGCCTACCTGGAAAATTGGGATAGGTGTGTATATTAGATGCTGCTGTTATAATTCTGTTTTTTCCTCTTCACCTGTTTCTTGACATTAGTGCTTTCTTTATAATCTGTTTGCATTATTACAGAAGGATTTTTTAGCACGCCAACATTTCACCACCTTTTCACTTCTGTATAGGTCTGTTTCAAGGAATCCAGTGTATACCAGGCACAACAATGCTGAACTCCTTAGAATTCTAGTTTGGCATTTTCACTTAAGTATTTTAGAACAAAGTTGAGCTGCTTTGCTGAGGGGAATTAAATTTTCCTAAACATATGAACTGTAAGTTTCTTTCTGTTTCTCATGTGAGCTGGATAAGTTAAGGCCAAAACTGGAAAAGTAACTCTGTGCAGGGAAATGATTGGGATGTAAACATGAATTTATAAAACACAAGCTTAAAAATAAGCATGCAATTACAGTGAGCTATGGAATCAATCAGAAAACACAGCCAATTCCATGAATATAAGGAAATTCTATCTAGCCAGAGAGAAAAGGTCTTTTAAATTACCATAGAAATGAAATATTAAAATATGGAAATCAGTGAGATTTCAAGGGTTAGTGTCTTAGCAACACAAAGCAAAATCTTTATAAAAATGTTCAGTTTTTTAATTCACCTACTATACACTGTAGCATGCTCTGTGATCTGCTTTCTAGACCTTCTCCATAGTGACTGACAGCTTTATCCTCGTGTTGATGTCTGTGGCAAAATTCCCATTGTTTTCAGTAAGATCAGAACATTTGCAAATAATTTTGCTGCAAATATTGAACAAGAAAAATTTTTGTATTGCAGAGCATTAAATAGTACAGAACTGCTCTCCTTGAAAGAGATGGACTCAACAATGCTGTAAACATTAATTTTTCATGCTACTTAAATGTATTACATAAAAATTGATAGAAAATCAATAATTTGGGGTGCTGCTGTAAATGTTTAGTGTCCTCACTCAGACAACATTTTAAACTAAGGAATCACCCTGATCTCAAAAATCTTCTTGCAAATTGTTTAGAAATGGTACTTTGCAAGAATTTTAGAAATTGGTATGTTTGAGAAAGGATCTCTCATCCTGAATTTATATTAATGGTCATTTAGTGTCATCTTGCTATTTTTTGCTTTGATGAGTTCCGTAAGCATATATTCAATGAAATCCTTGGTTACAGATACGAAAAAATAACATAACTTTATAGTTTGTTTTAATAACAGTTCAAAATATTGCAACTCTACCTCCTAGTTTGAATTAGTCTGGTTCCAACTCCCTTTCATTTGCTTTATATTACATCCTCTATTATAACCATTGATGGTCAGCTAATCCAACCTTCTGTTCTGAAGCTTTACCGTTGCCATCACCAAACTGGGTCAGACATAGCTTGGTCAAGGCAAATTTTGAAAATCTTCAAGGATAGATATTTCACTACTTTGTGGGTAACCTGTCCTGACAGTGCATTACCAATGCTGTAAAAACCTACTCTTAGTGTTCAGTCTGAACCTTGCATACCATCATGTGTGGCTGTTGTCATGAATCAGATCATTTAGCACTAAAAAGGGTTTGGTACTGTCAGCTTTGTAAGTGACTTTCAAGTAGTTGTAGGCTGCTGGAACTCCTTAGTTTATTTTTCCGATTAAATAAACCCAGCTTCTTCATCTTCTCACAGTTTATATATTGTAGACCCCTGACCATCTTGGGTAGCCCTTTTATGGACCATCTCCAATTTTCCAACCCCCTTCTTGAATTGACAGGATGTGAAGCAGGAAAGCTAGACACAAAATTGCAGGTGCAGCTACAGTCATGCCAAGTAAAGGGGATTAATAACCCTTTAATCTGCTGGCTACATTTCTCCTAAGGTTTGCCTTATTTGTGATGCAAGTGCACAGTTGGCTGGTATTCAAGCTGGTGTTTCCCATAACCTTCAGGTCCTTCCCATCAGAGCTGCTGCTCAGCCTGAATTGATGTATGGGTTTTTTTCAGGTGCGGAATTTTGCACTCACTGAACCTCATGAGTTTCTTCTGGAATAAGTTTACTCTTCTTTCTGGGCAATAGTTAACAGCTGGCTATAATTAACTTTTGAGATGGCTATAATTTTTAAGGAAATAATTGGCATATGCCACTTATCACAGGGTAATTAGGTTTTAATTTAAGGTTCTATTTCATGTGACTTTCTGAAAAGCACTATGGAAGTACAAAATTTAGTTTAAAATATATCTCTCTCATAGCCTATTTTAGTAGCAAAACAGCTTCCTGGTAGAATGTAAATCTGGAGACTCAGTCCTCCTGTTCTTACCAGGCAAAATTTTTACAGATCCCAAGTAATACAGATGTGCATAGAGCTACACATATTAGGATGAAGTGAGACCAAAATAGCACATCTTATTTTCTAATCTCTCCTGACAAAGACTCTATCTCATGAAAAAGGCATGTCTATCTATCAAACAGACTTAATGTCAAAACTGAATACCTCAAACCTGAGCAAAACCTCAGTAAGCAGGTACATCAACTTTAAGCTTTTGAGTCATGATTTTGGTTCTGTTGACTTCTAGAGATACAAGGGTTAAGTCTCTTTCTGTTTGATGCTGATTTCTTCACTAAGTCCAGAGTTTTGATATATTTAGAAAAGGTCTACAAAATGTTACAGAGAGATGTGAAACTTAGCTTAATGTAACTCATGATTTTCATAAGACAGAGTATTCATTAGACAGTGAGTGTGAGGGTAGATTTTTATTTTAATAAGATTCAGAGCCGATATAGCTTGTGGATATGAAGCTTAAGAATGTATGCATTTCCTGAATATCTTATCTATCAATTTGTAATTGTTCTGTTGTCTGCACTCTAAAAATACTGTTAAACTGGACCAATCTCTCCTTGCTTACTGAAGAATTATCTTTCCAGATTCTCATATTATCATATTCTACAATTCTCAAGCTTAGTCAGTTGACAGTGTGAAGAATTTAATTTAAAACACCTTTGTAGAGATATTTTTTCCTTCTCTTTGCAGACCTTACCTCCAGCTGTCATATCTGTGGTTTCATGTGCATGTGCTATCTACTGCTAAAAATAGAGCTTTATTATTAAGAAACAAGTAGAAAAATAACTCATTTCTGTCCTCAGAATTTAATTCTTCTGTTGGGTTTCCGAGCAGCACCTTAGCCTGGCTTTCCCTCCACATCATTCTGTGCACTAATAGGGTCAGCTAAATGTTTGATTTCAGGAGTTCTGTAACTCTGCATGGAGGACTGTGGACCAGAAACCAGAGGACTGTTATAGATGGATGGCCCTGAGTACCAGGCAGCTGACAGCCTCTTTTCCAAGAGTGTGCGAGACAATCTCTTTAGGCTATAATCTGACTTATCAGCACCTTTTCTTCCCCTCTCTATTTTGTAGATTATTATTGTAAGAGAGCAGATAATGGTCCTCTTTTGTTTTCCTCTGGTAAGAAAGGGAGCATCATGTATGCTGCTCTTGTACTTCACCTGCAAGTCAAAGGTGTCAGCCAAGGCCTCTCGGAGAAATAGTTCTGGCCTAGAATCTTAGTAGTAGAAAGAACTATACTTGCTGTTTGCAGGCTACATATCGTTATTAACTACTAAGTTTATAGTTTGTATTATACTTATGTTTTTTCCCTGGTGACTCTCAGCTGCTGGGTATAGATTGGGTTTTAATCCCTACTTATTCATTCTAATATCTGCATTAAAGCTTGAAAGTAAACAACAAGGACTTGATTCTACCTCTTCTTTTGGCTTGCTCCTGGTTTTCAAGCATTTGTTGATCAACAAGAGCCAGTCTGGCTGGTCTCCACTTGCCTTATTCTGCCATGCAACATCTATAGTGCTGTCTCTCAGCAGGAAAGAGCTGTTCCCAGCAGTTTTCCTGAAATTGCAGGAGTGCAGAGGAATGCCTCATCTATTACCTTCAGTGTGCAGAAAGCCACCGGAGACTGACAAATGAGTAGGATAATGTCTTCACAGTACCATAGCTTCTGCATCTTTTCCTAAGCTAACTAACAACAACACTTCTGCAAACGTTCCAAACAAAAACAAATTTGGTCAGCTATCCTGAGGAGGTAAGGTTATTTTCTTCTCTTATGGTAACAGTTGGATGTGTCAGCTGCGCGTTACATAAGAGCGATGTCTGGTATACTCTTGAAAAAAGTGCTGGAGAATACCTCCCTAGTTAGGATGCAATGTTTATTTTATCTATCTACCTATAAGAGCCTTTGTATGGATGTATTGGTTTATATATGACTGTTTAGTAGGTTTTCATAGTGGAAAAACACCCTTATATTAAAAAAAAAAAAAAAAAAGTGTGTATTCATCGTGGTTCTTTAACTAAACTGATATAGACAAAGTAGTACAACTTTATAGTACAGACTGGCCTGTAGTAAGGGGTGGCAATCATGTAATTTTTTAAGCAGATGGTATACTACAAACCCCCAGTCAACTACAGGAAAGTTCTATCTTTGCTTTACTGTTGGAGGAAATCTCTGGTGCATCTTCTAGCACACAAATGGAGCCACAGACTTTGAAGGAACGATACAGATTTTGCCACTAGCTGCACGGGTTATGACAGGTGATTTAATTAACTTCCGTGGAGTAACTACTGTGTGTATCCCTAAATAGAGGAGATAGATACTGCTAGACGCAGGCTGGAATGTGGGAATGACTGAATTTAGGAGGATCGGAAAAAAAGATTATTGTGGCAGAAAAATTAAAACTTTCTGTAGAACGCTGACTGATACTATCGTGAAACTTACTCAGAATCCAGAGAGAATAACGTGAGTGGAGGGAGACAGGGAAAGACATTACAGTCTTAAAAAATTTAATCTTTTTCTTCATCTGGAATGAACCTCTTGACATACACTGTGGAGAAAAGGGAAATTATGAGACAAATAGCAAAGCAATGGGCCACATCAGGCCTTGAATGTGGGATTTAGTGCCTTTTTGTAAAAAGCTATCTCCAGTAAGATTAAGACTGTAAGTTTTATAACATATATGAGAAAAAAAGCTGGTGACGCAACGCGGGTTTGAGGTGCGACGACAGGGCTGGAGGGGCGGAAAGACAAACTGCACCCACAACGCCTAGATGTAAACGCACCTATTACTACGGAAGGGAGGTGCGATTTGTGCTCGGCTTCCCTTCAGCTCCCCGGTCACACCTGATGTCTGTCAGAGGCAGACAAGGGTGACGGGGAGGCAATACCGACAATGAAACCCGCCCGATGACGGATTTTCGGGCGACGCCGGGGCTCGGGCCGGCACTCCCCTCACAGCGGCGGGGGGAGAGGGGGGAGCCCCCACAGACTTTCCCGCCCAAAGGGCGGGCGCCGTCCCCGCCGCTCCCCGCTCCGGGACGCCCGGCGCCCCCCCCATCCCCCTCCCCGGCCGGGTGAGGGGAGCCGCCGGCTCCGAGCCCGCCCCTCGGCACGCCGGACCCCGCGTTACCGCCTCTCCCCGCCAGGCTGCTCGCCGGCGCCATTCCCT
>NW_010972609.1:4154106-4361113 GCF_000737465.1 Haliaeetus leucocephalus
CTGGGTTCCCGCCCCGCCGCCGCCGCCGTTGCTCCGCAAGCCGGCGGGCTGGCAGCTGGCGGGCTGCCGTCCGCCAAGATGGTTCACCATTCGGGCTCCATCCAGTCCTTTAGGCAGCAGAAAGGTCAGTAGAAACCCCTCCGGCGGTCATCGGGGCGGCCCCCGCGCCGCTGCTCGGGGAGGGAAGGGGACACACACGCCGCCTCCAGCGTCCCCGCTGCGGTTTCGGTGCAAGTGACGCCCCCCGGGGGGGGGGTGCCAGGTGCATCGCATGTGGATGCCTACACACACGGCTGTGTGTGTGTCCGCATGCGGGCTGACAGCCTGGGTTGTGCTCCGGAGGCGCGTTGATGCTTTCGGGTATTTTACCGGTTTTCAGGTAATAAGGCTGCAGAGTACGGGGAGGACGCCCGGCGGGGCGAGACGACCGACCTCCCGCGCCCCGGCGGCGCCGAGCGGACCCGGTCCCCGGTCCCCGGTCCCGGTCCCGGTCCCCGGCCCCCGCCAGCCGCTCCCTCGGCGGGAAAGTTTTTCTCCCTGAGAAACGGTACCGCTTGGTTGTTTTTAGTTGTTGTACAGGTGACTTCGGTGACGTCCTCACGCGTGATGTGGACAGGTCGTTCACCCTCTGGAGTTTGCTGCTGCTGTTTCTGGTTTTAGTCTTCATATCGTGCTGTTATCCAAGTATAAATCTGGAGAAGGAAGAATTGTGGTAATGGTGAGGGGGGGGGCTCTGGCCTTACAAGTGTACTTCGGTTCAGTCCTGCTATCTGTTTGTTTGGGGTTTTAATTGCAAAACAAAAGCTTTTGCTGGTCAACAAATACAAAGGTAAATTTTCTGTTGTGATTACCATCGCTATAAAACCTTTATTGTGTTTGTGGTAGAAAAAAGGTAATTCCCACAACGAACTTTATTTTTTTTTCTTGATCCTGGAACTGATGTTTTTACTACTTTTTTTTTTTTTTCTCTCTAATGCTACTTTGACAGAAGATGAAATCAAGATTTCTTTCATTATGAGCATCCCCTTGCACTCTTACTGCTGTTTTAGTTGTTAACAAACTCTTTTTTTTTTTCCTAGAATACAGTATGCTATAAATTATGATTTAATATGGCATGCTTTGTACATAAATCATGGGTTCGCTTATTGGATTTTGCCTCATTCAAGTTCTTCTCTTTGAATGGTTAGTGGGAAATAAATAATTCAAAGCACTTATTCCATTCTGGTAATTCCATAATAAATTTAGCTCCTTGCTGTAGAGGTTTTGCATGTAATGCCTGTCTTGTGTGCAGTAATGAGCAGTGCTGTTTCAAATTGTAAAATGTCTAGTTTAGTTTCAAAGTTAATTAAGTAGTATAAAAAAATCTTTGTTTTCAACTGACATAGATACATTTATAAAAGCATCAGGTGTCTAGGAGCAACAGTGTTAATGCTTAGTTTTTCATAAGAAAATATTTCTTACATTACAGCAGTGATTAGCAAGTTCCAGAGTCCTTGTTAAAGCCCTTCAGGAGCTATTCAGCTGTTCTGTAATATTATTTTTAAGAAAAAAAAAAAACCCCACCCCAAAACTAACTTCATTATGTTCAAGTTCAGGGTTGAAATTTAGTTGCTTGAAACCAAGCTACACCATGTGATTTATGAAATTGTATGTTTGCAGTAGTCGTAGAACTTCATAATAACCTAGTAGTTTTTGCCAGTTATCAAGAAGTAGATTGTTGTTCTCTTCTCCTTCTTCCTGAAGAAATCCTGATTAAGGTATCTTGCCAGTCATAAGGCTTTGGAAAAGAGAGGATGCTCTTATGGAGCTATGGAGCCTGTACAACAGTGACTAGTATGTGTATCGCTTTCCCTAACGTCTCATGTGCGGTGTGATGTGTGCTAAATCCACCTGAATGAGTTCAGTTTCTGTTTTTCTCAGCCTACAGCTTTTAGGGATGAAGGAGAACAGCATGAAATCTTGGGCAAAAAGCTATAGAGAAGCTAAGCAAATATAAATAATAAACAAGAAGTCATCATCTAATTATGAGGTATTTAAAAGAAGCTGAGAATCTGGTACACTGAAGTTTGTAGGCACTGATCTCTCCGCAGCAGAAAGCATCACACCATTTTGTGTAGTTTTTTCAAATTTGGTATTTTATATCACTCTCCTACTTTAAGATTTCAGTTACTGTCATTTCTAACTTCCTGTAGCTGAGATTTTGACTAAAACAGTAACCTAAATTCCCTTTTTTACAGAATCAGTGGTAATCCTCATGAAATGGCCAACTGCCCATCACAGCTGTGACTTGTATGCTTCACTTGCATTGAGACCAAGCTTCATTTCTTTGGGGGGATTGAAAGGGTATTATTTTTATGTGGATTCTCAATTATACAGGATATAAATCACTAAGGGTAATAGTTCCTGAAAACAAAGAGAAATTAATTTTAACCTTTTTAGAAACAGAGCCAGGTAATTTATTATTGTACTTATTGCCACGTACCATAATATATTCAAACTCACTTGCTGAAGAGAGGTAACTTTTAAGATGGGAGATAGAATGGCCTAGACAGCATTTTGTTTCCTTACCTACTCTGAGCACTTTGTTCTAGCTGAGGAGACAAGTAGTGGTTTTGGTACCAAAGCTGTCTTCACGAGGCTTGAAAGAATAGGACCAAGTTCTCCAGTCTCTTGGGTGTCTAGGAATCTTCAACAGGGAGGAGAAAAGAGGAAAAAACGCATTTATATCCCAAGGATTTGCCTCTGGTTAGAGTTTGGGGGGGGGGGGGTTGTTTTTTTTTGTTTCGGGTTTTTTTTTTTTTTTCTTTCTTTTTTCCTTCTTGACAGAGTGAGGAGGCGTTCACAGTAGGAGGCTGCCGTTATAATGTGCCGCCATGGTTTTGTCTTGCTCTTTGTTCAGATTATGTATGCAGAGTGAAACCCTCAGTTTTCAAAAGCTGCAGTAGAGTCAAAAGACACTGAGAGTTTTGAAAAAACGAATCTCATTCTTCTTCACCCCCACAATTTTTGTTGTTCTACTTGTATTTGAAAGTATGCCTATCAAAAAGAGCAGTGTCCTAGAGGTAGACTAATCTGTGTCTTTGCACAGTAGTGTGTTAGATCTGTTGAGCCATCTGTATAGCATTTTGTGGCTATTTTTAACCTCTGCTGTGGCAGAAACTGCTTTTTCTGAAATTAGTTTCCTCAGGAATATTCTCAAAGATAAAAATTTTATTATTAAATATATACCTTTATACTTTTTACCTCTTCAAAAGGTGATGCAACCTATGGCTTCTGAAGAATTATGTCAGAGGAAAAGGGAAGAAAGGTTTCTTTTTTTACTAGTTTTCTTCCAACCATCCTTTAGAAAAGAAAAATCTCGATCCTCAGACATTAATATACAGTTTTGCTTAAAACTGCTAAGTAAATAGTACTCAGCAAGGAGAAATAAGAATAAGATAATGCCGAAGAGAACAAAGATCATCTCCATACAAAATTTGTAGTTTAATGATTCCAGGGAAAGACAGCTCATTAGGATTTGGTATTTGATCTCAGTCACAGTTGTCAGTCTTTTAAATGCAGGACATAAGTATATGGTAGGTAGCCTTACAGTAGACTTTGTGTTTTCTGTAATGGATACGGGACTGGTGCTAAGCCATTGCTTGTTTTATTAGGGAGCTCTATTGAAAAATTACATCCTTCAGAAGGAAAGGCAACCTAATTTGCAAGAGGTTCCTCTTTTAACAGATACTTGGTGGTGAGTGGGTTTGAATGTTTCTGGCCTGACAGAAAGTAAAACCTGCATTTAGGGTGCAGGTCAAGGCAAATACGATGCTTAAAATTTTAAATATCTAGGATTTTAGTCCTGATACACAGACTGCAATTTCCTGCATACTCTGCTGGGTGCTTTTTGAGTATTGTTGTTCTTTTTAATATCCCATCAAAGCTTTTTAATGAAAGAGTTTCAAGGCTGGGAAAAAGAAAATATGTTTATGCCTTAAAAGTCAGTTGCTTTTAGCATGGTGTATGAGTTTTAGGAGCATGGACCGCAGATTAAAAACCAGTGGCTAACTTGGGATGCTTCTCATGCTTCCTGTTCAAGGTGCGTAATGGGACAGGAAGGAGTTCAGCAACTTCAGTATGCATTATGTCTTTGATGAGAGTGCTGATTTAGCTTCTCAAGGGATTTATCTCAAAATTGCGTGACTTCTGAACAAATTAAGTATCTCTACAAAAGGCATATTCCTAGATCTGAACTTCTGATCAGTGCCAAGTATTTTGTTTCATTTTCTATATTGACTATCTGAAGCTGTAAAATGGTTTAGATGGATTGAGGGTTGGGTTTAGAATCTCTAAAAAGCTACAGTCATTCTCCCTTCATAGGGGCATGTGTTACTTCATGAACTGGTCTTGTTAAGCCGCTTTGAGCTACTTAGAGGACCACTGCTGTTGTAGAGTAGAGCTTTTTTTGTTATTGTTATTTTACTTTAATTTTAAGATCTTAATGACCTGCATTCTTTATAAAACAATTTGTGAATTTAATCTGCATTTAACTTTTGAGTTTAAACAAGGGTTTGTAAAGATCATGGTTTTTGTACCGCTCCAGAGTTTTCAGTATTCAGGAACTTGGACTTGTAATTAAGATTCTTGTGGAGAATTCTCCCAAGGGTGTTTGATACTTCAGTGGCACCAGAGGACCTAGGAAGTTTAATAACCCAAAGAGACTGCTGAAATTACTAGAAGATGCAATTCTGTCATACAAAAATTTGTGAGAGATTGTGACTCTTCGCTGTTGTTCTCCAGATCAGAAAGACCAGGTTTCCCTGTCAGCATGGGTAAAGGAATTTTTAGGGCTCAGCTCTTTCATTTGTATTCCAGAAAGCACTAACATGTACAGAAAATTTCAAAGCTATCCTCATCTTGACGCTGAATGCTGACAGCAATGGAGCTATTAATAAGTACACTCCCTTAAAATGATACCGTATTCAAATAGTGCCATTTCTAATGCTCTTTCAGGGAACTGAAAAGCAAGGCTCAATTTTTAATGAGGTTTATCTGGCTATATTTGCTCTTATTTCTGTTGCGTGGTACAGCTGCACAACTTAAGATGCACTTCACCTTTTTCAATCAGACACCTTAGAAGGGTCCATAATGTCTTTTTATTCTGGATTATACTCTTGTTGGTTGTAACTTCAATAAAATATAGAGCTTCATTGAAAATAATTGTTAAATATGACATATTAAACCTTATATTATGCAGGTGCATGAGTGCCGTAGAAATAAGTTAAATATTGTTTCTTTTTTTTTTTTTCACTGAATGAATATTTTAATTGAGAAAGCTGAGGAAAGCAGAAATTTTTGATTTGTCGCATAACTCTGCTATCTGACTACAGACGACAATGCTGTGGTAAGATGTCTGGGCATTAGCTTCCTACGTTCTGATTTAAGTATAGCTTGATGTAGTAGTATCTGTGGAAAAACCTTGTACCTATTCCAAAGCTTTTCAAAACTTCCTCAGTAAGGACCTGTTAAAATAGGCAACCCCCGCCAACGCTGATTTTCTTTAGAACTCTGATTTTACCATTTATATTTCATTGAGTATCACCACAAAATTGCAAGTTCCAGTTCTGCCTTCATATTTTGGTAGGCTTATTCTGCTTTTTGTCATTTTTGAAATCTGCTAAATGAGGATGATAAATGAAACAACTCTGCCAGTGTAAATTCTGTTGAATATTTGTAATAATAGCTTCAATATACCAGATTCTGTTAAAAAGTTTTGCAATAAAATTAGCAGTAGTCAACGTATTTTATGATTAAGGTATTTTACAGCTCCAACAACCATGAGAAATTGGAAACATTGTCTTAACTAACAGCACCAAGAGCCCTGCATACCAAGTGATGCAGCCAGCTAGGTAGCAACTGGAAAAGTAATGATGTCTTTTTATTTTCCCCCACTGAAAAGTAAGGAAAAAAATAGCCATTCATATTTTAGACATACTGTGATAGCAGAAATTAACTATACTAAATTCACAAGCTTGCCGAGTAACATGAAGATCCCTTGTTTTCTGCTTGGGCCTGTCTAAGCTGAAGAGAGTGTCTGTGTTGTCTTGAGTCAGACATGCAATGAGGTTTTCAGAAGGCATCATACATGGGGTTACCCATGTTACAAATCTTAAGTTCCCTTTACCAAGCTTGTTCGAGAATTAGTTCAGTTCTGTATATCCTAAAACATATGTTACAGTCGATTATTTATCGGAGACAAGTGTAACTCAAAACTAAGCTACAGTGTACAGCAATATGTTTTAACAACTCTGAGCCTCAATGAATGCAAATTCATCACTGTTTTCTCAGAATGAGATTCTGAGTCTGCCTCAATTTGGGTTATCATCTGGCTTGTGAGGGCTTGAAGCCAGTGCAGTTACTTAAGTGAGGAATTGTTCATTTGTCTGACTGGTGAGGTCACAGTTTAATTCACAATCCATTTGACTATTTTCAGTGGGGCTTTGAAGAAGCTGATATCTTAGCTATACTTTTGGGTCATCTCGAATATACATCATCAGGCTAATAGTAACATTATGATGTAACTGATCTGCTTAAAGGTGGGGTCTCTTGAGGAAAAAAAGAAACCGTGAAAGCATGCTGAATTAGATTCCATCTCTGCAGCTCAGGAAAAGGAAGTGTAGTTTGAAGAGCATCCCCTGTGAAAAGTATCTGCAGAAACCCCTTTTGGACAACAGATTGCCACTGTTGGTATGGTTTTTGTTTGTTTCTTTAGTAACAACCTAGGACAAGAAGATGCATGGGTTTTCTTGCTTCTTGGCTGTGATTCTTACTGGATTTCTGTGTAGCGCTGGTAGCTCAAGAAGGATACACAAACAAAGGAAGCTAGAAAAAATCTGCGTTGAAAAATTCATAAGTATATCACAGTTACTGAAGAGCTGTAGCTAGTCACGTATGCTCCAGATAGCTACTGTGATGATGGCAAGCTCTGGAGTTAGAAAATGTTTGAAATGTCATATTCTATTCACTGCTTGTCTGATTCAGTAGGATTACTCTTGCTTAAAAAATTCCTTACTCCTTACTGGTTGTTTGTTTGTTTAGTAACTTCGATAGTATGCCTTTCTAAGTCAGAAGGTCTGCTGTATATAATATTTGCATTCTGTTATCTTTCTGCTTCAGTAAACCAGTGGAGTTAGTACTTTTAATGAATTAATTTTCCTGAACCATTAATCACATATTGGGGGGGGGGGGGGGGGAGGAAGCCCCTTTTTATATTTGGGCTATTTTGTGGCAGTCCATTAGATTCCTTTTTTGTGTGGTTGTTCTAAAAGTAGCTTAATAGTATGAGAAAATAGCGACAAAAGAGCAAAGGGGATTAAAACAGTGAAAATGCTAGGAGAAGCAGGCAATCCTAAGAATGTTGAGGATTTATGAATGAGTTGAGAGATTATAGGGGAGAATTTTTAGAGCACAAAAAAACCCAAACCCACCAAAACATAGAAAAGTGAGTATTGATGCAGAGACACGGAAATGGTAGGTGGGTGGGTAGATAGATAGATAAAACAATGCCAGGTAGCAAAAGCAGACTGAGCATATTGAAACAGCCTTCTATGTGTAAGCAGTGCTCCTTAGCTGGTTATGCTGAAGTAGGACCGTACACCGGGGATTTGCAGATATCTCAACAGAACCCTCTTCACATAAAGCCATGTCAGCAGCACCAGCTTCAGCACTGAGTATTGATTTCAAAGTGACTTGCTAAAAGAAAAGGGGACAAAGTAACTTATAGAGACAGACGATATTCACGTTTCAAAGAAGGTGATACTGTGAGTGTGTGAAAACACGAATGTAAGCATGTATAGAGCCAAACACTTCAGAGAGAGAAATTCAGGTACCACCTGAATGCAAAATCCGTATGTCTGAATACTCTGCGGAGGCTGGATCTTTCAGCTGAAAGAAAAATGCAAAACCTATGCATTACCATTTACTCTCGCATAAAATGTTTCTGGTTTGGTGTTGGCATCATACCTAAAATTGAAACATGGTAATGCATATTGCTGGATTTTGAATAGACTCAATGGAGAGGCCCGGGGACCTGAATTCCTCTTGTGCGGAAAACTTCCATTTTGCTGATACATTTAAAGATAGAGGAGAGATGCAGATTTATATTTTTATATATTTTTAAAATTTACTTTTTATGTGAATTAAGCGTTCAATAAACACTTGTACATCTCTGAAGGCTGATCCTTTGCAGAGGAAGGTTGTCATTTCGAAGCTATTTAGGTGAAATTCCACTGAACACTGTCACAGTTGGGGGGCTCTGAATCACTTGCAATCAGATTTTTTAAAAGATTTTGCACAGACGCAGGCAAGTACTCTGTTCGATAGTGCTTAGATACATAACAACACAGTAATTGTTAGGAGTTAAGCACCTAATGCTGTTTGCAAGGTATTGGAATTTAATGCATTCCAATACTTTAAAAAGCTTACCCTAAATATCTAAAACATTTTTTTTTAAACAAGTCTGTGTTCACCAGAAAATTTAATTCTTTCTTAAAAATATGAATTTAGACCTGAATAGCTATTGCTGGTTACCTCTTTTATAGATGCGTTCATTATGGGGTAGTTCAGGCTACACCCAGAGTTAGCCCACGATTCTGGCTTAGGCAAGCTGCAAGCTTCATTGTGTCATCTAAGCCTCCTGAGTACAACTGATAGATAGTGTGTCTATATCACTGAAGCAACTGCAAACTAAAGAACGTATAAAAGCCAGGGATCGCTGGCAGAAGCTCTCTGCAGCATATCACAGGCTGAGTTGTCCCTGCCTGGGGATATGGGAGACATTATGGGATGCAGGAGGAGAGCATTTGAGGACTGTACAAGACTTGTTAGGGGAGGAACCAAATCAGGGAAAAGGGAATCAACGTGCTTTAGGATCGATGTTTTACAATCACTACAAAACCTTTTTCTAATATGCAAAAGCAAGGATTTTTTCAGATAAAATGTTTTGCACTGCAGTTTGCTTATATTACAATATTATAAGCAGGTGCTGCTGTCTATTCAGCAACTACCAATGCATTGCTCTCGCTGTTGTGAAGTGCCTTGCCATATAGGGTTCAGTAAAAAAGGAGAAGAAGGATTTTCAGAAGCACAAATAGTTAGTAGGAATAAATGAATAATGCACAGGAGCTTAACCATGTTGCTATTAATAATTCACACTTTTAAGAAATGCAGGACTTTGAAGTTGCTCTTTTAGAAATCCAGCATCTAAATAAAATGGAAAAACGGAGTGGAAAAACAGCCTGTCATGAGAAAGCACTTATCATTACTGCTGTCCTTCCTGAAACGTGGTTGGACTCAAAGGTATTTCACTATGATTGATTTGGTAATTATCTTGAGTATACTTGAACATAAATAAAACTTTGCCATAAAGATTTTTATGGATGTAGTCTGCACAGAAGCCCCACGTACTCTCACTGATAACAATGGGATTTCAATGGATGTACCTGAGATTATGATTGGATTTGATTTTATGGGGTTTAGCTATGAATAAGAAATGATATGTCCTGTATCTCATTATCAAATGTAAGTAGTGGGTGAAGAGGAATTAAAAAGATTGTATTAGTCATGCTCCAAAATGATAAGGAGAACAGGCTAATGAGGTGAGAACAATACTTCAAATTTTGGCCCCACGTAAATTTCCTCATCTTTATCTTCTGGACTGTCAGAGGTTTTTCCAAGGCTATGGCACGAAGTAACTACTTTTTAGGATATTACTCTGAATTAAATATAATGTGTTGTTAGGGAGCAATCCTAACTTTCTGTTATTTTGTACTGTAGGAAAGGAGCATCTCCAACTTTCTGTTATTTTATATTAGAGGAAATCTAGAAATAAACATGAGATTGACTTGTATTCAATCTGAGGAATAAACAAAGTGTTTTGAAATTTGCATTCATAAGTGCTTGTACTTTACTGGAAGGATTTTCTTCAGAAAGAAAAATGATGCTTCGTATCCTAATGACGAGGCTTTAGATCTGTTTGTCAGTCTGGACTGTTTTCCATCTTGGTTCCCACCTGTAGCTTTATGTCCAGTTCTGGCACGTTGGTGCTGGAGTAGGTTATCTGAGGGGCCACAGATTTGGTTTCTGAGGTGTTTGCGATTTGATTGTACGGAAGATAAGTCTAGTGCTTAGTATCCAACAGTAGTAGTACTGTAGTCATTGTGATTATTTAGTGATACGAATAATCTTTTACTGTTTTGCCTTTTATTAGACTTAGTGATCAGTTTGGTGAGATTTGGAAAGTAAAACTTCTCTTTAGATCACATGGGACTTCCCTAGAGCTTCCTGATGCTGTTGTGTTTCTCAGAAGTGTATTAGCTGGTCATGTAAAAAGCCTCCTTCATGTCTTGTATCACTTCTGTATTATTACTAGGAGTGAACTGCAAAGAAGCAAGCTGTGCTTGTTACCTACGAGTGCCATCATCTAGTTCATATATAATCTCTTAGAAATTATTAATTTCATACCTATGGCCATCCATAGGTATTTGCTGTCAGACTTTTTTGCCTGGGCAGAAGGAATCCAAGTTTCTTGACAGGCTGGAATGAAAACAAGGCAAGGCAAGGAATCAAGAAATTGATTAAACTGGCTATTCAGCAATTTTTTTCCCTTTAACAAACTAAAAAGAGAGAGAGACAAATGCCTTCAAAAGAAATATTCCTTTAACTTAGAAAAGCTTTTTTACCAGTGCTAAATTCTGTCTGAGGTTAACAATCATCACTCCAATCCTGCAACTGTTTTAAATTTTTTTGAGAGTAACCTTGGGCTGCTCCGAAAGCCTTGTAATATAAGGAAAAAAAGAATAAATGTCTTTGGTAAGGATAGTTAATGAAAACTGCAATTAATAAAAGTATTAGGCATGGCTTCTTGACAAAATACTATGTAAAATTCCAGGAAAAAGCGAGAGATCTGGGAAAAGAGAGAGAAACACTTGGAAACTCGATGTTTTTTAAGGTGAATATTAAAACTGGTTTGTGCTCTCTGCTTACCAGATCTCATATTGTGAATAGATGACGACTGTGTCTCATTAAAATGGGCAGTCGTCTTTATAATACACCAAGCAGTATAGAAAATGTTGGGTTTTTTTTTTTCAAAACAGTGAATATTTTTTTATGTGGCTGTTATTTTTTGTTCAGTTCTTTATTATCTTCTAGGCAGGCGTTCCTGTATGCCATATAAGTTTCAAAATTCAACCATATAAAAAGAGCACTGAGGATGTTTTTCAGAGTCTTTCTTTTTTTAGCATGTAGAACAATTAGTTCAAAAATACCAAAATCATTACGTAAAAAAGGTAATAGAAGAAATGTGATGCTTGTCCATGAATTAAGGGAAGAAAAAAAAAAAAAAGACGGATTTTGTAGTTTAGAGTACATCAATGGGACATACTCCCCCCTGCCTCCTGAAACTCTGAAGCTGTGGCTTTTTTAAAGCTGCTGTAGAAAAAATTAAGAAGTAATAACACTTTTTTTATTTTCCAACTTTTAACTGTGAACACTTTTCTTGTTCACACAGAAGCTCCCAGGAGAAACGAATTTTAAGATGTCAACTTGAAATGCTATGCAGAGGTGGAATAATTAGGGTATCATGATTTTAATTTTCTTTCTGGTTTTTGATAATTATTCACTTGTTTTTACTGCCAGTCACTTTCTTTTTACTGGAATTTTAATAGGCTGTTTTGAAAGCTGTGTTAGTGTGACTGGTTGTAAGAGTTGATCAAATTTCAAGAAAATTCTGGTCCCATGAAAATTTGGACTTGCTGCTGTAGTGTCCCCGTTTTGAGCATTTCTGTCCGGTTCTGTTGGTAGTGTTACCAATTCATGACTAGGCAGCTAAAAAGAGGAAAGTTACAGAAGGGTTGCAAAGCTACCTCATTTGGTGTCTGGTCAACTGGGAAATACTGTGAAAGAAGTATCTTATAAATCGAAGGTTTAAGGTAGATCCTCTCTCGTTTGTTCTCTGAATGCTCAGATAATCTAATCTGGTAATGCTGGAGGTGTTCAGAAAAATACCAGATAGCACCAGATAGAATATATAGAGAAGAACCAAGAGAAAATTAGTGGGTTTATTCTGTTACCTCTATTGAGGCCTGAAATGGTAGACGTTTGGAGTGATGAAGTGACAGAACATGCTCCACCACTCCACCAGGGACAAGACTTCATTGCTAGGTTTCCCTACCATGCAAATATCTGTTTGTGGGGTTTTTGTAATTAGGTCATTCTTTGTGACCACAGTATTTATATAATTTATTCTTTTGTTAGAGATCAAGCTACCACCTTTCTCCCTTCACAACCCAGCTTTCAGGTTTTCCAGTTGCCCTTTCAACTTTCCAGTACTTTGTGTAGAAGACTATGCCATTAGGAAGAGCATATCAGAGGTACCTGTTCCTTTGTGCTTATCAGAGCCCTCTCGTAACTTACAGAGAGGTAGGGAGAGAATAAGCAGCTGGAAGGAAGGTTGAAGCTTTGGTAGCTGCCTCTCACTGTTGGATATGTGAAGCTATTTCTTCCTCTGCACTCATCTGGGGATCCTTGAGTGACACTGGGGCCTTGAAATAGCCCATTTCTACATGGTTATGAGATTTTAGTTCATCTCCAACGTGCTTGTTAAGCTGCCAAATGTACATTTATATTTTATATGTCCGGTATATGTGTCCATACCTCAGAGAAAGGAAGCAGCTATCGGTGAAGAGATGCTAGACTCTTAAACTATCACTCTTACATTAATTACGTGAGCATTAATGCACCATGAGGAAGCAAATGATGGCAGCTGAATTCAAACCAGCAGCAGCTTTGTCCAGAACATTTCATAGCTTTCATCAAGAATATTCTCAAAATGTATACTCTTATGAAAAATACATTTTAGCTTAGAGATTTTAGCCTTTTAGTTTCCATTAGCCTGTTTTAGCTTCATTAAGGTATTTTCCTCTTCTTTTTTCCTCTCTTCATTTGAAATTCACTGTTTTCAGGAGGTGAAGGGCTGGAGGGGAGAGGGGCAACACTCCATTTTGTTGTTGCTACTACTTTCATTCATTTTTTCCTCTTTGTGTTTATTAGATGATTATTTAATACAGTTTCCACTAGAAAGTGTGTATGAATGTGGTTTTGGTTAAGTGCTTTCTTTCCCATGCTGTTTTGCTTTTCATTTCACGTGCTCATTTTTCTTGTAATGATCTATCTTTTGTAAACACAAGGTTTACCTCACTGATTCTGTTGTATTAATTATAAAATTTCATTTTATACTTGCTAAATACTT
This sequence comes from Haliaeetus leucocephalus, assembly GCF_000737465.1. NCBI lineage: Eukaryota > Metazoa > Chordata > Aves > Accipitriformes > Accipitridae > Haliaeetus > Haliaeetus leucocephalus. The sequence goes on from NW_010972609.1 coordinate 4,167,395, forward strand.
GAGTGCTGAAGTCACAGTAAAATACTCTAGCCTAAAAATTGACTATAACTACTGGATGAGGATATATTTTATGCTACACAGTAATTGTTGAGTTACCAATTTTGTGAGTTGTTTTTTTTTTTTTTTGCTTAATAGTTATCTTAGGTAGCAGATACAAATCTGCATTACTATTGTAAGCTTCCTCACAAGTAATTATAGATGTTGCTGGACACCTGAGCTTCTAGATGTGAGCAGTTCGTTATATGTTGCTAATAAGACTTCACTCTTTTTTTTTTTTTTTTTTTTTTTTTTTTTCCTAAGAACTGGCATTATGGATGCTAATAAGATTGTAACTGCATATGAGGTCCTTGTATGCTAAGAAGTGAAGCAAACTAATACATTTGATGAGAACTACTTCAGCATCTATCAACAGCACAGTACAGCTCTAGGGTGCTGATAGCAGATTGCCTGGTTTTTTGCCTGCAAATTGTCTGAGTTTTAAAATACCACAGCACTGATGGTCCAGTTCTCTTCAGCTTTGTAAAATATGCTTTTACTTGTCATTTTTCACAAGAAAACATAGCTAAGAACCTGACCAAAAATTACATATCATTCATTAATAGTGGTCAAAAAAATCTGAAGATCCTGATTAATCTCTCTCTTCTCCCCCCCCTTTTCTTTTTTTTTTTTTTAATAATCCAGTAATCTGGGCATCCAGTAGGTAAATAATCTATCACACTACTTTAAGGAAGCAGACAGAGACTGAAATACTGATGGTTCCCATCCAAGAGGCTGCACTGAGAGAGAGTAAAGGTGTGGGGGGGAAGAGAAACTTGAGAGACTGGGAAAGGGGAGAGGATCCTAACCCTGCTATGTATATCTGTGGTAATAATTTTTCCCAATGCAGGAGAATATACTAGTCAGAATAGGAAATGACACTTTTTAATAAATGCCTTATGAGAAGTTATTCTTATAAAGAGATTATCGATTCATGATCATCTTCTCTTCCTATTTTTCTCTCATTAATTTCTCTCAGTTTAATGCAAATCTGCATTGTGAACCTTCTATAAAATCATGCCAGGGGTTAGGTTTTGCGTTACTTTTAGTTCATGAAGAAGGGGGTCTTGAGGACAGTACCAGGAAATGTGTGACAACTGCTTAAGGAACAGAGCTGTTTCACAGTCTCACAATTGTAGGCGCTGAATGAATATATGATGCGAAGTCCATTCTCCACAAATAGTATTTTTTCCAGTGCAGGAAGTCATGCGAACACTCAGTCTGTAATAGTGGGGAAACTGACTGTCCTAAATACAGCATAGTTTCTCTTTCTTGGTAAGCAGATGGTATTTGCACAGAGTTGTCACCTTGCTCTATTTGGAAGTTGTTGTTTCATTGAGAATAGTTGCAGCTGGAGTATTGCATGCTCCTATAACTGCAGAATATAAGCAACTTTGTCCATGGCCAAGTTCTCCAAAACAGACATACATATTTTTAATAAAAAGTGCAGGAAAAATAGCACTTCTCAACAGATCACTTAGGTAAACATAAGATTACAGAGAAAGGACTCAGAATTTCCATTTCTTTGGTTTTACAAAACCTTTACATTTTTGGCAGTACTCTAAAATAAGAAAGTAAACTAAACTACGACACGGTAAAAACTGCATACTTACCTTTTGTAGTACTTATGCAAATTTATTTTAAAATCAAGAATGAGATACTTGAACAGTAAAATATCCCTTACAAACGTTATGAATATAAAAAGAGATGTAGTTCAGTGAGACCATCTGCCATATCAACTCGCAGCTTTATCTTACAGCTACAGAAAGAAAAGCTTTGTATTTTGATAGGTGTACCTTTCAATAACAGCCACCTTGAATTTGCTGGACATCTGACTAGCAAAGGTAGGTTCCTTTCAGGAACTCTTTAAAAGTGGATATGATTGTGTCAAAAGACATCTCTACTCCTTTGCATCTTTTTATTTCCTTATTTCCTTTATCTGTTAGTTTGCAGAACTCGGGAGATTCTTCTTAATCGACTGTTTTTGACTTCTCATTGCCACTTCTGTTACCATATTTTGAACCTTCATCAGTTCCACTTTTTTTATATATATATATATATATATATATATTTTTTTTAAAGAAATCTTTTGTCTTCGTTCTGCTGCAGTTGCTTTACTAGCTTAACTCTTTCTGCAGGCTTCCCCCCCTGCCCCCACCTTGCTCTGAGGAAAAGCTTCCAGAACTGTATAAGAAATTAGGTCAGAAAGTGTCTCTGGAGGCATCTAGTCTAAAACCCTGCTCTAAGCAGCCTGACTTCAAAGCTAGGTCAAGTTGCTCAGAGCCTTATCCAGTCAGGTTGGAAGATCTCCAGTCCACAGCCCTCTCTGGCCCCGTGCTTCACCACTCTCCCTCGGATGAATTATTTCCTTATGACCATTTGAAATTTTCCACATTGCATCTTGTGACTGTTCTCTCTTGTCTTTTTGCTGGACACCTATGTCTGTCTCGCTTCTCTCTGTAACTCCCTTTTTTAGGTAGTAGAGTTATCTGCAAATAGTGGCCTGGATGTGCACTTAAGTTGTCCCTTAGACTCTTCCAGTGAAGTGTTGTTTCACCAGCTGCTCTTCCTGTGCCGTGTGCTCCAGCTTTTTAACTGTCTTAATAACCCTCCCCTGGACTGTCTCCAGCATGTTAAGGTCTCCTGTGCAGGGAGGCCCCGAAACTGGGCACTGTTCAAGATGTGGCTGCAGGAGGGTCAACTAGAGAGGAATAATCTCTTCCCTTGATCTCCTGGCTTCACACTTGTCAAAGCAGCTCAACAAGGAACCAGCCTTCGTTTCTGCAAGAGCTTACTGCTGACTCCACTGGGAGTCAGTGTTTTGAGAGGTGCACCATCAGTTGTTATAGCCAATTAGCCATCACCATGAATTTCTAAATTAAATTGTTTTGTTGGTTTCAACTAGTATGAAGGCTTTCACCAACAAAGTGAGCAGGGAACTATTCAAAAGGAGTACGCGTGGCTCTATCATTTCATATGAATGATTTGGCTGCTGGAGTGGCTAATGTTTGCCTTGAGAAGCAGAAGTTTGTGAAGTATTTGAATAGGTAACAGGTCATATGTGAAACTTTGATTTCAAGGCTCCAAATACTGAACACCTTCTAATTTGAAGTCCTGGCTGCAGTCAGAAGTTCGCACAGGCATAGATGACTCATGGAACGGCAGGTCACCAACTATAGATGAGCTCTGCTATTTTTATTTATTTTTAACCCAATACAGTGAATGAATTGGGTCTCAAAAGCTGCCATCAAAAAAATAACTATAATCAAGTCATGTAGCCTACCAGTAGCAAAACAAAAAGAGCAAAAACCCCTCACCCTCCTCAAACCAACCCTTTGGGGCTTTTTTGTGAGGGGTGAAAAAAAACCCACTAATGGGGGACTTCTTATCAGTTTGTCAGTTTATCAGTCAGAAATAGGACTCTAGCAGTGATTTGAGTACTTAAGAAAACTGGGTTCTTAGGGAAAGTGGTCCACCCTCCTGGAGTGAAATAGAGAAGTGCACAGAGTTTACAGATAGAGCTTTGGAAGAAGTTGAAGGCAACTGAATGCACTAAAGAGAACTAGTCACATCTAACAAAAAAGGCTGATGAACCTCAAGAAATGCAAGATACATATCTGTAACCATTGTCATTTACCTTGGTGTGCAAACCAGGATGATTTGGGTGTGTTTGGATGCAAGGCAGAATTATTTGCCACAACTTTCCGGGAAGAAATCTGTTTGGGGTTTGGTTTTGGTTTGGTGGTTTTTTTTCCCATTAGGAAAAAAATCTTTTTACTTGCCATGTTTGGCTTTTTAAATTTTATTTAATAATTAATTAAAAGCTTTAAAGCACTAGTAAACCATTCCATTAGTGTCCACTAATCACACCTAGGATTCAAATCACTTATGAAAATATTTACTGGCTAAACCTGAAGTTATAATATTATCCTTTTATTAACTGTGTTTGGAAGAAAAGGAAAACTTTGCAGTCAGTCTGTTTTTGTTGATTAATGTTAGCACTGACTCTATTGAATAGAGATAGCTTTACTGGAGTTTTACAAGAATTTTAATTTCTTATTTATTTTTCAGTCAGATCAGGATTTCACTTGACACAATTTTAATAGATCCAACATTTAATTTATGGAATGACATTTCAAATCGCGTCAGTAGCATCCATTGTTATAGCAGTGATTCAGTGAAGGCAGGGAATATTTTACATCTGGTTTTGAGGTTCCATTTAATAAGCATTCAAAAGTTAATTTGCTAATCTGAGTTCAGTGACCATTCTGTCCTCCACACCTGATTGAAGATCTCTAAGAAAATTTCGGTTCTTTAACTGTGAGCTTTCTTGGCACTGCTTCTTCCAATCTTGTTTGATAATTTTAAAAGATAGGGAAGCACAAGCAATTTTTCATTCTACCATTTTTTTCTAGGAAAAAAGAGAAGCTTTGAAGAAGTTTAAATTTTAGAGTAGCAGAAGAGTGAAGGCTTTTTTTTCCTGTTTTCATTTTAGAAGTTCTTTAACTTAAAAATATAAACAAAGGATTTTTTTCTATTTAAATAAAATGTTTTTGAGGCAGAAATGAATGATTTAATCTTTCAGATGTATCAGAAAAAGAAGACATCAAAATTAATTGAAAGAATTGTGTACATTTGGGTTTTTTTCAAGCTAGTTGCTTGTATAACTCCTATGTAACTTCTTTACCGTTATGCAGAAGCTAGTTCTGTATGGCGTTGTCAGAGCTTTAGAACAGAATGCTGATCTTTTGCATTTGCCTCACTAAAAAGTTGCATGAATATTATAGGAAAGCATGGTGCTTTTAGTTTGTTTTAAGAAGATACTCTTTTAAGTTTTATTTTTCAGATAGAATATGTAATATTTATTTCCACTGTCATCAATATCTCTTTGTGCTTCAGTAACTAGTCCAGCAAGAACACAATCAGAATGAACAGCTACAGTGATAAAGTGTTTCTAATGATAATGTGCAAAGGTTTTCTATCAGCAAAATTTATTTCCCTTAGTATCTGGAAACAACTTTGGAAATCAAAGGCTGAAAGATTGCGGAGGTAGAACAGCTGGAATCAGTGCAGCAGAAAACGTTTAATCTTTTGGCTTTCCTGCAAATACCGAGTAAGATTATTTTTTATTTTATCTGAAATTGAATCTAAGCAGTTGGCCGGATGTAGTATTATGGTATTAATTCAGTAGCACGGCCGAAGATCCATTTGGTAAATTTGGTTCAATTGGGAAGTTTTAGATTTTTTATGGTGGAAGTAGAAATGTAGTTCTCATTGGAAGCCAGTTTTAATTTTACAAGTGCTGTCCAAATTTCATATAATAAAGCAAAATAATTGCTCTTATGTAAAAGCAAAAAAATGAGAGGAAGAGTAGAGTTGAGATTCCCCTTTTCCTTTTCTAGAATATATTCTTATTTCTTGTGCTATTTTACCCGAAGGAATATAAAACATAATAGTGGGTGCAGCTGCAGAGCTTTCAGCTGAAGCCAAGAAAGAATACAGAAGTTTTCCTGGATCAAGGGAATGTTTCTTCTATTGAATTGCTTCAAAACAAACGTTTTGTAGGTTGATTTTCCCCTTGTTTATGGCAGTCGAACTCCAAAACACTTTTAAAAACAGTGAATACATAAAAGTTATTCCCCAAACTCCTGTCTTCCTTTTCTCTCTCTCTCATATAATAGCATCTCCCTCCCACCCCTGCTTTTCCCTGTTGTCTTTTAGGCAAGAAAAACTTACCCACATGTCTTAGGCATGAAGAATAATCATTCCTTAAAACCAATTGCTGATTGATTTTTACTGGGTTGCCATTTGATTTTGGCTTACTGCTATATAGCTCTCCTTATCCCTTATGATAAGGATTTCCCTTGCATCCTTTGCGGTTTTTGCATAAAGTTTTCAGGTCAAAAGAGAAGGATGACAAATTTCTTTACCGAGAGGGTGGTCAAACACTACAAGCTTGCTTGGGGCATCAACCACCTCTCTAGCATCTTAATATGCGCTTAATAATGTGCTTTAACTTTTGGTCAGCCCTGAAGTGGTCAGGCAGTTGGACTAGATGATCACTGCGGGTTCCTTCCAACTTAAATTATTCTATCGTTCTATTTTATTCTAAATTTATTTTTTCCTGGTGAGACTAGGAAGCTCTTTCCTGCCGGCTTCTCTCTGGTAGTGGCAGTTGTCTGGGTGTTGAACCTTATAACACAAACCAAGAAGTTTTACGCTCTTTCATAAAACCCAAGGCATTTCACTTTCTCCTAATACAGAAGCAGAGTGTGCAAATTAGCTGTCATCTTTAAACTGCTCTTACTTCACTGGAGTCCTGGGCAGCCCCAGGGTTAGAGCTTCCCGCGTGGTACTTCAGACAGCCTTGGCAACGCACTAGCTTGTGAAAAGATCTAGCTCTGCAGCCTCCTCCTCATTAGTTTTCTTTTGCCTTCCTCTCCCTGAAAATGCCTCTGTCCCCTGTGAACAGCCTTGGAAGGATATGGGCTCAGTGTCTTCTATAATGACTTGACTGGAACAATGTCCCATTCTGACCAGTGAGAGATTTAAGGCTGTTGAAAAGGCAGCCTGCTGCTTCTGTGGGTGGGAGGACAGGAGAAGCAGGAAGGTCCATAGCTAAGTTCTTGGCAGCCTAGCAGCGACTGTGTCATTACAAATAATTAAAAAAAACTTCCAGGTATGAAAAAAAAATGGAAGGCAACTTTGCCATTTTATTTGGGTGACACTTATTGTCCTACATTTGAAGTGTTGTGTGTGGCTCATGAAGTGAAAGGAGGCATCTATAAATATAAATTATTAGAAAATAGTTTTCAGGTTTTGTAAATCATGGTTTGTCGTTGCTTTGTACACTGATGCTTAGAAATGGTTGTCAGCTGAACATTGCTGCCTTTAGAATTAATTTATCATCAGGCTTTTTGTTGAAGTGTACTTGGAAAGAGCCTTTGTACATTTTCACTCTTTTTCTGTTTAGGGAAATGTTTCTTTCAAATAGATTATCAGCCCTGGCAATTTATTTAGAAGTTCTGTTCCTGTTCCTCCTATTTTCTTTATTTTATACTAATCTATTATTTGTGACAGGAAACAAGATTGCACAGAAAAAGGAGGCGCTGGGACATCATCTTTCTACTTATGCTAATTTCATATTAATTACCATTCTTTACATATCCAACTCTAAACAATATGTTATGACCTCTAGAAGAACAAGAGGTTTTTAAGTGAACCTCAAATGCCAAGTAAATTTTGGATGTGTCTGTGTATATATAGAAAAAAAAAGAATCAATTTCATGTTTTACATATGGTTTTGTGAGAGTACTTCTGACAAAAGGTACTTAACTTCAGAGGTGTTCAGCCCCATTATCTTCAACCAACGTAACTAATTTTTTATGGGTGATGTCAGCAAGAGCTATTACATTTAGCCTAGCTGGGGAGCTAAGCAATATAAATCCAGAAGAGTGCTATAAAGTTTTGTCATAGCACCAGATAAAATTTTGGACCCATTTTTGTTGTCTTAGCAAGTTGTGATAGAAAGGCAGATTTTGGCAGGCAGTTTGATGTAATGATTTGCCTATATGGTGGGGTGAAGAAAAGAGTGGACAGTGAGAAATGGTTTGGAGTCCTGTTAGCAACTGATCTCATCGTGTCTTCTTCAGCATGACCCCTTATTAGGGATGTCTGTCAGGATGACAGCATGTCGGCTGAGATGGCTAGAAGTATATAGACATAAAGAAGCGTTCTTTACTGGACATAGTGGCTGAGGATGTGTATTCAGAAAAAAACCAAACAAAACCAAACTTCAGGCTAGCAAATCTCAAGGATTGAAGTACCTTTATTTCTGAAGTCCTGATATGGTTGATCCATCTACAGTGTATTAATACCTTGTTATATTTGTTCATTAGATGTTAGTCTGCTGTTTAATCAACATTTTCCCAAGTCGGTATCATTCTCGCGCCTTTTGATTTTGGTCCCTAGGTCCACACACTGTGCTGGGTGGTTAGAATGGGCTTTTTAGTTAAGTTTCACTCATCTGAACACTGCTTCAGGCAAACTGGATGGTACTCATGTTGACTTATGCTAATGCTGATAAATTTGGAAAATCTTGGAAGATCATGTAAGTCATTTCCCCTTTTACAGCAAGAATCCAAACCTTGTGACATGATCCATTGCTTGCATGTATGCCAATGAAATTGCTGAGTTCTTTGTTGGGAGCAGGTTACATGCTTTTCTCGGTAGGCTCGGAATGATTCTTCTTTGCTACAGGGACAGTATTATGGTAAACAAATATCATTGCATTGCTTATTTCTAAGTCTGTCTTTAACAAAAGTAGGAAAAATTGAAAAAATAAACTCCAGTAGGTATACGTGTCTTCATGTTGAGTGAAATGAGTTAGTTGCAAAGTGTGAATTTTGCAATCTCACTAGTGCCAGCTGTTCGTACTATTATATTCACCTTTTTTCACCTCCTTAAAAATTAAAGCTTTTTTTTTTTCTGCCCTTTCTTTCCACCAAGACATACAGAAGTGGTTTCCAAATCCTAAAATGGAAGCAGTAATTTTAAAAAGGCCCATAATTGCCTATAGAAAAGCTTTCCCTGGATTTAACTTAGACTCCAATTTTGTGTTGGATATGATGCCTCTACATTTAATTACACAGAATACATAACAATATAATTCTAAAGGCAATTCTCTAAGACTGAAAGTGAGGCAAGTTTGGCAGTGATAGAGAAAATATATTTTATTAGCTAGTATAATTAGAAATGTTAGACAAGCTTCTAAGCATGTAAGAACTTTTTGCAAATCTGAAATAAAAGCTGTAACTTCAAATGTAAATTAAGAAATTGTTGTGAGATTAATAACATCCATTAAACGCAGTCCGCTATGTCTTCTTGCAGATGATCTAATTGATTTAACTGAATTTTAAATTAATCAGGGTCGTCTTGGTATTTGATAACTGTTATTCTGCTATGGTTAGAAATAGTTACAATATTATGCTGTGATATTACAAAGTTATGCACGCACACTTGTTTTGTTATAGGAAAGTTTGATGTTAATGAATACAATTTACACAATATTGAGTACCTCTTGAATGTCTCTTAACTTTGAGCACGAGTAGTCCTCTCAAATAACACATGGGACTACATGTTATTAAATTGAGGCTCTGTGTGTTGCACTGTAGCAGTTACTGTGATAAGTGCTAACCTAGAAGTTAGGCTGAAACTTTTTCAGGTTGCCTGTCTCCATTTCTAGGTATGAAATCAAACAGTTGTGGGTTAGTAAAAGTATTGACATACAATTTGAACTGTTTCAAAGTATGTTTCACTTACAGAATACCTTCCATTAAATTTTATGTAACTCCAACTCCAGTGTCTGCTGAGAGCTGCACCTTGAACAGTACTCAAGCTACTTTTTGATGCATATTTGAATTTAATATCTGTGAATTTTTCTGCCTATCCTATATTCGAGTATGTTCCCCAGAGGCAACTTCTCTTTCTTGTGTTAAACGTGATTTTTTTTTCCTTCTCTGCCTTATCATCATCTTCACCTTTTTGTAAACTAATGCATTCTCTGTTATTGAATATTCTAATAGATAAACAGTATAGTAGCATCAACTGTGATTAATTTTTTTCTTTTAATGTTAGATAACTGTATAGCCACAGGAAAAAAAAAGGCGTATTTCCTCAGACATTTGATATGGTGTGATGTTCCAGCCATTTTGCTGTGCTCTCATCTTGTTATAAACTAATTCTGTTTGATGTGACAGCAATACACTGCATAAAAATGTGTTTAATTCAAAAATTGCCAAGCAAGGAGAGGAACATAAACTTTTATTTTTAGACTGTACTCCAAATTCTTTCTAGAGTCAAATGTATTTTTTTGGGCTTTCTAATGTCTTCACTATCCACAGGCTTCAGACCATGAAGCTACCCTTATCCTACACTGTTAAATTATTTTTTGCAGGATGCTAAAAATACAGAACTTTGAAAATATTTTTGAGACAAAATTTTGAGTGCTTTCCTGGTCCCCAGTTCCTGTATGACTCTGTATTAATAAGATGATTAAATGCAATCTGTGATACTGATTCTTGTGAGATCCTGCAATCTACTTTAAAAATACATCTACGATTAACTTGATGGTATTTGTACCTCCAAGTTAAAAAAAAATAATTTAAGTTCTCCAGGTATTTCATGTTAGATAGTGAGACAATTCCTTATTTAAACATTATGTTTAATAGGAGAAACTGTACACTTATTTTAAATTTATACTTTGCAGTGGCCATCATTTTATTTTACATAATGCAAAAATCAGTGAAGCTAATAGTCTTCAGCCTGTAGCAATTCTGGAAAACTTGTTTTATGAGCCATTTTCGGTCATCCTATCTGTAATAGCTGAGCTTGTGGCAGTAACATGTACTTAACGACAGCCTTGCCTCCCTGTAGACCATAGTGACTGCCACCTCTGGCTTTCAAGGTGGTCCTGTAGCTTCTTGCTGTACAGCTTCCTTGCTACCAGGAAGGGTGGAGTTAATTTATGTGAAAGGTTATATGACCTGTGCTAAGTGGGAGGTCAGACTATGGTCTTCAGTAAGAAAGAATGTAAAATCTGTACCTTAATATGTTTGATAGGTTCAGCAGAATGCTTCATTTGCGGTTACAATATAGCGGCAAAGATAAGGTCAGTCTTTGTAGCTGGATCTAGTTACGGTGTGTGTGTTCAATGGAAGGGCATTATCAGGAAAGATGTTTTGTCACTTTAATTTCTCATATGCGTGTACGTGTGCTAAGACATGCATCCTGCAGGATGCACAGTTCTGCAGCGTCTCCTGAACCTGTTGCAAATTACATCTTTTTCTACCACAGGCACTGAGTTGGTTGGAAGGATGTTCCAACTCTCTTTGAGAGGAGATGCAGTGGCTATTACAAGAAGTGACAAAATAATGGTTAAAATGTATTTGCATTTGGGTTTGAAATAGAGAAATAAAACTTATGTTCTATATGAGCAATTCTGTAATTTCATAAAGTTATGAAACATTAATAAAAGGCATTATTCTTGATCTGTTAAAAGACATTATTCATTAAAAGAAAAAATATCTTACAGTAATACTGAAATCTAAATCAGGTGCAAAGATGAATGTAGAAGAGTTGCATAGTTCTGTACATTTTGCTTAATTGTGTTTGTTGAAAGGATATCATTTTCTCTTTAAATCATAGGCTTTGAAAGAGCACTGGTAATTTTTTTCCAGATATTTAACCTTTAGAGTTTTTAAGTGCTTTAGTAATGATCTCGACTTTTCCCCTGTAATTTAGGAAGATTATAAAATTACAGATTTTTAAAATAGCTCTGTACACCTCCACAGCATGTCTCAAGACACATTGAGCTGTCTACGTGGGCCTAATGTTCAGGTAGCTGACTTGAGTTTGGTACAAAGGTTGCGGAAGGAGGCTAAAGAAAGCCGTCTAATTAACACGCTTTTCGCTGTATCTTGCTCTAAGCAGAACTTTGTCACACGCTAAATCTCGTCAGTCACTGGAAGCTAACAGGGAGCTACACTGCAGTTGGTAGAGAAAAAAATCACTCAGTTCTTCAGCATCACCAACTGTAGTGATCTGCAGGCAAATTCAGGCGAGCAATAATTGCACAGTGATGAACTGCCAACACATGATGAATATGGGTTTCATATATGTCCCATGAGCAACAAAATTGCATCTCAGTTTGTTTCAGTGTGTGCAAACAAATGTGTGAGAAGGAAAAACTGAATTTCACTTTCATAGGGGCAAACTGGCAGCTGGGGTTAAGGAGAATCTTCTGTTCTTCTAGGTGTCCCAACTCGTTGATGCTTCTGGGTCTCATATCAACATACTGTGTGCCTCTTGGTCAGCCTTTGTGTGTTTGTAACCTCAGACATGAAGTCATCAATTTCTGTGTCTTACCCAAAAAGCATTTAGGAGAGAAATGTATGTAGCTCTGCTTCTACTGTTATGTGATTCTGGGGTTTGGCTCTGTAACCAATGTTGACTTTATGTGACAAATGTGTCAGTTAAAAAGCTTCCATTTTAAAAAGCTCAGGAGTTATCCTAGATTTTCACATGAAAAGTAGACCTATTTAATAAGAAAATTAAAAAATTATGGTCTTAGAAGGGCTTCTGAGCTTGCTTCATCGTGTAATGTTTAGAACAATCTATATCTTCGTCCAGATGGAGCTACAGTCTATCTAATGGAATGTGAACATAGTGTGTTTAGCAGTATTTAACAGGAATTTATGTTCCTCATTTCTTCAAAGCAGTTCATACACAACAAGAGTAACATTACCCATACTGAATGGAGGATACCAGCATCTTTGGTTCAGAAAAATGGAAGTCTTGTCTGGCTGAGGCTCCGTAGGAGAACTTGTCTGTGCAGTAAGCATTTCTAACGTTCTTATGTACTGCATTTTTCAGTAATGAGATGACTGTCAAAAAGATGTCTTTTTTTAATTACATACATTATTAATTAGGAGAAATAAATTTTTTCATGAGATAGTTAATTGGCGTAGCCATTAGTAATGCCAGATGTTAAGGTCCCTTTCGGGCTTCAGATCCTTGATATTAACCTTACAGGCAGTGTTTTTAAAGAAGCAGTAAAATACATGTACTTTTTCCTCAAAAACTTTTTAAGACTCAAAAATACAACCTAAGTGTTTCAGATAACCCTCTGACAGAGAAAAAAAAAAAAGACCATAGCAGCTGAAAAACAAACTGCTGGTATACAGAGTTCTTAAATAAAAAAAATAAATATGTTAGATTGAATTCCCTCAAGACTAAACTTGGTTATTTATCTACAGTGTAGGTGCTGCATAGATAGTAGTAGTTTCAGCTACCTACCAGGACATATACTTTGCAATCTGATGGACGTCGTTCTGGGGAATTAGTACTAATTATGCATGTGACTGGGTGTTGCAACGGTTTGGTGCATCTTTTTATTTTTTTAATCAGAAAAATTGGATACTGATAGAAATAACTCAGCAAGTTACTGAAGCAAAATTGTTACTTTTATAATAAAATAAATGGATGAATGGTGTCTTTGACACCGTAGGCAATCTGGAGAGATAGATGATTCAGAACCAGAGGATCTGAAATGTTTAGAAATTAAGCTTCTAAATACTTAAATGGATCACTTATGAGTATATGGCACAGCTGAAGAAATCATTAAAAACAGTTTTGCTTTTATCCTGTCTGCTAGGTGTAGGCAGGAAACGTGCTAGAAGCAGGTAGGAAAGAACCTAAAAATTATTTCCTGTTAATATGGGAAGAAAAACATGACAATTAACTGGAATATATACAATCTGCCAATCCTTTCCCAGTCACATCTTATAGAAGAAATAAGACTTTAAAATAATCTTTATTTCTTAACCAGTACCGGATAAGTATAGTTTTGGGCCTCCTCTTGAGAGTTAAAAGATGTCCGTAACATTATCATTCACAAGAAAGACAGTGACTTTGTGCAAACAGAAGATAGCATCCACAAGCTATTAAAACCTTGTAAAATGAGCCATTTAAAGCTTTGAAGTATCTGCTGACTTAATCAACTAAAACATTAAATTTATATTGGGAAGTATTAATAAAAAATGGAATTGGTTGAGGTCATCCTGGTGGTTGTGCATAAAGTCACAATTCCAGTAATGCAGAGGAAATTACTCTGGGTGAAACTCCATCAGAATAAAAGGGAACCATGGGAGCAGCGCTGAAGCACACACGGACTGCGTTAAAAGGGGAAGCGAAGAGCAATGAAAATAAGATACCTGTGTAAAATGCAAATGGCTAATAAGGCAGCTAATGTAAAACCAATGGTCAATAGGGTTTAAAGGCAGCAAGACAGCATTAAAGAAATCTATTACAAATGAAATAAAGTGAACAAAATGCTGCCACAAGGGAAAGAGCCCTTAATTGTTACCGACTGAGATTGTGAAAGGCTATACAACAAAAGTCAAAATAAATATTTCTGTAGTTGGAATGAAGCAGAAATCATACATCCACTTCTGTGATGCTGTGCAAGAAGTAGGAAGTTTAACTTTTGTAACAAAGGATATTGTCAGACAGCTGTCCAGCTTGGACAATTTAGACTCAAGACTTAATTTAGGTCAGTTAATTTGGTTAATTTAGACTTCGTGATTTAGACTCTAGGCAATGGGTGCAGATAGTTGCGCATTGGCTTTATCTGTGGTCTAAACCAATGGGATGCAAACCAGCTCCAGTCTGAAATCCAGACAGATTATGTTATGGCTGTGGTGAGCCTGTGCTTTGCCTTTCGCAGTGCTTACTGTTTTGGGATATGCGTAATGCTACCAAAAGAATGGATTAAGTTTTGCAATAGAGGTCTCCTGTCTGCATTTGGTGGTGTATTGTAGTCCTGTTTTGCACTGCCAATAGGTGGGGTGCCCCAGGCTGTGTGGGGTCTTGTGCTGCCAAGGCAAGGGAAGGCAGTGCCTGAGTTAGCATGCTCGGAGATACAGCATGTTGCATTTGGCACTGTGGTCGTGGATCCAGTCGTGGGAAATGCCGTTTGGAGGAGGACTTAGTGAAAATAACTGTCTCAGCTTGAGATCTGTGTTTGGTGGGAAGAAAAAAATACTAGCGTGACCAAGGGATGGATTTAAATATACAACTAAATACTGGAATGATTTTTGCTTCTGTAGGTTAGGGAGCTGGGAGGGTACGTTTGGAGTACGTGGCAGTAACTAGTTGCCTCAAGTAGAAATAAGGTGACGTCTAGTCTTGTGCTTTCACCACTACCCCCCAGTATTATGGAAGATGGATTTTCTGTCAGGATACTTGGAAACATCCTAGTTAATGAAGCACTTGTGATGGGTACCACAGGTGCTGACTGGAACATGGTCTCCTTTGGCTTGGTGGTATGTATAAGAAGTGTTTTGAGAATGGGCACCTTACTTTGGGGCTCGACCTAAACTAAGGGGATGAAATTCAGGAACTTGCACAGTATAGTGGCTTAGATTATGTGATTTCAGTCTTTTGAAATTGTACTTTCATAGTGGGAAAGGCCAGACATACTAATCACCTCCCTGCCTAATAGCTTTTCTGGATTGGTCTCTGCACAGAGATGCTCGAGTCTCCTCACATTCCAGTGAATGCTGGCTGCTGGCTTTCCCAGTACCCTCTGGATGCACCTCCTTTGCGTTCCAGCTTTTGAAGTAACATTGTCTTCTTTTCTATGGTAGTTTTATAGAACAGAAGATGGGTATTTTAAGTGTGTAGACAGCTATTTTGGTATATCGTTCACATGTGGTTTGCTCCATCTTAATGCAACTTTACAGGACTTAAAAAATCATGCAACTACTTATATTTCAGTGTATTTCTATCTGCTCAGCATAATTAAAGTCTGTAGGTAATGTTTACCATTGCACTGTACCCTATTGCATCAATCCCAGACAGACTCAGCCTTAGGAAAGAACTCTCCAGCCAGAATTTGTTATATTTGAACCTTGCTATACCCTGAGTCAGTGGATACCTGTCTGAACAGCAAAGCATGTTTTGTAAAGTCTAAAGACTTGAAGAGCTTTGGCAATATTGTGCTATATGTACTCTGTAGGTAATCCAGGGAAGTACTATTAAGAATAAAAGGCAGGCTTCATTTTGGTTTGGATTATTTTTCAGTTTTCACTGAAAAGTTTTCCAAATATATAACTGATATTAATAAAGACCATGGTAAATAAAGTAAAATTGATTAGTGAACGTGTACGTAGAATTTAGAAGAAATTTTTCTTGACTGCAGGAATCGAGATACATATTGCCCTTAAGACACGGGAATTGGAGTCAAACTTAATTATCATCCTGAAATGCCAAAGATTATAACTTCTTTCCAGAATTTGTAAAACTGTTAATGGTTTTGAGCCTTCAGGAGTGCCAATGCTATGTAAATACCAGCCATCCAGTGTCCAAACATTGTATTCTATTAAAAAATAACATTAGTAGTCCAATATCCCTCTGGCTTAAATGCTTGCGAAATCAAATGGTGATGATCCTGTCATGCAGAAGGGCTGTATTGTGGGTGTTAGTTGCTAGCTCAGAGAAGGGTGCTGTGTAGTGCTGTGTTTGTTTCTCGGTTTATTATTTTATGGTATGGATGGTTATCGCAGCTCCCTGCATGCAGAGGGTGAATTTCAAAATGAGAGATGCTATGATAACGCTGCAGAGATCATGGCTATTTTCTGTATGCTGGATGTGAGAGAGTGTGGCTGTTCCTTGCAAACATATGGGCAAACTTCCGTATTTCTCCACTGCCTCATAGTATTTTGAAGTCACTGCTGCAGTTCTGCAGCTTTTCCTTCTTTCTTGGAGAGTATAACCAGACAGCGATCTTCACATGGGCCTTAGGTTAAAGATCAGACTGCTACCTTACGTGGCGTGTTTAAAATGGTAACAGAAGAGCTGTAGAATTCAAAACTATGAGTGAAAGTGGTAAGCTCTTGTTTGCAGTTGGTTTCTTATAAGTGTTGAGACCTTGACAGGATGTCTAAGCTGTCTGCCTATTTGTATCCCTTGCGACATGCACAGCAAATTCACCACAGTGCCTGATGCAGAGCTCAGGATTGTCTGGCTGGTGCTCTGGTTTCCTGGCTTGTCAACAGAAATCCAGCTTATGTTATTGAGTCAGTGTCATAAGTGACCATGAAAAGAGGGATAGTGTCAATAGTTTTTTAATGATTTCGCCCCCCTGCCCCAATACAGTACAAAGGGTTTTCTGACTGGTTTAAGAGGAGCTTTTTAAAACAAATTTAAAAGATGGCTGAGACTTATGCCAGATTCAAAACACTAGGACAGCAATGTGTACATACTGTATAAGACATGAAATGCAGGTTGCAGTCATTCAAATACATTTATTTGAAAATTCTCATTCCAATCTAGATGATGTTTAATGAAATGTTGAAGTACTGTATCTCTTAACCAGATGAAATTAATAGCAGTCATTTATAATACCTCATTACACTTCTCATCCATGACATATTTTATCCAATTTCTTGCAAAAACAATGTACCAGCAAAGTAGGAAGTGTCAATGATTTAGTACTGAGCACCGTGTAATACTGCATCTGAAACAGATGTATCTTACTTTACTCAGAAGCATGCTTAGCATACAAAGTATTCCCTCCCAGAGATCAGGCAGTAGTCTGTCACTACTTTAAATCTAAGTACATAAAATAATTACATAGGAGGGCAAGTATAATAATTTGTACAGGTACTAAGGAATCTGAACAGAACTGCTTCACTCTAAGCTATAGGAAAATGCAAGAGGAGGACGAGTTACATAATAGCGGCTAGAAGTCAGAGTAAAAGAAAAGTCTCCTCAGGGGTGATATTAACGTTTACAAGAGTAAGAACAGACTTTAAAGATAGCCTGGTGGAGTGCCAAACACCAGCTCCCATTGTCTTTCTCAAAAACATGGGCACTGACCTGTCTTCCAAACAAGAGAACTTGAAAAATGCATGCATAATTGATTTTAAAAGCCATCCAGAATATATTCCCTTTCCATGTGGAAATGGAGATGTCAGAGAGTAAACGAGACAAAAGGATATATCCAGCCTTTCAAATTTAACCCAGGCATTTCTCCTTTCCAAGAATTCCTCTGGGCATACTCTTCCTCCTCCTATCACCTCAGCAATAATAAAATAAAAATAGTAGCACTGGAACGCACTGAACCTGGAAATTCATTAATAATAACAAATGTTTGCTTAAACAACTCCACGTTTGCCTCGCTCCTGATTGTGTGTTCTCCTGATGAGCACCCCGTTATAATGTAGTCTTCGCCCTCCGTGCTAATATCTAAAGACAGATGTATGCTGAGACTTCCTCAGATTTTGAATTACTTTTCCCAGTCCTTCTGTGACTGCACAGTAAAGTATCAATGCTATTGTGCCTTCAGCGTGTGTTTGACTGAGCAGAGTGATGATGGTACTGGAGTGCAAATATAACCATTATCTGGCACTTGACTTGACTTGCAGAAATTCTCAGAAAATGAGCAGAAGTCAAACTGAAAGTTCATTGTTTTCTGGAGCATGTAGATATTCAGTTTTGTAAAAAAATTATTTGGAATCTATCTCGATGATCCACAATGTTGATTAAGTAGTCTTAAGTGGTCCAGATGAATACAGCCAATTTATAATAAGAGATCTTGGTTTTCTGTCTCTACTCAGATTTTGCTGGAATAGCTTGCCTCTGTGTGACAACTTTTTTTTTTTTTTTTTAATGCTACATTCCAATGTTATCTTTAGTACTACAGGCCTCAATATTTCTCTCCTTTCACCATGTTGAAAGCTCTGGTACATGTAGAAGTCATGCTCAAATGGGTGCATAAATTTTGCACATGTACATGTTTTTCAGAAGACGTTTATTGTCTCAATCTGTGCCATCAACTGATTCACAGCGAAAGGGAACAGGAATGTGTCTGAGGGTGACGGCTTATGGACAGTCTTGCTTTGGGAGGGTAACAGTGACTGCTGGAGGTTAAAACCTCAGGAGAGTCAAAAACAGGAGCATATTTGCATTGTTATGGCTGCTTCATTACATAGCCAAGTGGTTTTGCTGGGGCAGACAATGAAGGCAGGCTAAACAGCAAACATTGGGTTTTGGACTAAACTGGTTTAGTGCTGCCGTGCTTCAGTTTTTGTAGTGGGGTAAGTAGCCCTCAACAGAGGGGCAGGACAGAAAGGCAGGAGTAGAGGCTTTTGAAAGTGATGCAGCTCGTTTCCCTTCAGTTTGGAAAGGTGCACTTATGTATTAAACTATTAGAACTTCTCAGTGCAGGGTGAATTAAGCTTTACATGAACCAATAATCATCCATTTCTAAAATTGCTGGTTTAGCTTTTAATGCAATTAGAAAGGACAACAGAAGTAATAACAATCATGGGGAGATGAAGAGCAAAAAGCCCCAGCAGTTTTCTCTGGGGTTTTTTTTGGTTTGTATTTTTTTTTTCAGATGTGAACCACGCTGCTAGGCGTATGCTCTAGTCATCTTTAACAGGTTTTACCTCTAAATATTTTATAAAGGACATTGCAGATTGCCTTCCTCCTGCACGGCACTTAGATTCTAAATTATCTTATGATAAATCGCTTATTGTGTATCTAGGCTTGAAGATTACTAATTCCAATCAGAACTAAATCCAAACATCATCTGTTAAGATAATAATTTCTGAAGGGAAAATTGACAACTTTAAGTATATGTGCCTTAAACAACAAAAAAGATGTATTATATGAATGTGGGAGTAGGATTGTAGTATTTCACTAGTGTTATCAACTGAGATTCTGGCTGGTTTTCAAACAATGAGCTAAGCCCTCCTATACACAGAGCAGAACAGTGTAGGATGACTGAAGGTTTAGTCCTTTCTTTGTTGAGGACACAAATAAATTCACTGTGACCTTTAATTTTCCCTAGTAAATACTTCTCAGTGCATGTAGACTTTGAATCAGTTTTTCATACAGGAGGACTGTAATGTTTCTCCATTCATCAGAGATTGTCTATCAGTGACAGGTACGCAAGAAACCTAGTTTTTCTGATCCTGAACCCTTATCTTCACTTATCTGCCCATAAGTAACGGGTAATATAATTTCCGCTTGCATGTTCATTTGAAATATTAAGAGTGATTTTAATATGATTCACTGCTTTTGTTCTCCTTTAACAGATTTGAATTGATTTCCTTTAATTGAGTTTACTCTTCATACACTTGAGAAGTTTTTCTTGCATCACCAAATAAATCATGGTGATTCCTGGTCTCAGCTCTATATACATTTTGTCTACTTTTATTATGTGTTCATTATCATAGCAGTATTTAGAAGCATTTTGAAATGCATATGACTATATAAATACATATTAAAAGTCTGCACAAAGAGCTTTGAAGCCATTAGTAGTGTCACTTCTGTAGATAAGTACTTAGGGATTCTTAAATCCAGGGATTATTTGACTGCTTCACATGTTGAGCCACTAAATCCTCATGTGAAATGTAGTACGAAATTTTTGGTGATTATGGATTAGCTTATCACAGAGTTTAGCAGCAAACTCATTTGTCCTCATTGAAAGTAGAAGAGAACTAGTTAAGTTAAGCAAACAGCAAGACTGTCTGATCCTCCGCTGTGGAAGCACACAAGAAAATGAAGAAAGAATAAACCCCTGCAGACACTTCATTTCTCTCCTGTCTTACAGTTCTTCTGAAAGGTTGGTCCACAGCTTCCTTCTGAAAGAGTTAAAGCCTCTAGCACAGTTTTGGTTGCTGAGATAAAGCCTGCCAGGCTGTGAATCCTAATGGAACTGTTGTAAAAACTAGGCCATCTGCAGGAATGACTTTGCTTGTATCAAACCCTTAAAAGCACCATGTGAGCACAACTGCAGGGATGGATTCCTCCGGCTTCTCCAGTCTTTTGTATTTCTCCAAATTGTATTGACTAATGTATTTTTTTTGTAGTTTTGTGTACCAGAGGCTGGAGAAGAACTTTCCCGAGTCATCTGTTGAAGGCACCTTAAAAATGATATCATGATTTTAGCTTAACATGCAAGGTAAAGGGAAACTAGAAGATGTGATCTCAGTGTGTTGAATTGAAACCAAGGAGTTCATGGTATTAACTCAGAAACAGCTCTTAAAAGATTATAAAAGTTGATAGGGAAATTACTAGGAACATAAATAGTAAGTAGCTGATATTTTTTCATATTGTATTTACTATAATGCTGTGTTAACTCTTATTTATTCAGTTATTCCTGGAATTCCTTTCATATGTCATTACTATTCTTTTTTGTAGACTGTACAGTGCTACTGAGTTCAGAAATGCCAGAACATAAATGGCTTCGGCAGCCTTAATTGCAGATACTGTATAGCACATCCTGTTGGCATTTAATCAGCTCTCTTGCAATTGGCTGCAAAAGAACCCGCAAACTCAGAGGAGCATGATGCAAACACTCCTGAAGGATGCTGAAATCTGAGCCACTGCCAGCACGCCTAGTCAGCTAAGCCTCAAGCCTCTTAACAAAACTGCAGCATCTCCTGAGTGTGGCTATCATAGCCTAGGGCTGAAAGGGTCCTCTTGACATCATTAGGCCATTCCTCCTCATCCACAAGTTAGGATTACTACGTTATTTCTAACAGATTGGTTTTTAACCTTTTCTAAACAAGAAAAAAAGGAGGTTTTAAAAAAATGTTATTATGCACTCTATTTTAGGGCTAGCTAGCTAACATCTGTTAACAAGTTTTTCCTAGTGTGTAACTCAGTTGGTTTTCTTGTCACTTGAGCTCATTACTGTTTTCCATGACTGCTGTGGACAGGGAGATCAGTTGGCTTCCCTCTCAAATAAGTAACAGCTTATGTATTTGAAGGCTATTACCATGTATTTCTTCATTCTTCTCTTGACTGAACAACCCCAGTTTGTTCAATGCTTCTTCATCAGACATGTGTGCTAACTCTAATTCCATCCCATACGCTCCTTTGTAGACCAAGTGATCCATTTTTCCCTTCTAAAATGAAATGCTAAGTATTTCAGTGTATTTATTATGTCATACTTTTTCAGTGAAAAAAGGCTATTTTATTAACCTTTGTTTAGAGTAGGGGCCAATTGCTTTTGAATCCATGCTATGACAGTTTTGCATAGTCTCTGAAATCAGAATTCCATATAAAATATAATCAAAAGCCTTACTAAATGGAGATGGAGGATATACAATATGCTTCTGTCTATCTGTGAGGCCTGTTATTCTATTTTCGAAAGAAATAGGGGTAGTATAATCAGATTTGTCCCTGGGAAATACATACTGGTATCTACTTGTCTTTCTGTGTTCCTTCTAGTCAGCAGTACGCAACCAGTCGTCTACAGATCCCAGCCATCTGAAGAGGTTATGACAAATAATTAATGTAAGCATGCCGTCTCTCAGAGAATTATATTCTGTTTGTGACTGGTGCTTGTATTCACGGTGTTTGTGATATTTCCAGGGTATTTTAATTAGGATTCCTTTTTCATTCCGTTTCATATGACTGCAATCGTATGCCTTTTTCACCCTGCATTCTCCCTGGGTGCCAGCAGCATGCTTTTAGCTTCTTACCACAGAGTTTCCCAGCGCACGTATCGATAAAGCTGGACAAAAGGGCTACCGCATGCCTGAATTAGTAGTGTGCAAGTTTAAAAATGTGGAGAGTGGAGTGGATAAAGCACATGGCTTTGGAACAAATTATCTAACACATACTAGAGATTTTTTGGAGTTTATACTTTGACCAAATGTGGGTGTATTTTTCTGCACATTTAAAAAGCAAGGCTTTTGCAAATTCATATGCCCCATTCTAAAACATGTGGGCAAGATAGCTCTTCAGTGAAAATGTCAGAATTCTTTTCAGCATTAGCAAATATATTTTTTCCCAATGTTTTTGAAACAGCTAAAGCACTTTTTTTTTTTTTTTTTTAATTGAAACTGGCAAACATTTTAAAAAAGCCTTGGGTCACATGCCTGCTGTCAAAATGGATGGAGTTAGTCAAAATTTTATGAAACTTAAAAATGGAAATTCTTGGCTGTTAAACTATAGGAGGTTTTAGGCATCAATTTATTTTTTATTGGTGTATTTTGTAATTCATCTCTGGTGTTGCAATATTTTGGAAAAATATACAGGTATACATACCATTGCTGCTATTTACTGCAAGTTATGAGAGGAACAACTACATAACAGTGCAAGGAAGATGAGAAGGTATATATTAGAAGTGATATTCTCCTTTCTGTGGTACTCAGTAGCACAGCTCTTACCCAGAATTGTCAGTGCTTTCTGCAAGACGGGGCAGAGATGCAAGTGGTGTGAGATGATCTAAACACTTTGTAACCTTCAAGTTCCACTTGCTGTTACAGTAAAGCTTAGGTTTCTTGGAGGGACCTGTAAGGTCCTACTTAGCAAACAGTATCAATCTTATTTTCAGTATATGAATAATGCATTTAAAATCTGGTTGCATTTTGTTGCCTGCTGATGATGTTGGTGACCATCTTTTGATTTAGGTAACTAGGTTCTGACCCTGAAGTCTTGACTAAGGAAAGCGCTTGCACTGTAACTACACACATGATTGTACAGCAAAGAGTATACGCTTACTTAGTTCCTACAATTTCAAAATGTTTATAATTGAGTAGTGATGTGCTTAAATCGCATGGCTGAGCTCTTTGCAGGATTGTGTTCTGTGAGCAGCGTTCCTGCCATGGTGGCCAGGACCCTGGGACATGTGAGGAGAGACGGGTAAGGTACAGCATCTTCTCTCTGGTGATTAGTTATTAGGTCAATGCTCCCTACAGAAAACACATAGACCCTTTCATTTGCCTACGCAGTATAGATGGCAAATCAGTGAAAAGCTGCTGAATGAGTTCCTTATCTTCCTTATTAAAAAAAAGTGATTTAGAAAAGTGACAGGGTAATGAATATAAAAGAGCGGAAAAGTGTGAAGCCTCTTTATTGTATTAGTATAATGTTTAAATAACAGATTTTAGTTTCAATGTCTTTGAAAATAGCTTGTTATGTCCTTGTTCATGCTCACTAGGTTAAGCTTTTGTTGAAGAATACCTACGTGTGTTACCGTCTCTTAGAAATATTTAAACAGTGTGTTTATTTGGAACTTGATTTGCTTCGTAATTAGATTTAATTAAATCTTAGTAATTCTATTGCCATAGTATGACCACAGGGGCTAAATTAGAAGCAGTAAATGTGTATGCTTTTTTTTTTTTTTAACTGTACCGATGATCTGTTGTACTGTAGATATTTATACAATTTTATTGACAGGCACCTATGCTGCAGTAAACAATCTAGAAAATGAAGAGTGTGTATGTTCTTTCATTACCCTTTACAAAAATTAAAATTGCCATGATTTTTTTCTTACAATAAGAAATAATTTAGCCTTTCTCCTATTTTCTGACAGAAGAAAAGGGTCACTGGAAAGAGAAGTTGAAATGGTAGTAACCAGTTTATAACTGCGGTAATAGCTATAGGTTAAGTTTAGAATTATTTCTGCAATTAGAAACAGAATTAAAAAAAAAGGATGAAGAAAGAATTAAAAGGATGAGGGTTTGAAGATTTGGCAGGAAAAAGTGACTAATTACGCAATTGTACAGTACCGCTTCCATCAAACCTATCAACTTTGGAATTGGTTATTTATGTTCTCTTTTAACTTGTATTTATAATCTGTGTTATACTTTTTCAGTAAGATGTTGCCATACTGGCTTGGAGATTTTTTTCAGTCACGGATTTATTCTTTTCTGTGGTTTTGGCTTTTTTTTGTTTTTTATGTGTTTTGGTGTTTGTGGTTGGTGTTGGTTGGTGGTTTTGGTTTTTTGAACCTGACTGAATTTTTTTGTTGAGGACTTCCACTTGGAATGGATTGGCTGCCTTGGAGAAGGAAGACAGGTAGATAAAGCTCTTCAAATTATTTCCTAGATAGTTTATCTTACTGTTGCTAGCTTTTTTTTTTTCCCCAACTACCTCACTCTAAACAGCATATTAATGCTATTAGATGTTTTCTTCTGACTATCTCATCTTAGTTTGTTTACTTTGATACTGCTCTTTAGGTTGTATGTTTATTTTGGACCATTTCATGCCTCTTTAATGAGAGACCTACATGCATGACAGTGAGAATGCTTTTTTTTCACATTAATTACAGCGATTATGGTATAGTACTATCTTATACCAAATTTCATGTTTCCTTCAGTAAATGTTTATATGTATTTTACTATTTTCAACCATTGAGGTTGCAGTTATACTTGCATTTAAAAAAGATAGTTTATTTTACACTGCAGTGCTTTATCCTCTGTGGTATTCTGTAACCTGCCTGGTCACAGGAAATGCTACCATGCTCAGCTTTGAAAGTGCCTTTTACAGGACTCCGCTTTCTGCTAAAGGACCATCCGTTCTGCACAGTGCACAAAAGTCTATCTTTAGCAATATACAGTGCTTTTAACTTCGACTATATTGTCCATCCATGCAAAACTGTCAATTACTGTCTGCTTTGATCTCTCTTCATCTTAATATTTTTGAAAAATGTGAAATGTTCACAGAGATATTTTTTTGGCACAAAAAAATGGTAAATTTGATTATTATTTTTTTTCACTCATTTGTTTCCAAAATTTATAACATTTGTATTTTCCACTATCTCCTTTGTTGCGCCAATCCATCTGCCAAGTATGTACTAATCCTCCTCAAAAAGGTTTGGGTTTTTCTTTGAGAATACAAGTTTTATGGTTGTTCTCCAGTACACTCGAGTATAATCCATAGCAGAATATTATCCCCAAACAAATCTCTTCTGGCATGAATTCAGTTTTTTAATCAGTTTCATTGCACCACTTTTCCTATGGGAATACTGTAAGTCTCAGTTGTTGTCGTGAGTACCTTCCGCCTAACTAATTCTCAGCTGAAGTTTTGCAGGCATCAGTTTTTCAATTGAATATAATCAACCTATTGGCAGGTTTCCTTTGAATTGGAATCGTAGGACTGAGAGCTTGGCATTTCTTATAAACTGCAGCTAGATCTGTCTCTGTAAATGAAATCTGGGGGCGGGGAGGTGTTTTGCCAGATCTGACTGAAAATATATAGAGCAGTATTGGTTATGACTGAAAATACGATGACCAAAATAAGTGACTTCTGTTTTTCTAAGTTGGTAAATGCCTAAGCGCTGTTGAGGGCAAGATCTGAAGCAGCACCATGCACCTGATGTATAAGTAGTTAACCAGCCATTCCTAATTTTGAATAAATTTCTCCAGTTGAAATACAGATTGAAGTAATCTGCAGGTTGATTTTTTTGTTGTTGTTGTCCAAGTCTCTTACAGAACTAAATTCCAGATGGATTTGCGCCAAAGCCTGAGGAAGATTGTGTTATTACTACTCTACTAACTGAGCAGCTCTTTTTAATGCTGATTTGCTCTACATAATGCGTTATCCTTTTTACCAAATGCAGATCTTGTACAGTTTTTATATATTGTTCTGTGAAGATATATGCAGAAAGCTGAGGAAAACCAGAACTTTGTAATCATATTCCTATTAACTTTTTAGTTAAGTACACAAAATAACATGGCTTGGTAATATACTATGCCTTTTGTCTTACCTGAACATCTTTATTGTTGCATCAGTTATAATCTGAATTAGGTCATAGGACCCGCCTTCTAATTTGTTCGTTTCTAATCTGACCAGCCATGACAGAATACAGAACGTGAATAAAGACATTTTGCAATTCATCTTTCTCATAAAGGAGCTGGTTGCTATCAGACCTTTTGTCTCCTAAGATGAAAAGGGAATGGAGCCACTTGGATATGCAAGTGAGAGAAAGCACAAATATCTTGAGTTTTATGCCTTCTTGGGCTGCTCGCTCCAGTTGTTTGGTCTTTTGTTTGGCTAGCAAATAAATATTATAACCTGGCTCAAACCCCGTGATGCCTATTCATTTTATGCTTGGTACATTTAAGACCTATCTTGCTCTATTAAAAGGCAATAATGCACTTTCTTCCTTTTCTGTAACCTCATTACGTTGCTGCTAAATCAAGTCAGTCGTACCAGTGCCTGTCTCCTGAGGCTGCTGTGAGAAAGCATTTTCTGAAGAATTTCAAGAATGAGGCCTGGGGAATAGGCTACTTTGATGAGGACATACAGCCTTCCAGAGATTTACTATATTATTGGGTTTGGGGGAGAAAATAGAGTATTTTGTCGAATTTCTAATGTTTTCTGGCAGATATGTTTGTAACAACTTTGGAGATCTTCCAGACTAGTCAGCAGCCTTCTGAAGCCTTTTAATTCCCGTGTTCAATTAAGCACAAAAATATTTTGCTTTATGTGCGTGCAGAGTCATGGCATTAGTCAGGCACCAATTTCATTCTGTTAAAATTCAAGTTTAAATTAGGTAAGACCAGATATTCATTGAGATAAACTTTATAAAAGGTATTGCAGGAAGCTTTAGAATGAAATTGCTATTTAAAGCTATTTACTTTTCTTAACTGTGCTTTTAATGGCAAGTAGACCCCCTTGGCAAAAAAATCTACTCTGCTTGTCTGAGCTGTTCCTTATTTCAAAACTGTTTCTCCCACCTTTGTCAGGAAGGATCAAATGTATTGGCTGTTACCTGCAAATAAGACACATAAAAGTGCTTAAAGTACATCTCACTAACATGGGTAATGTCAGGAAAGTGTATAATCTTGTTTGTAATAGTAATCATGAGACAGTCTCAAAGTTTTGTGCAAAATTAACAGTATGCTGTAACGTGTTAAATTTGGTATGAGTCCTGCCTTACTGATGCACTACTAAACCCAACATTTTGTATTTAACTTGAATACAGGTTTTGTAGACAAAACAAAACAAAAAAAATCCATTTTTCCTTTCCATTTTGATGTTCTTCAAAATCCATAAACTAAAATATGTTTCATTAAAAGTAATTTCCTTGTGGAGAAGTTGAGAAAATGAAGTCTTAAAGCATTCTCAATCAGATATAAAGAAGGAGTATATTTGGGACCTGTATCAGATAATCAAGAAAATAGGGTGAAGTGGTAAAAGGTGAGGATATAAAAAACCTGCTATTTTCAAAAGTTAGCTGAACCATATTGCTTCCAAAGTAGCTTATGTGGTTGTACTTAGGTGGGAATACTAACAGTTTTTATTTGTATACATGGCAATCCATGCTATACGGGGGCCTAAAAGGCTTTGAGTAAGAGCTATTGGGGTTGACAGATGGTTGTCTGTAATAGAAACCTTCACTTTTTCCTAATTCTGTGAGCATAAGGTATAACAGAACTGCTTAGAGATTTCATGAGATAAATATCTTTATTTGCCCCCAAAACCTCAAAAAAGATTCCTAATCCTGTTTCAATACAGCAACCCTTAAGTCTTGGCATCTTATTGGCTTCTTCCATAAATGTTGCAATTTGGGACAACTCTTCTACATTTCGTAGATACATACTTTCAAATCACAAATGAAAACGTGTTTATACTTCCCTTTTTTATTTTATTTCTGTCATCCTGTGAGTTCATTATGTAATTTTTATCAAGGTAAAGCTGTTTAAAGGAACAGACCTCATTTTAATTTTACAGCTGATCATTACAAGAATTATCCGGCTAGGTGCCATGTGGGAGCAAGGCCAACCTCCTGCTATATTTAGGAGAGGTTTGTGCAGCTTGCAAGCAATTCTTTAATTCCGGCAGTTGAATTTCCTGCTGCTTCCACAAGGAAATAGGTCTTTGCTTCACTGGCCTCAGTGCAAGAGGTATATAATGGAAGGAACGTAATTTCTCATTCTCTGCGAAAGTGCTGTAGTAGGTCTGTGCTTGGGGTTTTGTTTGTTTGTTGTTTACTCTCCATTTGGCATACTTATGAGACAAACAAGGCCACGACTGTTTGAAAAGAGTTTACAATCAAAGTTGCAGAAACAGAGAATCCTGTTTGCAAATATAACTTAAATGAGAGGAATGTCTCCAATGTTCTTTAAATCCTTTGGTTTTGTTGCACTTTGGTTTGTTTCTCCTGGCACAAAGGGAAAATGCCTAGGTGAAGGTGATGTCACTAAGGAGTAAAGAGAGTTCCGTATTAATGGAGATATCACATGCCAACCCAAACACGAATATAAAACTTAAAAATATTAAACCAGTTATTTGTGAGTTTTCTAGTGGAGTCCTCTAGGGATCATTTTGAACCCTAGCTGGCATTCTTAGTAGTGGCCCGGAAATATTTGTAAAATCATCACCGCATGAGCGTGTAGAGGCTGTGAGGACTGAATCTCTTCCTAAATTGAGTGTTGGCCAGCGGTAAACATTTCAGTAGAGAAGTTGGAGACTTTTCCTGGGAAACAGTGTCTCAGGGATTTCTATTTTTGCAAGGGGCAGCTATTTATAAAAGAAAATCGCTGTCCATGGAAGGCCTATAGCCAAAAGGGCTAATGTGACTTTTAAGCCTTTGTGTTTGCTGTTGTAACAGTGCTATTGGAAAGTTGAGTGCTGCTCTGCTGTCAAGTCAAGAAAAAAGCTGAAATGTTGATAGGGTGAAATTAAGCCTTCCTTATAGTGCTATACTGAAATAGTTCTTTCTAAATAGCTCATCAGAAAATTAATTTTTTTTTTTTTTTTTTTTGAAAAAGAAAAGGTGATCTGGTATCAAAATCTATGGCTATCTAAATACGGAAAGTAATCGCTTTCTATTTCTTAATCTAATGGACAAAGTACTATAAAATAAAAAATTAGAAACTGAAGCTTGCACAAAATGTTGATACTATTTACAAGATCTATGGGGAAAAATTCACCATCTTTGAAAACTGTTATACCAGGATTCAGTGTTTTTCAAATAATCACTAGTTGAATTAACCATATATTTTTTTTAAGTCCTGCTATGTGTGTTTTCTTGGAGAACTTTCAGGTAACCCCACCAATTCCTTTCCCTTTCATTAGCTATGTTTCTGGATTGACGGTTATTTTTCACATGTCTAACTTGAGAGGAAAAAAAAGCTACCACAAGTCTAGGCATTTACAATTTACTTGATTGTTTATGTTCCTCTTCACAATATTTACAACTGCAAAAGGTTGAAGTAAAATCATGGTATTTAATGGAAGCAGTCCTCAAAGGCATGATTAATGATATCATTAAACCTCATATTATTTCATAAACACCTTCATAAATCAATGTTATTTCCGTAGTGGGGTGAAGTTTAAAAATATCACAATGACTTACTGTCATTCAGGATGTATTTATTGGCTAGCCTAGGAGTTATACTCACCCAAGTGGCTACATTTGAAACATTTAATGGGAATAATGTTGGACTCAATCTCTGGTTGGACTCGATGATCTTAAAGGTCTTTTCCAACTGAAATTATTCTATGATTCTGCAATTCTGTGTTGACCTGTTCGCTTCATAATGGAAAAGGCAATGGAGGTGATCTGAAAAAACACCTTTAGAAAATTGGGATTCATAAGCTTTCATGATATACTGATAGTATTGAAGAGAAATAGGGTTCATCCTTGAAGGCTATTTTGTCCCATGTTTAGTGTGTTGGCCCTTTTTTTTTTTTTTTCCTTCTCAAGAAAAGGATTGGTTAATTTTCTCCAGTTTTGATGAGGCTTTTTAGTGTGTTTGTTAATGTAATAAGAATACTTGATGCTGGGTATTTTGTGGTGGGTTTTTTTTTTCTGTAAGAATATAAAACAAATTCAGAGGTTATCCAGTTTGATTCTACCTTTTATATAAAAAAGGAAAGTATGGGTACATTCCTGACTTACTCAAATATTGGTCTAATATATGAAACTGAATACCCTTTGTATTTGTTGAGATATTAGAAATAGATTAGAAAACTTCTGCTGTTACTGAAATAACTTATTATTTCTCTATTACTAAGTATCTTTTGGTTATGGTTTCTCAGAATTTATTAGAGTAATTATCCTACGTTAAGTTTTCTTTTGTAGATTACAGCTGCCAATCAGAGTAAGCTCATTCTTTAGCAGTAAGTACCTGTTACATCCATTGAGTATTGAAAACTAAATGCTCTTCAAAATTGAGCTGGTTTATACTTGATACTGTAGAAATATGTTTTCACATTAAACTTAAATGTCATGAAAACCATTGCAAGCTTTTCTTCATATTTTATGTGATTAAAGATTCTAATTATGATGATGCCGTTGACAGAAACATTTGAGATTTATCAGGTTCTCAGTCTGTTTTAATGTGCTTTATGAATGACATTTCATTTTAATTAGTGATGTACGGTATGTGAAGCCAAAGGCTTTACAGAACTTTTTTTTACAATTAAGAAGGTATTTTTATCAAGCAAACTCATGATGATGTGAGTAGTTGGTAAGACCTGCATGTTGTTGATATTGATTGTGGACATGATTATATAGCATAACTCTATAAAGCTAATGCTATTGATCTGACTTGTATAGCAGCTACTCCTGTTTTATGCTAAGGCTTGTGCTGGATTAAATGGGCAGTAGTTACTGGGCTGTTCTTTTTGAAATTAGCACCGGCCCAGCCTTGCTAAGGGTGCTTCCAGCATTGGGTTAACAATGCATACTTTTCCTCATCTAAAATTAGGAGCAAATGAAATGCATTTTTTTTTCTCTTAATAAAAAAGAAATTAAAAACTGTACCTGTATTTCACAGAATGAGGCATAGGAGAATTTTTCCTTTATGTTTCTAATGGCCAAAACCTGGAGGCATCTAAGACCTGGCTTCATTTAGAGTCTTTCTAGATTGGCATAATGTTAAGCATGCATTAAATTGTGCATGCTGATTTAATGATAAGAAAAGCTCATCATTCTGTAGCTCCATCTTTCCTGCCTGCTCTGCCAGGAACCTATGAGATGGTGTAGTACAGCTGGCTGTTCTGGCTTTGAGCCATGTAGGGATTTGCCTACATAACAGGAATCCCCATCTTCCTCTCGGAAGGAACACTTTCCGAGGCAGAAGTGCTAAAATAAAAGGCAGGATCTGATTAAACCATAAACTTTAACCACCTTTTTCTCCAATGTGAGAAATTTCTATACTTACGGCATACTCATTTCCACACTCGTGCTAAGTGCCAGAGGAATATTTTGTAGGGAAAGAGCCAATAAATGCAGTTCAAGTAGAAAAACAAGTTTATTCTTTTTTTGCTAAGTGTATGTATGTCTTTTATTGCAGATCCAAATATCCCTGAACAAGCAAGGTCTGTGTACCAAAGTTCTAGTTGGAAAGGTACAGATTCTAGAAAACACCCCTATGGAGAAGAGAGGAAGGAATAAAAATAATTTCAGTAAACAATTTAGTGACCCAGTTGATGATGTCAACCACAAGCTGTTTGCGTGCCAGAGCTGGGTAAGCATTGGCATGCAACTGCAAATGCCACCAAAACTAGCGTATCACAGAACTGGACTCTGACACACTAGCAGAGAATGAATTAACTTGTTAAATTTGAATCATGAGGGTAGATCATACTACTAGCGTAACAGCAAATGTGCTCTGAGGTTACTTTGCTGTGACTCACTCTTTCTGAGCAGAAGCAGCATGGTATTAAGGAATCTGTTTGAAATGACACAGAGGAATATACGGTGAGAGAGAGCAAAAGGGAGTAATTTTCTTTTAAATTGAGGCAGTACCTCATGAAAGAATTATACTCTTTTTTTGTATGTATCACTTAAATTGTTGTTAAAATTGAATGACAGTGTGTGTTATTCGCATTACCGTAAATTTCTGTGGTAATAAAGTGATTCATCTTGCTACACGCAGTGACTCCAATACAGATGCAAGAAACAGTCTTTTTTGTCAACAGTAATAATTATGCTGTAGGGTCCATAATTACTGACAGTGTATCACTGCTTAAGAAATTGATCATTAAAGCCATCCAGAACAATTGCAAAATACATCATTTTACATATTATTCTATATTACCCATTGCTATGTCTAACTACTGTAGACTTTGGTCTCATAAACACGTCCGTTCAGGAAGATCTACAAAGAATACTTCTTGGAAGCCTTTCAAGTAGCGTAGCAGACATGATGTAGCATTGCTCTGTTCTGAACACGGCATCGTTGGTGCTATAGCCCAGTGCCACTGCCTGCTCTGCTGGCACAGAGTATCCATTTCAGAATCATTGAGAAGCAGAGTCCTTTCTGCTCATACCTATTTAAACACCTATTGCACCTTCTGAGGCAGCAGCAGCTGACCTCAATCTACCTTAACCTCCTATTAAATTAATACTTAATCTGTCTGACCAAGAGCAATCATGCTGTGTTGCAGATCTGGAAGAACTGTCCTCGTTGGACTAACGAAGTTCTGCATTTCTTGATAGAGCAACACTTACACTGAAATGTACAGCGTGTTCTGGGAGCTTGGGGAAGTTTTTAAATGAAAGGCCCTTTTAAACTTTAGCTATTATAGTTAAATATGGGGAGTATCCTGCTAATCAAAGAACCTTCTTTGTGGACTCTTATGTTGAGATTTAGATAAGAGAGAGCCTTGCTGAGTGTGACATTCTTCTTCGAGTGGCACAGATTTTGATGGGGAAAATTCCTTGGAAGTTCGTGGCTCTCCAAGCAGCAGAAATGTTTAGATTACTTGTTTGTTTCTAGCACAGTCAGAGAGAGTTAATATATATCACTACAAGACTAAGATTTGTAAGAACATGCTGCAGAGTAAATTGTGCTGTCAAGCACAGAAATAGTGTAGAAAACCAGACTCTCTATGCTAATCTTCTGAGGATCTTTGACAGTGTGTACAGCAATCACAGAAGATCTGCTGATCCTGTACAGACAGGAGGCTTTAGCACTCTTCATAGCAAACTCCATGTATTTAATTTTCCTTGGCATTGAAACCATAGATATTTTGTGGGGGGTTTTTTTCCTTCCACCTTACATTTCTGGTAGAGTTCAATATTAATGTACATTTCTTCATTTATGTGAATATCCTTGCTCATAAAGATTTCCCAGATACTTTGGGGACGATGTTTTTTCTTCTGTGGTGTGTTTCCATATAGTTCACTTTGACAGGAAAGGCAGCAGTCTCTCAGAGGTCACGTTGGATTGTTCTTGGTGGAACAACTTGAGACATTTAACTAAGAGAGTAGCAAAAATTTCTGGCATTAACTTCTGAATGTATCTACAAGGTCTGGCCGGGATGGAGATAGTTTTCTTCATAGCAGCCGGTACGGTGCTGGTTTTTGGATCTGCGACTAAAAGTGTTGCTAACACCCCAGTGCTTTGGTTATGGCTGAGCAGCGCTTGCGCAGCATCACGGCCTTCTCTTTTTTCCCCGCTCTGCTCCGCTGCGGGCAGGCTGGGGGTGGGCAAGAGGCTGGGAAGGGGACACAGCTGGGACAGCCGACCCCAGCTGACCAGAAGGATATCCCATGCCATAAAGCATCGCACTCAGCAATAAAATCGGAGGGGCAGGGAGGTTGTCATTGCTCAGAGACTGGCTGGGCGCTGGTCTGCTCGTGGGAGGTGGTGGGTGATTGCCACTGCATCGTTGTTTTTTGGGGTTGGGTTTTTTCCCCCCCTTCTTTCCTTCACTTATTAAACTATCTTTACCTCGGCCGGTGAGTTTTTCTCACTCTTGCTCTTCCCATTCTCTCTCCCCATCCCGCTGTGGAGGGTCAGCACGCGGCTGCTGTGATGCTTAGCTGGTGGCCGGGGTCAACCCACCCCAATGTACAATGCATTTGTCTTTGAAGATGCGTTTCTAATTCTGTAAACAGTTTAAAGCTTTATGAAGAATTAAGAATTCCTATGAATCATGCAAGCAGCTACTGAATTAGGGCAGTATGAGACCTTGGCAAATGTGTACAAATATGTTTGCTTTTTTGTAATTTTATTTTTAAGTTGCAACAAGCAATTGCCCAGTGGCAAAGACCGACTTGCGGAGCGGTCTCTTGTCCTCCGTGAGTTCCCTCTGCTCTGCCTGTGGCCTGGCTGCTTGCTCCCTGCTTTACACCGTGGTTCCTAGTCCGCACAAACTGCGTGTCCCCTGTTGCGATGTGGCTCTCTTGCTCCCCAGCTTTCAGGCACGCTCCATTAATTCACTGCCTCATGGGACGGCTCCGTGCTCCAGCATGCTCTTTCTGCCTGACCTGCCGGTGCCTGGGGTGCAGTGTGACTGTAAGCAAAAGCAGGAGAAACAAACCCTGTCCATCATGGAGCCGAATACAGTGGACTCGCTCTTTAATAGACTTAGATTTTGCTCAGTGTTGAATTACTCAATTTTTACAAGGGTGGTGTGCATCAAGGCCCTAGATCAACTCAGAAGGTGTATAATATTGAGTTTCTCTTCCATGTAAACTGAGGAAAGCTACTTAATTTCCTTGTATGTCAGAAACAACTGTAAGAGTTGGGCTTTTTCCAAATCATTGCCCAACTATTTTGTTCTAACTGACTTTGAAATGTGGAGGGTTTTGCCACCGTGTGCTGCTACAGTGTTTTTTCACAAAGGTTACCTAATAGGTAGAAGGATTAAGAGCATTAATATAATTCCATAATGGTGAAGGGGAAGTGAATTTTGTAGCTTTGAAAGGAAAGTGTAAATATTTTACAGAATGGAATGCTCTTAGCATCTGTATTTTGGCTGCTTTTTTTTTTTAAAAAAAAAAACTAAATTCACACCTTATAGTGTACAAGAGCCTTTCAGGAGTAGATTTACTTTAAGTTTTTGTAGTGCCTGTAAGCATCCTTTGTGCCAAGTACCAGAATACAGTATGAGGCATACTTATTGCAGTCACAGTCATAAATTCGTATTATCGTTCTATAATCATTATTAAATACTTATTTATGATCTGCCAAACATGAACATTTAGAAATATATCTAATTGTAATTACTGAAGTGGAATAATGAGCATGTTTATGGATAATGTTAGCTGTATATAGCCTTGTTTTTGCAAATATTGACAGATTCAAATTTTGGTTGTCTGACAAATTCCTGAAATTCTGGGAAGAAATAGAAAATGGGAGTTAAATGGGATAAATATTAGTAAAATTATCATCTTGAAGGGATAGCTGTATTTTTTTTGATTTTAAATAATTATCACACTCGGAGACAGCCAGTCATACAAGCAAAATGTGCTAAAATAGTACATACCACCTTGAAAACTGAATTGTTAACCAGAGTAGCAGGTCAGGTGATTTAATTGTTTAAAAGTCTTACACTACATTTTTAGCAAGAATGTCGTAAAATAGATTCAGTATTATAACTGCTAAGTAATTTTTCACAGTCAGAGTTTTTAATTTCAGTGAAAAAAATTTCATAAAGCCAATTTTACGGGGTTTGGTTCCTTTTCAAATATTAATAGAGAAGTTGTATTGTGTGTTAATGTAGTAATAAGAAACAGTTAACAGTCTGAAGGTCAGCAACAGCTAAACACAGGAGTAAACCCATCATTTTTTCTCAGAAAAATCTGACTTTTGATATGAATTTTAATCTTATTAAAATGTGGAGTTATTTATGGTCAAGCTTAGATGTATTGATATTTCTTAATTGGAATTGGGGACTGAAGACCTGTGTAGCTGATAGCCTTATTATGTTTTGCATTAGAAGGCATATGTGAGAACAGTGGGAATACTCAAAATAAATGTGGTTTTATATATAAAAGTGATGTTTTCCAAGGAAGAAACTTGTCTGCCATAGGGAAAAATAAATACTAGGCTACCTTTCATTAGCCTTTGATCCAGCAGTGGTGGATAGTAGAATGGTAACAAAACAAAATCTGCTTGTTTTCATCACTTGTTCATTTCACAATAACATTTTCAATATTCATGAATTTCTGCGGGTTTACATGGGGGTCTCATTTTATATTCCTGTTCTTTTATGAAATACTTTGTATTAAGTGAGTGTGCGGATTTGAGTGCCATTAAATTTTCAGGCCTACGTTTTTGTAGCTTAGTGTAATTAAAGTAATATTAATGAGAACACTTTCATAGTGCTGGGGGTAAAAAGGAAAGAATAATGTTCTCATGGCACACTGTAGCACTTTCTAAATCTTAAATGATAAGGGTGATAATGTCAACAAAGTTGATGATAATGCATTATTTGGTGTGCATTGATGAACAGCTCTGCACTAGGACCGTGGCTGGGGCCTGCACACTGCAGACTGGGCAGCAGTAGACTCTGGAGTTGCATCCTCGCAAAGAGCCTTTCAAGTAAAAGAGGCAGAAAATCAGTTCTTTTTCCCCTTATTTCTTGTCACTATTACATCATCAGTTGTACTTTCCTAGACAAATGCACTTTGATTATTTAGCGTTTCCCAGTAAATTTTTAGAAACAGTAGAAATTTTAGAAATTATCATTACATTATTACAATTTAGTGTTAATGAGGATCACAGTTAACATAAAGGGAACCTTTGTTTCAGGATTCAGAGAGATAAAAATAAGTTCCATACATTCAAATGACAGATAATGTTCTTAGTGCCTGATACTGTATGTGTAAGTTTAGGACATGTAGCCAGTCTGTTGTTTGTGGACAGGCAATACAAGCAGTTATTACATTAAGTTTGTTCTGTCACCAACAAGGTGATATAATAGAGAACATGCTAATTACAAAAGATCTATGAGAGACAATTTGGAAACACAGACTTGTAATGTTAAGATGGGAGAAAGTCAGAACAGGGAATGATTTTTGCATCATTTTTAAAATGACACATTGAAAACAGGGATCCCCAAATCACATTTTTTTGTTTAAATTAACAATCCGATTTTTCAAACATTTTCACTGATACCACACAGTTGACTGGAGCATGCCTGGATGTAGGTACCTGAACCTAAAGCCAGGCAACACATATGAAAACCCAA
Source organism: Haliaeetus leucocephalus (assembly GCF_000737465.1). NCBI lineage: Eukaryota > Metazoa > Chordata > Aves > Accipitriformes > Accipitridae > Haliaeetus > Haliaeetus leucocephalus. The sequence continues at coordinate 4,204,679 of NW_010972609.1, forward strand.
CACTGGCATGTGTCCCAGGAGAAAAACTAGAAACAGCTAATAGATTCATCAGAACTTGCAAACAGCTGCATTTCAAAGGAGAAGGTGTTCATGAATCCTTCAGGAAGCTTGTGAACATCTTTTGCTTGTATTCAATTTTGTTTGTTTGTTTGCTTGTTTGAGGGATTTTATTCATTTCTACCACTGAATTAAAATGTTGTTTAGCAATCATAATGTGGATGACGCTAGGTCCTGTCATTTGCTTCTGAATGACTGTATGACATATGTACCACAGAATCATCAGATTTAGAATATCGTGAATTTGAATTGTGGGATGTTGATGGAAGGATAGGTGGAGAATTCCTGGATTTTGTTCCCAACTCTGTATTCTTCTTTGAAGTTTGAATTTTTTAAACATTTTTGTTTAGTTGCGGAGTTGCTTATTAAGTGGATGAATCACCTTGAGCTTTCATAATTAGCTGTCTGTCTTTGTCATTGCCTAATATGGCAGAACTTATGTTCTTTTTTTTTTCTTTCTTCTTTCTTCTTTCTTTTTTGGCTTTTTCAGGCATGAATACAAGCAAGAGTGAGACAGTGAAAGAGCATCCACTGAAACCCTCTAGAAGATCTATGCCATGCCTAGCCCAGAGCCAAACACATCCTCAGAGCCTGAGCAAGCATTCGTCATTTCTGCAGCCAAATCGTGTGCAGCCACAGCCCCGGCCTCAGCCTCTAAGTGCAGGGACATCTACAGCTACAGTGGATGTAGTGTCAGAACGAGGTAGGAGGTTTTTCTTTCAGGCTTGTTCCAACACTGGGAATGGAAGGGATCTATGGGAACATAATTTGAAGTTTTGTGGTGTCTTAGATATAATTTTTTAGCATCTTTCATTAAATTATAGGGGCATCTGATAAGCTTTGATTTGTTTAGATATCTGCGGTTTTTTGGAGAGATGTTTTTGCACAAAACAGCTAGAAGAGCCATGGTACCAAGTCCTTGAGTCAATCTCTATAATGTTTGAAGTGACGCTTAAACTAATTTTTATTTTATTTTTCTGAATTACAACATTATTTCCTTCCCACTGAAAACAAGACAAGAAAGTGCTCCTGTATGCTGGGGAAGAGCATGAAGGTTTCTGTAGTCCATCCTAGGAGAGAGAGATTAAAAAAAATACCAGGCTTTTGGCAAGAAATGTCTTTAAGTATGAACATGTAGGAGCAGATGCATTCATTCATGAATAGCAGAATCAGGGAAGAGTGGTGTGGAGAAGAGTGGTATGGAAAGAATGAGAGAAAAGGGAGAAAATCCCTATGAATTTTAGCTTGTGTTGGAAAAAGGAACTACATTTATTTTAGGATTTCTATTTTAACGGATAAATATGCCTTAATAGAGAGACTAGTCTAGTTGGAGATCCCAGTCACTGTGTATGTCACCTGTTGCCAACTGTTGCCATACACTATTGCCAACTGCGTGTAAACCTTTATAGAACAAATTAACTCTGCTGGCTTCTGCTACTAAATTTTGATAAGTCCTTCCTTAATGTTCATAGGCACTAATTATTACTCTAGTAAGTTATTTCACCAAGTTAAACTTATCTCAGGAAGAGAATGAAAGTCTTCAGTAAAGTGATCTTGTTCTTTTTTTCCACCAATGGAAAGTGCTCTTCAAAATTTCAGCATAAAGTTTTTCATTTGAGTCACTGACAGCTTTGAAAAGTGTTTCTTTTACTTAAAAAAATACATGTGAATGCTGATATGAATATTGCATTTATTCCAGCTAAAGTGATGGAGACTTTGGAAAACAACTTGCTTAAGCTGTCTAATACAGAATACAGTGATCCATTTTTAGGTAAGTTTGTGTCTGAACTGAAATAATAATAAATTAATGATTCTTTAATTACACTTGCAGTATTTAGGTGTGGAAAGGCCATACTTACCCTGAACTGATAGTTTTTTTCAAAGAGGAGACTAAATGTGGGTAAAGAAATATGTGCTGTCATAAATTTCCTGATACTTTCTCTCCTTTTAGACTAACGGTAAATAGGGACTAAAGACAGACAAGTATTTTTTTCATACATCCAGTGTAACCTTTTCCCATAACAATCCTTCATAATACAATCACTTGGAAGCATGTGTTTGAAACTGCTTTGAAATAGTTGTTGTTGTTATTATTCAGTTATTATTATTCCTCTATAGCCATGTTATTTAGTATTGTCATGGCTGCAGTTATGTTGGTTTTTTTTTTTTTTGCTTTAGATAGTCATGTATATTTGCTTTAGATATTCATGTATAAAAAGTGTTAAAATTGGGGGGGGGGTAACGCAGAAAAATAGCTATGATTTGGGCATCAAATATGCCTGCATTAATGCCATTTTGATACTTTAATTAAGTCAAAGAAAGTAGGAAAGGAGTTATTCTTAGAATAATCCCATCCTTGCAACTGCAAAATGAGTCTGTATATACACACACGAGTAGTAATTTGCAAGTTCCAAAATTAATTAATTTTGAAATTCCCTGGCTGTGTGTTACCCATCTGTAGTACACACAGATACTGCTGCACCTTGCACAGCTACTGTGAAAGATCTTTTTGCTCACAGTCAATGTAGCATCAATGTAGAAATTGTATCTTCATGGAGAAGGAAAGAGATCTGCTTTCAGAAAGCTATTTCTGCTCACTTCTCACAAGTTTTAGCATTGATTTTTCTTGATGCCCAAAATATATGATAGATAAGAGTCTCTTCAAGGTCTCCTAAAGAGGTAGCTACTGGAAATGTGAGTGAAATTGATACTTTCTCCAAAACAAAATCAACATGTTCCAGAATCATGGCACAGACCAAAAATGCGGTGTGAAGATTGTATAAGAAAAATAATGTATCTCACTAAGGTTGGAGTTGAAGCTACTGCACTCTTTTGGTGTAATTGGTTTCATTGGGTAGGCAAGCACAGGTACTAGATGATTTCACTGTTATAATTTGCTTCAATTTGTTTTTATAGGCTGTTCTATTTTTTACTAATTGCTTACACATACACGTGCTGATATTACTGCATATTTATGTATGGCAGCAGTAATTCTTTCTCTTAGTAAGTGATGCACTGTTTTTCATTCACATCACCTAGTTTTAACCTGAAAAGAAACGTGGAGGGCCTAGCGATTGAGGAAAAGATAGATTGAGTCTCATCAGCTCAAAATTGTATTAAACTTCGGTGTGGATATTTCTCCTCTGCTCTTTGAAGAGGCAGAAAAAATATTTAAATGGTAGCCCTTTGCTAACTTGATTCATTAATTTGCCTGTGTTAATTGAGTCAATCCCAAATTAGATCACTGAAATCCGTGAAGTTATTCTGTATTTACAGAAGTGTAACTGGTTAGGATGTTCAGCTACAAGCAAGAAAGGAAACAGTATTTTTAAATAAATCCCAGAAGTCAGTAGTAAGAATTGCCTTAGATAAAAATCAGCATTATCAGTTAGGTTCATGAAGAGAAATCAGGGACAGTTAAAGGTGCATTTAAAAAAATGGCCTTTCTGTAGGCCTTCAAAATACAGTTTGTTTGTGCTTAAGGATCGTATTTATGTGGGTAAAATTTGTCTCCAAGACTAAAATTCTTTATCCTGAATCTGGGGGTGGGGATGGGGTGGAAGTTCAATCAGCAATAGTCCTTTTTTTTTTTTTTTACTTCCCCCCCCTTGATTGCCAAATAGGTGAAGACAGTGCAGCGCTGCTGCATGCTTTAGTCAGTACTCTGGCACTTTGATGGAGTTTGCAAAATAGGCTGATTAATGGATATCATCTTCTTAGTGAACCTTTTCAAACTGCTCTCCTGAGAACATGGAAGAATGTTGACTTAAGTGAATGTGGTGAATTTTTAATTAGACATCATCATGGAACTGTACATAAAATAGGCCAAATGGCTTTCTCCTCTTCCAGAATTCTGTCCATCGACAAACTATCTTCTTGTGAGGAGAGAATTAACAGGCATCAGATAAAAGTCTTTGGTGGAAAGTTTCTTTTTTATTTCTGTTGACTGTAGATGAGGCCATAAATCTGTTGGACTTGTTTAGTTAGTGACGTTGATGGATTTATGAAGTAAGAAGACAATGTATTACACCTTTGTTACTGCTAACACAGACAAATGGGATCAAGGACATTATGGATTTCTGTTCTTTTCTCTGTCAGTTTTAGGTGGTAAGTAGTGTTTTTAGGTTGAGGAATCAGTAAATTCAAGCAAAGTAATAGACATTGAGCTTCTGTAGCATATAGCATGAGCTATGAGGTTTCAGAAGCGCTGGAATGCTCAGTGCTTAGCCAAAGCTTTGTGGAAATTTCCACCCAGTGAAGGTTATGAGCAGGGCTTTCCGAACTTACCTAGGTGGAAATCACCTATTGCTTGGATCTGGACATTCAGTAAAACGTTATGGCTTGCATTTCTCAAAGCGTGGTTGTAGAATTTGGTGTTCAGTCCAGAGCAAAATCATGTTATTGCTTCTACTTACTTGAAAAAGCGTTTTCTTTTCCTATATGTTTGCATTATAGAAGAGTATAAAGTTCTGTTTAAGTGACCTTTGTCACTTGTTGAGACCTGAGTTCACAAGAGATAAAACTAAGATGTGGGTTCCCAGTTCACTGAAGAACATTAATCCCTCTGGCTCCACTGCAGCTTCTTTAAGTTTCTTACTCATCAAATCAGTGAAAGATTCCTGCTTTTTGACTGTTCAGAGAATGCCTTTTTACCTAAGAACTTCTTCAAGAGACCAATATGCCTGCTGACCAACATAATACAGTTAGTGAAAAACTAATTACAGTGAATATATTCTCGACAACAAGACACATTTATTTTTGTCGACTCATTTAGCTGCAAGTAGCTAGTCAAATCCTATAACCACACACGGGGGAATTTTCTGAATAAGCTTTTTGATGAGAACATTCCAATTTGTCAAGACTTCTTCAGAAATGTTTATACAAGGTTAGAAGAGGGTAGGATTTCTTGCCATGAGGGAGACCACTGCCGAGTAACCAGTACCTTGCTGCTGAAGCTGCGTGTCAGGGAAGTGGAAGACTGAGGTTCCAGTTACTGAATTGTACAGGAAAAGACCAACTTTCGTAACATCAAGTAACAGACTGTCTTGAGGTAATACTTGAAACTTTTCCTGAAAGGTGCCTAAAGTTTTTGTTTTAGTATGAAATATGAAGACTTCAGAGCAACTTTTATAGAGGTAATAGAAGTATTTACTGCCTAGGTATGTAACACAGGAGAGATGCTTATATGAGATGACAGAGACAGTCAGGCTTAAGCCTCAGTGTGGTATTTTAGGTAACAAGAACAGTATACCTGTGATACGTTACTTACCTGGACTACTCTCTCATATTGATGCAACAGTCACAAATACCTGAAAGGTATAGATTTAGCAAAACAGGAAAAGACTTTTTCGTACTTCTTTAGAATTGAGTGTCAGGACTTTATAACAGGTAAATACAAGAGAAAATGAAAAATACTTGTATTTGTAGATACATGTAAATTTGTGTTACACAAGAACCTGGATGTTAAAGCCTGAACTCATTGCTGTAACAGTATAATTCCAGTGTAATCCATTTTTTAATACATTTGAAAGTCACACCAATGACGCTCAGACATTTGACATTCATTCTCTCAAAGGGAATTGAACATTATACTTTTTTTCAAAGTCTTCTGTCTGTGGATACTTGCTTAAAAAATGTAGTGTATATTTACATTCCATTCTGTTTTTACTGTGCTTTGTTTTTCTTCTGAAAGGCATGCTCAGTAATCACTTTGATTGTGCCAGCTGGATTTAAATGACATCGCTTTAACTTCAATTACTGAATTTCTGGCTTTACTGCAGCTACCAATAATAGCTTTTGGCTCTAGGTGGAGTTGAAAAAAATAAGTGGGGAATAGTTAGTTCCTAGTAGCTATATAGTAACTACATACAGAGAGTCACATTAATAACAATCTGTTTTCCTCTAATATTTTTAGGTTCTAGAAACATAACAGACAAGTTAAGGTTAACTAATGAGTTAGTTAATCGAGGAGCCGCTCCCCTGGTGTGGGGGTATGTCTGTGTGCACATGCATGTATAAAGAAACAGTAACTGGTAAATTTTTAAAATTATGCTTTTCTTCTTCCTTAAAGGCCATCATATGCATAAAGGGAATGAACCTTATCTTTGAATGATCACAAATTTGGCTGTCTGTCTTTTCTAAAAGAAATCTGAGTGTAAACAATTTTGATGAAGGTTATTTGCACTAGAAGTTTATCTCCACGAACAGTTGAAAAACCCTGTTCAGTAATCTCTGTTAACATTATAGGAGGTGGCTACTACATATCTTTTGGAGTTTTGAGTGTGCTTCAGAAATAAGTTGACTGAGATTAAGACAATTTAGCAGTTCTTTATTGTTGAACTGAAAATGAAGTACTCTAGTTAAGCTGAAGGAAATTTACATGATTTGCAGGAGAATTTGTTTTACTTTCTTTCAGTAATAACTCCTCTTTTGTAAGAGTAATTTTTTTCTTGCCATAACTGTAATAACTGCATGAAAAAACTTTTTTCAGTGCTCAATTACAGAAGTGCTTGTAAGTGGATTTTTATAAGGTGATGTTATGATAAACCAAAATGGACAGAATAACCCGTGCAATATATACAATGTTTACGTGAAAGGAGAGACTGAAATGTCACGGAGGATATGACTCAAGAAAACCAGGTTCAGTTTCTGCTTCAACAGAAGTGTGATGTTTCCATTGTGACTTCTAGAATAATTTTTTCAGAAGCTTGCGGTCCTTAGGCAATGCCTGCATAGGTAAGGGCTGTCACATCTATTCTGACTGTGTTGTGAGATGGCTGAAAAACTGCATTAGGACTGCATGAGAAACATTCTGTGTAACGGTTACCACTGTCTGAAAGCTTATGAGAAATTGTACATTAAGAAAAGCCTGCGCTTGTCTGTTATGGTAGGTTTTGATATATAAATACACATACACAGGTAGCTGAAAAATCTTCTATGTTACATATATAATATAGTATTCCAGGTACACAGCAGAATCAAATAAGCAGACCTAAATCCATCACAATAGCACTTATCCAGGTGTCTAGTGATATCCCTCTCCAGGTTTTTTATTGTTTCTAGGACTAAAATTGGGACAAAAGAGGATTAATTTCTTGACCAGTAATCCCATTCTTAATAAAGCTTTGCAAGGCCCATCCCTAAATGTGTAAAGGCTCAAAGGATTGACTCGAGTCATCATATCAAAGTTTGTGAAACAGAAACTATTTAGGAATAATTTTTATGTTAATTTTCCTTTCCATAACTATGCCACATTTTAATTGAAAAACATTTGCCATCCTACACTACAGTTATCTAAAATATATTGGTGGATTGTGTGTTGCAGAGAAATTGAGACAAGTGCTTTTTAACCTCTGTCATAAAATTAAAACGCACTCCTGGCTCTTCAGAAAACTATAGTAGGAAGAAAGGTAGACAAGCAGTTAAGACGACCCAAAAATGAAGATGCAAAGTGTAGGCCAGAAATCAATTTCTACACTAAATGCTTCTGTGTTGTTAGGTAAAAGACTCCCAGTCTCTCCAACATTTTATCCTGTAAGTGCCCTTAGGGCAAACCTTCCTGTCAAGCATCAAGCATAGCAAACCTATATGTCAGGAAGTGTAGATAGGTTTTTGTGATGTATGAAAACTGAAGTTACTCATCATGCCTCTGTATTACAAGACAGCAAATCAAAGCAACTACTAGGATGAAGAGATCTGTTATCTGCTTGAATAATGCTTGAATCTTTTATAAATCACTTTATACTTGAGTGGGTATCCAAGGTGATGATACATATTACTCAGTTACATGTTCAGGTATGCTAACAATTATATGGGTGCATCCACTTTAAGTATGTACCTAACTAAAGATAAGTCCTTGACTTATTGAATTGAATAGTGAAATTCCCATTGACTTCATTGAAATATGATTTGGTGTCTGCCTCTAGAATTAGAGGCTGTCACACTTTTCTATGATTTAATATCCTCATCTTTATTTAAAATCTAGCTGGTTTTTTTTCTAACTTTTGCAGTATTAGGGAAAGCTACACATTTTAATAGAGAAACCTGCCTTTTCTGACTTGGAAGTCATAGTAGTATATTAATTTTCCTTTCTTTAACATATCACTTGGGGCTTAGAAATTGTATATATAACTTTAATGATTTTTTTTAAATAAAACTTTTTATGTGACAACAGTTCAGAAGGCTCTCAACTACCACCTAAGTTTTAATTAACATAATTGAATAAGTCAAATATATCAGCAAGATACTGTCCATTGGCTATAAGAATTGTTTAAAAATGCATTATAGTTGCTTTGTATTGTTGTTTACTCAGTTCTGCAAGGACATAGTCTTTTAAATATAAGATTTTGTAGGAATAATATTTAAATCTTTCTCCTGCTTTTAGTAGGTACGCTGAAAACTCATATAAAGAGGTCGTGTAAAGGGTCATGCACATTCTGTTTGCATTAGCAATAATATTTTACCTGGACAGCTCTATTGGGTTTCCATGGCGAGGTTTGGTAGCGGGGGGATCAGGGGTGGCTTCTGTGAGAAGCTGCTAGAAGCTTCCCCCATGTCCGACGGAGCCAATGCCAGCCGGCTCCAAGACGGACCCGCCGCTGGCCAAGGCCGAGACCATCAGTGACGGGGGTAGTGCCTTGGGAAAACAGATTTAAGAAGGGGGGGGGGGAACCCTGAGCAACAGAAACTGCAGCCAGAGAGAGGAGTGAGAATATGTGAGAGAAACAACCCTGCAGACCCCCAGGTCAGTGCAGAAGGAGGGGGAGGAGGTGCTCCAGGTGCTGGAGCAGGCTCCTGGCAGGACCTGCGGCTCTGTGGAGAGAGGAGCCCAGGCTGGAGCAGGTTTTCTGGCAGGACTTGTGACCCCGCGGGGGACCCAGGCTGGAGCAGGTTTTCTGGCAGGACTTGTGACCCCGCGGGGGACCCACGCTGGAGCAGGCTGTGCCTGAAGGACTGCAGCCCATGGGAGGGACCCACATTGGAGAAGTTCATGAAGGACTGTCTCCTATGGGAGGGACCCCACACTGGAGCAGGAGAAGAGTGTGAGGAGTCCTGCCCCTGAGGAGGAAGGAGCAGCAGAGACAACGTGTGATGAGCTGACCGTAACCCCTATTCCCTTTTCCCCTGTGCTACCAGTGAGGAGGAGGTAGAGAAAATTGGGAGTAAATTTGAGCCTAGGAAGAAGGGAGGCGTGAGGGGAAGGTATTTTAAGATTTGGGTTTATTTCTCGTTATCCTACTCTGGTAATAAATTAAACTAATTTTGCCCAAGTCAAGTCTGGTTTGCCCATGACGGTAATTGGCGAGTGATCTCTCCCTGTCCTTATCTCAACCCACGAGCCTTTCGTTATATTTTTTTCTCCCCTGTCCAGCTGAGGAGGGAAGTGATAGAGCAGCTTTGGTGGGCACCTGGTGTCTAGCCAGGTTCAACCCATCACAACAGCCCTGAAAAAATAATAAGAAATTGTGCAAGGACCTCAAAAAAAAAAAAAAAAGAGTTGATAAGAATGAAGGCAAATGTCCTTTAGATGTCCTTGTCACTTAGGGGACATGGCCATGAACATACGCAAGTCCCATTCTGCCATTTGCAGTCTTCCCACTGCAGCAGAATTTTTTCTTTTTTTACAACAATCCACCCTACCACACCCCACCTCCCCGTTTTTCCTTTTTTCTTTACTTCTCTGGAGGTTTTGCAGAGTCTCAAAGTTTTTCAGGTAACTCTAGATCTGCCATTTACTTTAACATTAATGTAGGAGAGCTGGTTTTAGCCAAGAGTCTCCCCTACAGGGCAGAAATTATTTTGTGTGGGTTTTTTTTTTTTTTTTAATGATCCTGCAGTAAAGGAGAAATGGAAGAATGCTTCATAAACAGTTATATACACTCTTTACCAACTTTGTCATATTTTTACATTGACTAAAGGGTTTTTTTAGACATTTCTGAAAATTTCTATTCACTCTAGTACCTTACTGAATTAATACCTGCAGTGTAGATTAACTAAAAGCTAAATACACCACATCTGTTCAGCTGATATATTTCAACATATAACCATTGATCACTGGCTGTTGTAGAGCAGTATTTTAATGATCAGACCTACTCAGCTGAGAATCTGATCAACTTTTTCTAGCTCTGAAGAGAGGAAAAATAATGAAACCCCCAAACCTAAAAATGTTTAATAAAAAAATTGCGAGCACTTGGAAGTCCACTGGTGTATACGAATGGGACACTCCTGGCTCGTGTCTTTCAGATATGCCCAGCAAAGCACAGGTGGGATGGCATTTATTAACAGCAGAGAAGAGAACATATGCTTGGGGAGGGGGAGACAGGCAGTGGTCTGGGGTCTGTTAAGAAGCCATCTTTCTGTTAATTGGTGTAAAAGCCTGAGCTTCTGGAGCAATATGAATTGGATCTGGGTTTTTTATTTCCTCCTATGGCTTCTTGTCTACACCCTCCCCCTCCCAGAGTCAAGCAGGCTAGTTGTGTTGGTTGGCATTAGAGCCCATCCAAGAACTACAAGAGCAGGGAGAGCTGGCAGTTAATTCTCAACAATAACAACCAAATGAGTTGTCATAGGCCAGGGAAGGCATGATGAGAAATAAAAAATGAAGTAAACAGTAGCTTTCCCACAGTGCAGAGGGAAAGAGCTTGAGGCAGGCAGGCTTTTCTCATGACATTTTGTGGAGCTGCAGCCAAGTAAAGACTCCATCTTTGAATTTAAAGATGGATACTCATAATGCAAGTCAAATAGAAAGACTGTTAGTCCATGTCATTGCTTTTGGGATATGTTACGTTAAAAATATTCTTGGGCAGTTTTATTTTCTCTCCCCTGTCCAGCTGAGGCGGGAAGTGATAGAGCAGCTTTGCTGGACACCTGATGTCTAGCCAGGGTCAAACACTCACAACAGCCCTGAAAAAATAATAAAAAATTCTGCAACTCTAGCCATGACATTCAGGGATGCTGTATTGGTTTCACTTGTGGCAATCCCAAGTGGCAGTTAAAATGCAAAACAAGTAATAGAGATTGTGGAGGAAAGGATGGAAGAAAATAGCATTACTTTATAGACAAACATTGTATAAAAATGTCATGGAAGTTTAGAAACTGCAGTTACTGAGGAAAGACTTAGAGTCAAATCACTGTGTATTGTAGTGTGCATTGGTGACACTAGAAACAATCAAGCTCAAGTTCATTTAGGTTGTGCAAGTTTACCTTTAAGGGAATGCAATTTTGGCTTGGTGGGTGGGAAAATTACTGAAGAGAGACTTCTCTTTTATTAAAAGTGGTGGATATCTTTTTACAGAAAAAGCACCAGGTCATAGAAAAATACAAAAATATAGTCAATGCTACTAGTGGCAAAGTTTCTTTTTTGTCATCTTCTCTCAAGATCTTTTCCTAAACTCAACAAATTTCATTCTCTATTCTTTAAAAATTTTAAGACTAATCAAAAGAAATTTACAGAAAGTTCAACTTAAGAAACAGAATGAGCCTCCCAAAACATACACGCTTTGAAAACACACATGCGTTGCAATTGTTCTTTCTAACCTGTTCTGGTATAGAAATATGATGCAATCCATTGAACTTTTTCTTTCAGTATAATTATTTATATTAAAATTTTGTTTTAATATATGCTGCAGAAGAGGTAAATGGGACTACTAGTCTATTCAAAGTATCTACAAAGCATACTTTAGGTGTTTTGTTGACATTGATGTCTAAAACTACATGAATGTTAAGAAAAGTGCACACTTTTGAATATACTTTTAAAATATGGATTGTATGCTACATCTCTCAGCCTGACATTTTTTCAGACAGGTGTAGCAAATGCTTATTCAAGTGCAATGTTTAAATGCTATGTTTTTAATCTTCATTCCTCCCCTTTTTACTGTATTGATACCATTACTTTGTGGGACAGTGCTTTAGGTGCATAAAATAAGTCATCAACTGCTGAAAGATACAATAGCAAGTATCATTAAATTTTGTATAAGAAATGTACCTTTTAAATTCTAAATTTCTCTATTTTCGTGGGGGTTTTTGTTGCTAAAACGTTTTTTGACTACATTTCAGGCAAGACTGCAGGTGTCTCTAAATGGAAGGTTTTTGGTTTTTTTTAACAGAGAATGTGTGCTACAATTTAAAAGCTCTGTCCTTGAAAACAAAATGTTTAGCAGGTAAAAGTATGTTGAGCACTAAGGGAAAACTTATTTCATAACTTTAAATTGTTTAAATAAGACATTATGTACTTCTGCAAAGGTTTTTTTGCAGTATTAGGTGTACTCATAATGTCTAATCCTGTAAAACTTCCCTCATAAAAACAGACTTTTAATGTAAGTAGAGTCTTTCTTTCAGCTTAAAGGGCTTATGTAGATACAAGAGTTTAGGTTTCATAGGCCTGCCTCTTCATTTTACTGGCTTCTATTACAAGTTCTTCATCTTTAGTAAAGCTAAGAGCTCATCACATCTGGGCATGAGTCAAATCTGCAAAGTTGCTTAAGTCTCCTGTTTCCTACTTTGTATACCTACTATTTGAAACCTTCTTCACAGTCTTTTTACTACATTCATTTTTGTTGACCAGAGAGTAACCTATATATTAGGTTAAAACATTTTTTAAAATGAATAAAAACTCTTGAGTTTGGTGCTCTGACAATTAAAACAGGCTATTTTGTACATTAAGAAATCCCTTCACAGATTTACTGAGGTTAATATCAATATCAGAAATTACTAAGGGCTCATTTTGTGTAATCATTATGTAAGTAGCTAAACTGCAGAAAAAACCAGCTCTTCGTAAATGTTCCAGTTTAATATTCCATCTCAGAAATGTTTAGGCTACATGAGATAATTGTGGTTATTTTTTTTCTGTAGTACTTACTTTGGAGAGTTTAACTGAACAACTTAATGAAAAATACTTTGTTGTTGCAGATGAGCTTTTATGAATACAAAATTCAGGAAATTCAAGATTGTGGTTCCCACAGCAACCATGACTTGTTTCTTGGCTTCTATTTAGGGTTTAGAATTACTGGGCTAAATGCTGTTCCCATTCCCCCTGACTTTTCCCATGTTGATGCGAAAGCTGAGATGAGAACTTGGCTCAGGATTTGTGGGTAACTTTTTTGTCTGAATATGTTTCTATTTCCAATTTGTCCAAGATATAATTGTGTGGGAATAATTATTCCATCTTCTTCATCTTTAAAATATTTTTTCAAGACTAACAATTTTCCAACATTCATTAAAATTTACATGGTCCAACATTGTACAGACATTACGCCTCATTTTACTCATGCTGGGTATATACAGTAAGTATTGTCATAATTTTTTGATGGAGAATGTGCACAGAAATTAAATGTCTGGAAAAATGTCACCCTTCTGACAGAGGATGTACAGTGACTCAGAGACTTGAGTCCTAACGTGCTTGCAGTGGTGATGCAAGAGGAAATTTGGTCTTTGAGAGTGGGTCGTAGGGAGCTTTGAGGAAGGTCCTCAGTCACGTGCAGCTATCTTAGGATACTCAGTTTTTATAAAAACTTCTGCTGAGGAATTAAAACAAATCCAATGAAAAGGAAAACACTTTCTTCATGGTGTCAACTATCTTCTACCACCATCAGGTACACCTCTTAAAATGTGTTCTGAAGTGGTCACTGCAACACCTAATATGCAGATTTTCAAATACCGTACCTAATGATGAGCAGCATGTATGTAGGGGAATCAGGGGAATTTTGATTGCTTGCTTAAATGTAAAACATGAGATGTTACTCCTGTCTCCAGGATGCACCTGCCTATTTGATAACACATTTTGAGTCCCGACAATTGTGAGTCAAGCGCAAAAGCGTTTGAATATTTGCTTTATATCACGTTGTGTTTTTTTTAAAATACTGTAAAGAATGTTGTGGGCTTTTTTGGTTTGAATGGTAATAAAAATGTTTCTATAAGCCTTCTGCTAAAAATAGAACTCACTTCTAGTTTAAAACAAACATAATGACTTTTCAAGTAAAAAACTTCTGCAGGAAATGATAGAATATAAGTTACTGAAAAGTGGATTCTTAAAAGGAATATTCAACTGTGGCTGTAACAATACTGTTAGTTTACCATAACCTGAAATGAGCCCACTGTTTTCTTCTCTTTTTTCCTTCAGACATAGGAAAGGACAAAGACACATACACAGATGATTCAGAACATGGAAATTACGATGCTCGTACAGATCAGTCATTGCTTATTCAAAACAAGCTTACCAGACAGAAAACAGAACCTCGGACTAAATCATCTTTAAAGGTAACAGACACGTAAAATTATCAAATTTTATCAATAGTGAGAATGTGCTTAAATATTTTTAAAATATAATTTTTAAGGGATTGGATAAGTTGCAGCTTAAATAGGCATCTCATGATAAGAAATTTAGGTGGCTCCCCTATTATAGTATGACCTACAGAATCAGTGAATGGAGTTCTCTGTACCAAAAGCAAACAAAATTACATAGAATCAAGGATTCTAATGATTCGTATCGACTCATATAAGAGACAGTAGCCTACTTTCAAAAAATATATATTGCACAGAATTTAGGACATAGGATTCCCAGTATGGAGTGAATTCATGTCAGTTGGGAGGCCTCAGGAAATTATGAGAGTTTGGAAGAACTAAGTTCATGTAGCAAATGATCAGTTGAGAGTGATCTGAAGTGTAGGATTGTCCTTCTAAGCAAAATCCAAAGTATAGCTAGACACATTGAATGAACGATAAAATTCACTTATGTGTAGGAGAGCGTAGGAGTATTTTCAGGAACCTCAACTAAAGCACTGGAAAAGCCATCTCACCAGATAAAACTGACTTGTTATCTTGCTGAGTAATAACCTAATCACAGTATTCATCACAATGCATTTTCTACAGCAGTTCATCCATAATGCCAAAGAATTATGATGGATTTTCAGTTCAAAACATGTTTGGTTTTTTTGTTGTTGTTCTTGCTGGGACACCCTTAATTGTCTTTTCCATTAAGCATAATTGTTTGTAAATATATGACAAATGACCTAACCTCAAGAAGTTCTGAGTACTTTTCTTCTTCAAGCATTGGAATTAGTGTATTCTGCAGCACAACTTTTTTTACCAGCAATTCTCTTTTGGTATATAAAGGCATGAATAATCCCATGCTACAAATCTAGAAATGCTTTAAATAGCTCTAAGTTTCTGTGCTTTGCATACAGTATACTCTTCAGTAGGTCATTATACAGTTCTGTCATCCATTATGCCTGTGGCAGTTTGTGATTTTAGCATTGAACGCATGTTTCATGAGAGTCATGTAACTGTTGTAAAGCTTGTTTTCTCAGTCATGCTGATCTGCATTACTACAGGATTCTGGAACATAGGTAGCAGGTTGATGTGATCTCTAAGACTTCGTTTCATGGGAGGCTTTTAGAAAAGAACTTTTATAATAATAGCTATCTAATAACTTTTATATAGGTTTACAGTTAATCGTATTTACAGATTGGAAATCTGTGATGTGAAAATGAAACTTCGGTAATGACAGAGAAGGTTTATATTTTAATCTAAACCATTGCAGTGAGAACTTTTTGTGTTCAGAGGTGTTTTGTCTGTTTCTGCAAGGCTAGCTGAATTAAGACAGAAATAATAATGGATGTTCTTGTTTGATTTTGTTGATTAGATAGACAAAACCTTTTATGTTAAATGTGGCCTAAAAGACAGAAAAAATAATGCAGAATTTGCAGAATATAGACTATGTTATAGAGCATTATATTTTTAATATTTTAAAATATTTTTCATAATGGGTAAGACTGCTACCAAAAAAATCTGGTAACAGATTATCTAGTAACAGGCATTTCATTGTGCTAAAGCAAAATATTTTTTGTATTTTCATGTAAAATATAAAATCACCAGTAGCTGTGTGTTCTCCAAGGCCTGCATTCAGGACTGATGTGAAGTTTGTAGGCAGCCAGTATGCTAACTTTCTTTCAAAGTTTAAAGAGGAGCTTTGTATTTGTATTAAGTTTAAACAAAAATGCACTTTTTATGTCTCAGTCTTCTTATGTCCTGACCTACCGAACAAAGTGCTTTAGAGTTTAAAAACAGTCTTCTGAAGCCACATCTGGCTTTTAGCCTTGACAACTCCTTTTATCACAGCAATTACTTTGGAAACTTCCTTCTGCTTTTATACTGTTCTCGCAAATGAGGCAACCAAGCAGGATTCTCCTGTTTACTGTTCGCCTGCCTCCACAGGAAAAAGGCAGAGGGGATTTAGATTAGTCTTATATTAGAAAAGAAAGTTACTACTTTGCCTTTGGATTATTGTACAAGTCTTTGTGGCAATTAGTAGATGTCCAAGGGAAACTTCTTCCCCAAACGGATATAAAACTAGCAAAAGGAGGCTTCTAATTCTTTTCGAGACTTGTTGAAAGCACAGAAGACTGCTCTACAGCTTTATAGCTGGTAAGTACTCTCATATATTTGGAAGAGAAACTGATCTATCATGATAAAGAAAGTCTCAGTCTGACCAGAGAATGAAAATGAGAAACACTGCATTGGCAAAAGCATACAAGGATAAAAGCGTATTCTTCTTCTCTGCTTGTTAATGATTCTAATTTAGACTTGGTTTGGAAGGGTTGTTTTATGCCTGAGACACTCGGGGAAAAATTGCTAAAAAAAATTATTTGCAGTTAATTCTTGGTACTGTTATCTGTCTCAATGATGAGCTACTTGAATACTTCCGCAATAACGAACTTGTCTTGCTGACATGATGAAAGCCAATACACCTTTTTTTCAGGAATTGTTTAGTGTTTCAGATCACATATGTGATGTATCACTTTCCATAAATCTGGTTTGTATTGCTGCAGTTTTAAAGCTTTAGAAATATCAGGTATCTTTGATATAGCATCTGGATGCCAACATTCATCTTGATAGTCATCTACTTTTCTCATTTCCTTGATTATGATTTATAAGTCATCATCTCCTTTAGTGTAGGCTGGTATCATTTCAGAATCCACAGATTTCATACTGAAAAATCGTGAGTCGTTCAGACCCATTAAAAAGCTGTCTTCGTTACCCATCTCTGCCATCTTTTCATTACCAACTGCTGTTGAGATTGTGTAGAAAGTAAGACTACACGTATGTGATTCTGCCAAGGGATCTCATGCAGAGGAATGACACCAACAAGTGGCTGCTGAGCAAAGTATGGAATGAGTAGTATCTGCTATTGCAAGGGAAATGTAGGAAATGAGAAGGCCCCTGCCTGGAAGGTTGGTATTGGACATGTTCTAGTTTCACTAAGAAAGGAAAGCAGGTTTAAACAGGCTTTATCACTTGAATGGAAGACAACATTTGTCCAGAGAAGCATTGAAGTCAGTAGCAGTGAACTCTTTTCTGTACAGATTGCTATCATGTGTACAGTGGCAAGATACGAATATTTGAGAAATTACTCTTCCATTTCCTTTCATTCACTACACTACTGTTGCTCTCTTTGATCTGATGAATTTTTAATCTAGGTAGTGTATTTTGCCATCTGGCAAGGTAAAGAAAGGATTTTTAGAACAAAGTTCACATATTATCACTATGGGTTCAGGAACTATAAGGAAATACTGCCTACATAGTAGTCTAGTTTACTGCTTTTTTCTGGTGTCTACTGATATCCGCTATAATACTGCATGTCCAGACTAGCTTTGTGTTGGATAGGGTCTGAAATGATTTCTCTTTCAGTCTCCAGAAATGTTACATAACTTCAAAGGAATTTTAAAGACCTTAAATAAACAATTGGCCAAAACATATGGAGAATTGTATCTAATGAGCTGGACATATTGCTGAAAATTCATTATAATTTGAGCAAAACTCAGTATGTTCAGTGTAGATTATTACAGTGATTATTAAAGGATAAATCTACCCATGAAAACCTGAAATATATTGTTTAGGCATTTTATTGGATTCTTTGTGATTTTGAACATACCCATTCCTCTCTCTCCTGCAAAACAAATATTTCACTTACAGAATTTCATGGTGGTTTTGAAAAATGGAATAAATTAAATGTAACATCTGCAGAATAAAAATATTCTTCAATCTTAATATTTCATTTTCCACCCTTTTGCAGGAATTTTCTGTTTTCATTTTTTCCTGTTTAAGTCCATGACTTTCAGAGCTGCACAGATTTGTGCTATATGTTCTAATCCTGTCAATTTATCACTAATTTTACATACACTATTTCACTCATAATCCTGCTCCTGCGTTCAGTGGAAGCCAGGCATGCGTGCTGAAAGAGAAGGTTTAGCAATAAAAATGTTTTAGGGTATAAATAAGAACAAGATGTCAGCTGACAGCAGTGTACTGGAAAGGAGAATAGCAAAGGGAGCCTGATAGATAAGGAGTAATCCGCAAATGCAGTCTAATAACATAAAAGTAAATAAAGTTTAAAAAGAATGATAACAGATAAAATCATTATCCCAGAATAGAATGACATGGTAAAGTGCAACAAAAGTTAACTTCATGTTTATGCTTCTAGTGCATGGCTCTCATCTGCTGTGAGGTTTTGTTTAAAAAGGACAAAAAAAAAAAAAACCTCAGGAAATGCAGGGAAAGTAGTAAGTACTTTTATAATAAAGATGAAAGTTTAAAAAAATAAACATGTAAAGAAAAATTTTCAGTGGTCATGTCAGTATGCTTCTTATTAAGGCCTCCCTATTAGTCATAAAGAGCAAATAGAATTGGTTAAGTATTAAAAATGGGAAGCCTCCTCCTGCCTCCAAATGTCCTTCATTGCTATTTCCTCATACAGTAACACTGAACAGAATTCCTTTCAAACTTTTGCATAAGATCACCTAAACCTACTCCTTTCCTGAAACAAAATGTATTTTTCATATTATATACAAATGTATTTTTCATGCTTACTCTGTAAGTCTGAACAGAATGAAAATGGAAAAAAAATGTTGTCTGTGAAGAGGCTAAAATAATTACTAATACTTTAGTTTCCTCCTAAAAAATTAAACTGCAGTTTTATTAAGAAGGTCAGATATTTCTGGAAGTCTTCCTCTCTGTTCAGAAAACAGCTAGGTTCTGCACAGTACAGTGCAGTATACACAGAAATACATTAGCATGGGTAATTATGGCAGCCTGTCATGTTAACCAGGCTGTGTTGTCTTTGATGCCCAAGATAGTTTGGATATCTTTGCATATGCAAATATGCATATGCATCTTTCCTACATTGTTATGCTCATGGTTATTTGCAAAAGAAAAAAAAAAAACCAAAACAATATACACTTAAAGTCAATCTATATTTTTGGAATTAAGTAATTGAAAGGATGAATATAATAAATCTATTTCTGACTTACCCATTCCAAAACCCTTCAAACACAAAAAGATGATTGCTAACTTAGTCATGTGCTTAGAAAATTTCCCATAAAGCACACCTTAGAGTCTTCTTAATCAGAGTATCATTTTTAAAATGTGAAAAATGAGTCCAGTACTATATTTTAAAGTCTTTTAAAGTATTTTCACAGCTAATTCCATGTAACTTAAGAAGTCTGTAACCCTGTTGATGTCCCAGGTTTGATTTTTAAACATCCTGAAACAAAGCAAGCATTAATTAGGAATCTCACTTTTGTTCATGGAAATAATCCCATTGTAGTTAGCATCAGAAATGTATTTATTTCCAGAAAATACTTAAAGGTAAGAGTCATAAGCTGTGAATGTAGACACTAAGCACTGAAATGCTGGCGTCCTTCAGTGTGAATATTACTGAAGGTGTTAATGCAAAGTTCATGGTAACAGTATTAGAGAAAATTAATAATCAAAATAAATAAGGTGGTTTTCACAAATCAGCCACTAATCCTTCTACTACATAGCATCTTACGAAGTTCCAATATAATTTATTATTGTTCTTAGAAGAAAGTTTTCTTTTATGAGAAATAACCAACCATTCTACTCAGAGTTAGAACAAGAAAGCTATTTATGTAGAATTTGCAGGTTTAGGTAGTGACAATGCCCAAGAATTTCACACATCAGACTTTGTTGCTGTCAAAATTCTTGCCCTAGTTCCTCAAATTATTTCCATGGTTACTTCTGTCTTTTTCATGATGTAATACCCCTGAACTCATCCATTATTATCTCTAAAACATCTCTTAAAAACCAAGACATCAAGAGACACAGAAAACTGCTTTTCCTTGCCCCACCTCTGATAACCAGTGTGTTTTGCGCTGTAAGCTTCGTTCTCCCCCTCTTACTCCTCCATTCCAAGCTGATTTTCCTTGCTAGTGTACAAAGTGATTTTTTTATGAATATGTATATATGTCTATATATGATGTTCCATACAGTCCTGTCTGGGCTGTAAGACTCCATGCCAATAAATTTTGTGGTGGCGTTTACAAAAGTTTTATGAGTCAGCAGTAGGTCAGTGAACATGTTGTTGTTTCCATGAGGAAGCAAATACATTTCAAAGTCTGTTTACTTGTCTTTCATCCTTCCTCCAATGTTTTCTGGTTCTACAACTTTCCCCTACATCTTTGTCTGTAAAAAATGCTACTGGCGAGGTGGTGCTATTATGGAGTGGTGATGCTGGGACTCAGTGCTTGGATTCAGTGCTTCCATTTCCAGCAGTAGCATCACTTTTTCTACTGGTGGATTCTTCCCTTTTCTTCTCTTCTTATAGTTTCCCTGGGAAAAAACCCAAGACATTTGAGTAAGTCTCTCTGGTATGTTGCTTCATTATTGGTAAGAGTCTATCAAAATGATTTTTCTCTAGCACATTTAGCTGTCAAAATTCACGAGCTGTCTTAGGGAGGAAATTATTTTTGTTCTGGACATCATCACCATGAAATAAAAAGATTTGAGGGAGAGAAATTTAGCAAACTTGGGGTGCAAATTGTAAAGAAAGAATCCTGAGGTCCAGCTGTATGCATCCATCAATCTTTTTGGATCCCAGATACTAGTCTGTTCATATATTTACTTTCCTTTACATAGTTCTACAAATCTAAATCCAAATTACACCACCCACGCAGAGGAAAGTTGAACTTCATCCTGTCTGCTGTAGAGGCAAAATAAACATATCATGCTGTGGGGGCTTAATTCTTGTGTACTGTATCAGTCGGCGCTTATGTAAGTGAATGCTCCTGTTGTTGATTATGGCTGAGAATTTATGTTCTCTATATGTTCATATAAATGTGAAACTTCCTTATGTTCTTTTTATTAAGGAAATGACAGTCCTTGAAGTTAGAAATTGAAACACAGACTCTCCACTGCCTGAGCTACAGCCCAATGTAAAAGTTGTTTCTCCCTGTGTGGGTACCTTGGGTCAGAATAACCTGCTTCAGGCTGAGTCCAATGCACTGTGTGTGTGCTGCTAGACTAGCACTCATGTTGTGCTTGTATTGATGTTTTAACTACTGTTTGCAAGGGTAGTGGATGAAACTGGTTTTTTAGATATGTTCTAAAGCAATGTACAAAGTGCATCAGCAGCAAACTACTAACGGATGATGTTAAAAGAAATAGTTGTCAGCCTCTGTGTTTACGTGTACATATGTATAAAATAAGTAGAAATCATGCTCATTTTCATTGTCATTGCTGGCAAATTTCAGGAAGCTGTAAAGCAAATCATAAAATATAATTATTAAAGGTCTTGTACCCTGATTTTCATTTGGCATTTATATGTTAGGTAATGGTAATGAAAATCTTATACAAGAAATGAACAAGTTAGACAATTTCTTTCATGTCAGACTTGATTTACTGGATGTTGATAGTAAGTTAGAATAAATTCATTTATTAAAATAAAGACATGTAGAATCTAATAGTGCAGCTTTTCCTGGGCTAAATTCACACTGAAGTACTTTGAATTTTTTCCTTTTAACTATTCCAGCCGGAGTCAATAATAGCATGTATTTAAGTAGACATCGAGTTGATGAATCAAATAGGTTGAGGTAAAGCTTCATAAGCTGGGATCTCAGTTTTCTGTACTATTTCATTGTATAAACCAATGCCAACATAATTTAAGAGTCCTCAGATGGCTTTTTTAATTAATGCACTAGGATAATTAACACAATACAGACTGCTAAGGGCTATTTCCAAAAATTGGTCAGTGGTCAGATGAGTAGTGATTGAAGTTGCAAGCTTAAGATGAGAAAGTGGAACTCCACTGAAGGGGTGGTCCCTTTGTATTGTCAAGGTGAATGTTACAAGAGGTTAGCCTTTTGCCTTGGCTTGAATGCTGTTAAGTGTGGTTGAATATTAAAATCTGACTTTAGTTGACAAAATAGTCCATATTTTATATTATTAAAATATAATAAAAATACTAGAATATGCTATTGCAATATATAGCATATGCATAACAACATGTTAATGTATGTAGCATTAACATATTAATATTTCCTCTGCATTAATATTTTCTATTAATAGGTCATGTCTGACTAGGTAGTTGTGAAGTTTAGTAAGGAAGTGTTATGAGAAGAGGACTGTACATGTTTGGCCAAAAAAGAATAGTGATTGCTTTGAAAATCACTAATTTTTCATTTATATAGTGTACATTAGAGGTACAGTTAATTTTAGGGGGATATTTGAGTGAAATAGTTTCAGTAACTGTATTATAGTAATGATAAGGTCCTACAAAGCTTAAGAAACCACATATATTTGTTTGTAGAATTACAGCCATGAAGCATCAAATAAAACTGACTTGACCTGAATTCAAAACGAAGAAAAGCAGGTGGCTCTCCAGATGAGCTGTGGAAATCCTTGTCAAAGGTGTTGTGGATTCTAAAAGATTACATGGATTTGGGGGCAGCTGGACAAAGTTATGGAAGAGGAATTCCATGGAAAGTTATCAAATACATAGAAACCTGAGCTGAAATTGGCCGAACGCTGGGCTGGTGGTAGTGGGAAATAGTACATGCGTTTCCTAGTACATGCTCTCTCCTAGGCAGGTTTCTTTCTGTAGCTTTTATGTAGAAGCAAATTAGACAGAACCTTTCCTAGTGGTTTGAATGTACTTGAGGTTTGGCCATAGCACAACTTAAGTTGCAAACATTTGGACAAGTCAATGGGAATTTGCTTATTGATTTCAAAAGTAGCAGAGTTAGGCCCAGTGTAACAAAATTTGGTGAGTATTGTGGTGGGTTGACCCTGGCTGGACACCAGGTGCCCACCAAAGCCGCTCTGTCACTCCCCTCCTTAACTGCACAGGGGAGAGAAAATACAACGAAAGGCTCGTGGGTTGAGACAAGGACAGGCAGAGATCACTCACCAGTTACCGTCACGGGCAAAACAGACTCGACTTGGGGAAAATTAGTTTAATTTATTACCAATCAAATCACCGTGGCATAATGAGAAATAAAAATGAGATCTTAAAACACCTTTCCCCCCATGCCTCCCTTCTTCCTGGGCTCAGCTTCACTCCAGACTTCTCTACCTCCTCCCCTGAGCAGCACAGGGTTGGGGTCAGTTCATCACACGTTGTCTCTGCCGCTCCTTCCTCCTCAGGGGCAGGACTCCTCACACTCTTCCCCTGCTCCAGCGTGGGGTCCCTCTCACGGGAGACAGTCCTCCACGAACTTCTCCAATGTGGGTCCTTCCCACAAGCTGCAGTTCTTCATGAACTGCTCCAGCATGGGTCCCTTCCCCGGGCTGCAGTCCTTCAGGCACAGCCTGCTCCAACGTGGGTCCCCCATCGCTGATGGGCTCAGCCTTGGCCAGTGGCGGGTCTGTCTTGGAGCCGGCTGGCATTGGCTCTGTCGGACACGAGGGAAGCTTCCAGCAGCTTCTCACAGAAGCCACCCCTGTAGCACCCCCCAGTACCAAAACCTTGCCACACAAACCAATGCAGGGATATATGGAAATGCAATTTCATGTAGCAGATAAAGCTGCAATATGGAGTAGATGAGCTTGGGAAAGGGATGGAGAGGAAGAATTTGGAGCACCATCCCCATGCAAATCAAGAGGACCGAGAACTGTAAGCCGGGAAGAGAGAGAATATCCACAGCCCAGCTAGGTGTTCTCTCTGCACTTAGATACTTCATGGTCACGCCTGTGTCTGAGAACAATGTAGTCTATAAATCACACATCCAAGAGGAAATAAATAATCATTTAAAAATGTGTACACCTATAGAGATTTAAGCACTTGCTGTTATGTTAGCCTTGTTGAGAGTTGTCAGTGGTTGAGTGAAGGTGAAAGGAAGGGTTACAACAGGTACATTGTATCCGTATTTGGTTCTAGTTAACCTCTGAATTTACCTATGTAGTGCAAATTATTCACTAACTTAAACATTTTACTGGTATGAGATGGAAAAAGAAGAAAGTATGCTGATATATTATATTACAGTGCATACCATGTCATTTACTCTTACATAAATCTAAAATGTGCTTACTATTTTCGGAATGGTTCCAACTCACTCTTCTAGAATATTTGTGTCTATGTATGGCGTGAAGAATTGGAAAAAGTTTAATCTACAGAGCAGAACAGTAGACTGAAATCAGTGGAGTTCCAGTAGTTATAATTTCTGCGAATTGTGCTGTTTAAATTAATTGGGGAGGGAAAGAGCCTCTAAAACAGCTGTTCCCACTTTGTAAAGAGGGTATTGCTTATTAATTAGGATCTGACAAATAGTTTCTTGAAAAATCCCTCCGTGTTGGCTAAATCCAATGAAATTCTTGTGCCACATCTGAATGGAAATGTACTCTCTTTATTTTATAACTTTGCAAAGTATTTGTATTATACTTTTCTTTCATTTTTTTTGCTTGAGCAAAAGCTTTTCTGGGTTAAACTGATCAACTTGTTTTGTATAAACAGTAAACTCCAGTTGAATGATAATGTCAGTATTTTGGATTTTACACTGTTTCAGACATCAAAGCAGTATGTCACGTTATTTGTTGTAATAATTACAAGCTATGAATCAACGAAAAAATGTTGACAAATAATAAAGAAAACCAAAGAACTGCAACAGATCTGTAGTGGCAAAGCCTCAGGTAATATTTTACTCTGATGCAAACCAGTGTGTTCCAATTCTGCGTTATGAGCAAGTTTACTGTTGAGTGACAAAGCACTTCACAGCCTCTGTACACAAATAGATAAAATTTAAAGTTCTTGTATTTAAAGGCTTGCGAAGAACAAGGTGAGGTTAAAAAAACTGAGTTTGCAAGCTGAACTGTACAGCAATACTCTAAAAGGAATTTTTCAAATCAAACTTAAATAAGTTTTCATATGTGTGTAAATGTAGGAAAGCTGATTAGGTGGATACTGTTTCAGAAAATCTGGAAAACTAAGAGGGTGGAGAGGATGAAGAGGATTAGAGAGAAAAACAAACATTGATGCGTCGTTTTTATACACATTTTTCAGGTAAAACAGGAAATCTTAAAAAGAATAGAGGGGAGTAAGAGCTTTGCACAAAATATTTCTTCTGATGCTTTTCTCCTCCACTGTGTCGAGAAAAAGGTGAAAGAATGAATCAGAGATTTATTGGTCCAAAACAGCAGATAAATAATAAATATGCTTTGCCTGAATGCCCATTGTACTAATAGACTGATTCACTGTGCTGGGTGTAGATAATAGCCAATATGCCTTGGCTCACACATTTAATTGAAATTATTGCTCCCTGTTCTCTGTACACATTATGGACCTCCTTCAGATCAACCGGAAAAAACACCTAAATCACCAGATAAATTCTTTTACTGTTACACGTATTCCTGCTAATATAGGTGGACAATATTGCTTGAGAATTGCACTAAAGTGAAACTAGCCATGCCAGTAGCGTTGAAGTGAATCAGTCCCAAAATCAATCCAGTATAGGTCAGGTTCACTGCACGATTGTGGTTCAGGTGGCTTGACTATTGCACATCTCTGCCTGTGGTAGTGGTGGTAGTACTCTGAAAGTGGTCTGAGATGAACAGATGGAAAATTCATTTCTATTATCAGCACAACTCATTACTTATTGAACATGGCCCCCAAAGAATTCTTTGTGGTGCAGATGAATCTGAGGGCATATTTGCTTACTGTTAATTTGAGAGAGAAGACATGTTTTTCCAAGACTGAAGAAAATCCCATGTTTTAGCAATGAGGAGAGAAAGGCTAGAAATAATAATCCAAAGAAAGGTAGAAGTATTACAAAAAGTTAGATCTAATTTGTAGAATGTCTGTATAGAAATTGCATCAGCAGAAATTGTATAAGAGAAGTTCCAGATCTCCATTTTGGTGGAATTATGGCCATTTTTGTATCTGATTTTGCCTGCTTCACATACCAAAAAAGCGGCTCTAGTCTGCTTTTGTGAAATACTTGTGCTGGATTTCTTCATTGTTGAAGAGTTGATTCATTGCTTGTGTCTTGAACCTGAAAAAAGTTTGGGTATTCAAAAACTTGCATATTCAAACTTGCACTTTCAAACCTTTAAGTCTACTACCTCACCTTCAAACCTCTGCATCTTGTATCTTTAGATCATTACTTCTATGACATTTAACAAAAGAATAAAAATTAATGTTTTTATTACTATCCCCATTCAGAATTCTTAGAAGGGGTGACAGACTCTATATTCAGTGCACTAATAATCTTGGTTAATGATCTTGACTACCTTAGTCTGGACTTCAGATACTATTTATCTGAATACCTTGACATAAGTAGAAATAGAAGAATGTATAAAAAATAAATTATTAGAGTATAGGGTATGCTATTCTTCAACAAAAGTTTGATACACTTTTTTCTTTATTTTTTCTGTTATATTTAACTTAATTTCTTATGGGAATAAAAAAGGAAAATCTGAAGTCAAAAGCCAAGCAAAAGGAAAGGATATTTCCTATTCTCAGCAAACTTCCAAAGTAGTTTAGGATTGGAAAATTATTCTTCCTATGTCTGTCTATTTCTCCTAATTATTTTCCAGTTTTCTTATTGTTTCTCTTGGTTACATTAGACATCTTGTCTTCTCTGCCTTTGTTTTTTTCTCTAGATTTAGTAGTTTGGGTTTGTTTGCATTTTTTTTAGTTTTTAGAATTTTTTGCACATAGGTGATCTGTATAATTGACTCTAGATATATTCTTAAATTCAGGCTAATAATACTCTGTAATGTATTAGTTACTTTAGTTTATGTTATGTTTTCTGTGATTTGGCCTGTTTCTTGACCCATCTTAAATTAGCATTTCCCCTCAGTTAGGCTAAGGGCAGGTATTCAGAGGTTTCTGAATTCGACATTATGTGTTATTTTGTGATGGAGGAAAGGCACCAGTGGCCTGGGTGTATATGAGGAGGCAAGTGTGGCAGTGATCAACCAGCACTCGTACACCAACAGCCCCAGTACCTGATCTCTGTGCTGTGCCCAGTAGCCCTGAGTTAGTTACGCATCTCAGAGCAAGTTGCACATGAAGCAAATAGAAAATCCTGAAAATGACGAATGCCAATTCAAAGAAGAAAGAAAAGGATACCACCTTTTTTGCTTAGAAATGAAGACTTTTACGCAGGTAGCAGAAGACTCAGGTTAGTTTTGGCTTAGCCTGGAGGGATTTGAATTCATCTCTCCTGTGTTCTAAAGACTGAAATTGCTTCCACATCTGGATGGTTGCATTTGAGGCAGCGTATGAAAGCGACAGCATAACTCTAGCCAAGTGGGCCACAGTTGAGATTTCTAACACCCATTTTATATTTACAGACTTGTTCCTAAAATACATAAGCAACTGTGTACCTTGGAGCAGGTAACAGAAATGTTTTTACGGTTAGTTTTGAAAAGTGTCATCTGGAAAAGACAGACAATTGATGCCATCACCAACTGCAGAGGGGTAAAATAAGCTTAATTGTGCTCTAAATTGAAGCTTAATGTACTTAAGTAGTGTACCCAGGTGTGTGATGGTGCACTCCTTTGTAACGCTAGGTGGTCTGAGAATGACTGTTCCTTGGTTTTTGCTTTGGGAGTTAAAAAAACAGAGAAAGAGGAAGAATCTTGTTAGAAAACTTTAGGTTTTGCAGACTGAGGAGTTCTCAGAAATACTAAATATGTAGGAAGTTGGCAGTGAGATGTGGGGGAGTAAGAAAAACCTTTCACGTAGAAACAAGCGAGCTGGTATCCAGTATTTATATTGCTGATATCATGCACTAACACTTGGTTCTATTTATCAATAGTGTAACTATTGGATATAACTCTGAGTATTATAAATTTCATATCAAATAATCCAAATAGGATGAATTTCTAAGACTAGCATCCTATTGACTAAAAGATGCAGCATACATAGACTTCCGGTCCCATATATATAATGCATCTTACTTGTTCTGGACAGTTTGTGTTAAAATGAGTGCTGCATTCTCCAGAAGATTATGGTAGTTTCTCAGTTTACCTTTTCAGATTTCGAAGTCTTCATAGTCTGACACCAGTTGATACAGTCACTGTCTATTCTGAATCATGCACAAGACAGAATGCAAAAATAGCTTGCAGCAGCAGCGTGTAAAGCCGAGTTTTCCATATCAAGGTCAGAGAATCCCTTGTGTTTGCAAGCATGGTGGGCAGGAACTAGACAAGATTTAAACATTGCTAACATGGCATTGAAAAAGCACTTCAGCTAGAGTATCCAGGAAAACATTCCAATCAATAGTGTATCTTTTTTAATTTTTTAGATTTATTTCTTTCTTGGAGAAAATACAAATATGTTCAATAAAATTTGCCCAGGTACGAAGCTGAGAAACTTGGTTTAATTTACTTGCCTTTAATTTTTTTTAATTCCTGCTGGAAAGTAGGGATTAACAGAAGTTCATATCAATACATACCACACACTAATGTTAAGGTTTTGCACAGCTGAAAGAAATAGCTAGAATATGGGTTTTGTGGAGCTATTTTATTTGCTTTTGTTTTGTTCTAATTAATTTGAAATCCTGAGCAACTGAGGCAAATGAACTGCCTGTTCCTGTGACTTCTTTACATATTCATCCTGCAGATACATGGACATTTCAATGCTCTAGGAAATGCTGTGTTATATGCAGTTAGTGATGGGGCTCTTCATCTCTATGGATGCCATGTTTAGTGTATTTTTATTTTATCTTTTCTAGACTGATGCCATGGCATCATCAGGACTCTTCTTCAAAGACGGCAAAAAGCGCATTGATTACATCTTGGTCTACAAAAAGTCAAGTCCACAGGTAGAAAAAAGAAGCACTTTTGAGAAGAATTTGAGAGCAGAAGGGTTGATGTTAGAACGAGAGGTGAGACTTTTAGCTTATGTGGCATAAGAAAACCTTTATAATACTATCGTACTTTACTGAATTTATAAAAGATTCCTGACATTCCTACAAGCCTTCCCAGTCAGGCTGTTCCCACCATTTGTTTAATACTATTAATTAATAATAACAATTGTTTCATAATGTGTGTTTAACATGTTTTGGGGATGCATGCTTGTGCACACACTTCCAGCTCCTTATGCTTGCAGACCAGAAGAAGCTTCAGTAACTCTTGTGGTTGCTTTAATATATAACCTCTATGCTTTTCAGCAGAATGCAAGAATGCATGGTACTAAATGTCTCTCTGTTTTTCAAGGGGTTAAAATTGTTAGTGTCAAGTTAATCCATCCCTAGTAATGACAGTATTAATATAAAAATTAAGGAAAACAGAGCCAGGAAAACAGCCTTGGATTTTTGCATTTTTGTGAATTACTTCTAAAACAGGCATGTATTTAGTCTATCCTGAAGTAAACTCCTATACTTTATGTGTCTTTCATCTTGATTTATACTCTTCAACTTAGTAGAATCACCTTACATGTTCTGTGGTTAAGGAATGAGCTTTTAAGTGTTTTGAAGTCCTTGCAAGTTCTAGCTGGCAATGTAGCATGTTGAATATTCATAAAAAATAACTAACCTGACAGTGGATTAAAATTTGGGTTTAAGGCTTTTAAAAATTGTTACAGTCCAGTAGGAAAAATATCTAGTTTTGTTCTGATTTCAATAAATATCCCATCTCAGCTGGTGTCAATTCAGAAGTACTGGCACTTCAGGAAAAAAAAATGTTTTTATAAGTTCATAGATCTAGATATCAAGTGTTTTAAGTTGTCTTCCAGTAGTATTTTTTTGTTCACATCTTTTGAGAAAAATAAAATCCTAGAAGTAGTATTATTGAACTGTGATATGACTTTATGGAACTGGCAGGTAGAATTGTGAACATTTTAAATTTTATTAAACTTTCAACTAAATTTTCTTGTACCTTTACTTACCAAACCTTTCATTACTCAAGTTTTTGAGAGGCTTTAATCAGACTCAACTCTATAAAAATATTTACTTATAAAAACTCAAGCAAATACATCTGGGAGAAAGGTGTGAAACTGAAGTGTTCATAAGAAAAGATAAATGTAGGCACCTGTAATGCTGAAAACTGCTGTTTTATGTACAAATAAATTAACCATGAAAAACATTTGTGTAGAGTATTCCTTGTAATTTTACAAAAAATCTCAATTCATGCAGAGATCACATTTATTTAAGCATTCCCTGGAATTAACATTTTGGCAGTGGGACCTGCAGCCTTCTCTCAGCTGTTTTTTATGTCTCTAGCAGCTGAGCACTCTTCTCCTTAAATTGGAGACACACAGAATGGTCTTCAAACTGCTCATCTAAGATGACTTTGAGGGGATTTAAAATTAATTCATTTATTCCATGTCAAAAAACGCCACATAAAGCCTTTCTTTACTTCTGCTGTGTTTATGAGCAAAGATCTGTCCTATGGATTCCTTTTGACAGTTATTAGTTTACTCATATTACAGGGTTTGGGAGAAAAAAAAATTATTCATTTTCCTTTGTCTAGCTGAGAGCACTTACAGCGGTTTCAGATTTGCATGGCTACTTCAGGGCTAAAAGCAGAATTTGACCCTGAAGAATGATTTTAGAAAGGTGAATGCCATAGAGTTTGAATTATTAATATGTATTTGTTTGTTACCACTCTTTACAGCCAGCTGTTACAAACAGTGATATCATGTTTGTT
Organism: Haliaeetus leucocephalus; assembly: GCF_000737465.1. NCBI lineage: Eukaryota > Metazoa > Chordata > Aves > Accipitriformes > Accipitridae > Haliaeetus > Haliaeetus leucocephalus. Next base: position 4,235,615 of record NW_010972609.1, read on the forward strand.
AAAATTCACTGTCCATGGGAGACATTGTGCAAATATGCAGAAAGAATGAACATCAGGATGCCTTTCAGGTATTGTGGAAACTATTTTAAGAAACTTGTAATTTAGTGCTTAATATTAAAAGTTCATTACTTACCTTAAGGCTAAAATGCAGTCTTTGCTACATTGTGGCCAGGCATGCTTATACTTAATTTAGTGAGGTGACAGGGAGAGAGGAGAGGAGAAAAAAATAATAGGCATTGTTCTTTTCACATTTACCTGTGGTACTTATTTTCAAACTTACCTTCGAAGTCAAACGGAGCATATGTCTTTAGAAAATACTGTTAGCACTTCACACATTGTTTTGGATGTCCTTGGCAGAGTTTCAGATATTCTCCATCTGAGCTCAAGTATTCTCCATGATGTAGGGTATTTCTGTAGTCTTACCCAAAGGCAAGTGAATGACAGAAATAGCTGGTGTCTTCTGTGTCTCCAATATAACACATATCGTCATACTTTGAATAAAATGAGATACCTTTATTTCTTGGTCCTTCAGCTTTCCTTTGGCAGAATAATGAACTGAACTGAGTTCCTTGTCTATATGCTAAACAAATTCTGTGATATGTTTTTGCAATAAATATGTTACTTATTTGTAGGACAACTTAATCTCCTGCGATAATACAGCAGTTTTTAAAGGAGAAAATGTCCCTTTTCAAATCAATTAATAATGTTCTTCCAGAGAAAGAAGAGCATGTAGTGTGCTATAAACCTCATCAGGAGTTAAAGTGGTAACTAGATGCCAAAGCTGTGTGACTCACGGAAAATACCCTTACAGCACTCCTTTCTATCTTTCATGTCCCTGCTGATTTCAGCTGTCGCAGTGTGGCTCTCTTGCATTGGTCCTAAGCCAGAAACAGCCATCACGAAGCATCCTTTGCTCAAAACTTGCTTCAAATACCCAGTTCTATACTGAGTTTCCCCATCTTTCCATTAAGCCTTCAAAGTCCTTTCCATAAAAAAAAAAATTTTCTGTAAGCGTCATCTTCCATATGTTTGAGAATGTTATTATAGTGCCATTTGATCTTCTCTAGTTTGAATAATACTTGTCAACATTTTAAATATAGAATTGTTTGCATATGTGTGTACACACACAAACCACCTAAGTTCCGATTAAAAAATAGTCCTTTCTTGCTTTTGATACTTGAAGTCACAAAATTAAGTTAGGATTTAGCAATGGTTTGAATTCTTCATCATTTTAGTAACTTCACAGATCAGTAGCGCTCTTCAGAAAAAAAAAAGGGGCTTACTTTTACAATGCTACTTTATTTGGAAGGCATTCAAAGTAATTTTTGTTTATTATTAACTGACATGTAAATATTTTTTTTTTCCAAATTGTCTGATTCATATTTCTTTGTTTCTGGGCTGTTGCTTTAGCTTCTTTTTATCCCACTCAGTTCAGCCCACCAAAAGTAGATAAAATGCTAAATTTTCCTGCTTCACCTTGTTGGCAGTTTTGCTGTAGAATGAAATACATTTATTTGGTAAGAAAAAAGCCCACTGTCCACCTCTACCTCCATAATAGAACTGTGAGAAATAGTAAATTGATCACCATTTCTTTTCTCTTTAAAAAGATTTTAGTAGGAATGTAAATGAAATTGCAATCGAAAACTTGTGTGAATATTTCAAACAGGCTATTTCTTTAGTTTCCGTACTTTTTAATAAATAAAATTCAACACAGTTTTCTTGTGAACACAAAGTGGACATAGCAGAATAGAACCAAAGTCTGTCTTGCTTTGCCAGCAGCCTGTCTAAAATGTCCAACACAGAAGCAGAGCAAATCTAGAGCAGTGTTTTGTGATGCCTTCTCTCTTTGTGGAAGGCTGTGGTTCAGAGTCTTTCTGAGGCAGAGTTCATGTCTTCATCTTTCTTTATATTAGCCCCGATGGCTTTCCATGGATGCAAAAATAGCCATCTACACTAGTGTAACGACATCCTGTGATGACACATTTTATAATTTGATTACGTGTTCTGTCAAATGCACTTTTGTTTGTTTTAAGTGTTAAGCTTGCTTTTTTAAATCAAACCTTTCTTAACTGGATGGCATATATTGTTTTCCTGAGCTAACCATTTTCTCTATTCAGTTGACAGAGGAAGCTCAAATCATACAATTCTCCCACAATTACAAGAACTAGAGTAGTTCCCTCTCAAGAAGTTTTAGGTAGTCCTGCGAGGAGCAGGGCATTGGACTCAATGATCCTTATGTGTCCCTTCCAACCTGAGATCTTCTGTGATTCTAAGAACAGATTATTTCTCTTAGCCTTTATCTGATTTATCAGTGGTTTCTGACTGTCCATTTTAATACATAATCGAAGAAAAGAGCTAACCTTCCTTGCAGTACTTTAATGGAGTACACCCTTGTTCTCTTGCACAGCGTTGCAAAATTTTGGCTTTTGGTTATGGTCACTAAAATATACCATATGAATAATACATGAAGAATTAAACTCTTACTTTTTAGGTTCATTTTGCTCAATCCAGGAATCTAAACAAAATCAACAGAATTATTACACAGGTTAAGAAGTATTTCTCTCTGTTGCTGAAAAGTAAAAATGCCTTTTTCTGATGCAAGGGACCACCCAGTATCCCAGAACTGTGTTAGTATGGCATTATATCTACATGTGTTGGCAGATATATAGTATACAACATATATGTAATATAGATGGAATCTCAGTGTTTCAATTACAAAAGGAAATTTTCCTCACATTTCAAAAGACCAGTCTGTGGTAATCACTGTTGTCTTGTATATGGTTTCAAACAGGATTTATGTTAGCACCAAGGTTAGATCATGACTGAATTATGCTTTTTTTTTAATAATTTATAGATATTTTTGTTAAGTATATGGTCTGTCAGTAGAAATAAAACTATTAAATATTTCTGGAACTTAGACAAAAGTTTAATTTTATCTGTGTCTGCAAGTACCTCTTGTGACACATAATTATTATTGTGTGTAATGAATAAATCAGTTATATCTGTAGCTTAGCTGGACTCCATCTGTGCAAAACAGCTAAGGGCAATTGAAGGGAATGAAGGAAGGGGTTTGTTACAAAATGTAATGTCTGAAAATCCTTTAATAATTTTTCATTGCTCCATTTACAATTCTGCCTAGTAGTACCAAGTATCAGGCTGCCAACAGCCTGCAGATAGTACATACATATTTTTTCAATGGCCACGTATTTTCCAGGCAACATTTCCTTCTCACTCCTTTTAATGTATTCATTTCATTGTTACTTTAATGTAAGTAGTGAACTTTAATCAATCTCAAATACTGCCCAGATGGGCAGTTGCAGATCTCGTTAACTGTGTATGGTTCTAGGCTAAGAAGTGATGGAGAAGTATCCAGAGTGAAAGTACCATTTTTGTGTGTGTTAGAATGGGGGGAGGAAGAAGGGATAAAATATCAACTGAAAATAATGTTCAGCTTTTATAATAACGTATCCAAATAAGCTTGGTTTAATTCCTCCTAAAAAATAAACCTCGCAGAAGCAGAAAGGATTTAGGCAAATTTAAGTAGAAGATGAACTAAGCGAGAAGCAAAGCCCCTGGTGCTGAACTTCACTGTCCCCACATGAGTGCCGTGGTAAAGATACAGATACCCCGAGGAATCTGCAAGATCGAGGCCTTCTTGCGGTTGAAATGTGCCGTGAACTGATAGGAGGAGGCCAGAAAAAAACCTGAAAACCTCAAACTAGATGTGCAAAGTATTACATTGCAGCAAATATGTCTCTCTATGGTTTCAAAATAACTGCTCTCAGAAGACTTTACTAGGAATTTCTGGTCTTGTTTCTCTTGAGTGTCTATGAGCAGTGAAGGGTGGAGAGAAAAGAACTGTTAACCTAAAAGTTGTTTGTTGCAGTTAGTACTCGGATTTTTAGGGCCATGTATTGTTCTTCAGTTGGATGCAAAATGTCAAGGGAAGGTGACGATATACCACTTCAGAGAATGAAGATAGTATCTACTGGCATTAAGTGCTTATGGTATTTAATGCATAAAGCATTTAACAGCATGGAAGGCCTGGTAATTCTTCTAAAATGAGTTCTATGAAATAAAAGCTAAGAAAGATCACATGAAATGAATACTAGCATGGCATCATTGAACTCTGTCTGATGGGTGTCTTATGAATGAATTATTGATTAGATATGATTATTATTATTATTATTAGCTACAAAAATAAAACTTAATTTTGACTCAGGAACAAATTTGAAAGTTGAAAATATGTGAAATTACAGCATTTTAATGACTTACTCTATTCCAGTTGACTTTTTTAAGTGTTTTTCACCTTTCTGCCTATGAAAATGCATGTTTTAAAATGTCCAATGTTCTTTTATAATGTATGTGTCCTTTTCAACTGTCTCCTGCTTGATTATTCTCAGCTGATTTTTGCTGTTCTTTCAGGAAAAAATGTTATTACACTGACTGGAGGAGCAAAACCATGGGCAGGTTGGTGGGTGATGCGTAGCTTCTAATTTTGTCAGATAGTCACCCTGCTAAAGAAAATCCATTTGCAGTTGTAAATTTATCCAGGAAACTTGGAAAATTAGATTATTTTCCCGAAAACTCAAAATATGGTAGCTCAAAGTGTTAAAATATTCATCTGTAACAAGATGCAGTACTTTAAAGCTTTGCCAGTTCTCATTTTAGAAATGCAAAAATGTTTATGCCAGGAAAAAAAAAGGTCTTATCCTGGCAGCAAAGATTTAATACTGGAGCTATCTCTACAGTTATGTCTGCTGTTACTAAGGCGTATTTCTTTAGCCTGAAAGATACTTTTGAGCGTATGTCTCGGATTCTGGTAGTCAGCTATTTCCTTAGACACGCGAACATAACTTCTCTCATGTGTGTCCTGGTCATCGGGACCAAATCAGTGCCACACTGCGAGGGCTGTTTTAAATTTTTATTTGATAGCTGACAGAATAACTCGTACGCTGCAGTGAAAGCTGTTTAATTCTCTGGGAGGCAGACACATGCAAACCCTACCTGTGGCTGCTGCTGCTGTTGCTGCTTCTGTTAGCCAGGAGAAGGGTACAAGAGGCCGCAGCAGCGGGCAAAAGGAGCCTGGGGGAGCAAGAACCAGGGACACTGAGCTCTAATCACTCCCTGTTGCTCTAGTCAGACATAATGATGTCTTGTAAATCCTAATTACCTACGGAAGATTGGAAAATTTTTCCTTTTTTAAAAAATATTTTTTCATTACAGGGAAATCTCCTGAAAGAGTTTTCTATCATGGGTTTTCCTGAGATGGATCTTGAGATGAGATTACATTTGATTTGGGTTCTCCTGTTGTTACTTTAGATGATGAAGAGCTCTCATTATTTCTCAGGAACGATTTAGTAGTCTCATGATATCCATTTGCAAGATGATCAGCTAACAAAAATAGAGGAAGCACTGTTGAATGGTAAAGTGAGAAAACTTTGAACACATAAGCAGATAAAATATATTGAAATAAAGCAATCTATAACATAAATTTACAACTGCGTTTTTTCCTCTTCCCAGTCATTCATATGCTTGCTCCATTTTAGTGTGCATTATGAAAAATGTAAGTCATGTGCTTTGTAATGCAAAGGCAAAATCAACAAGCTTTACTGCAAAATTGTCTCATTTCATCTGTAATCCACCTGGTGAGTCCTAGATATTAAATAAATTTATTTTCCTTATTTAGAAGGACAGATATCTGAAACACGCAACTGAAGTTGCACAGTACCTGTGAACCAAGTAATAAACACATTTTGTGCCATTGATTTTTTTGAGACAAATGCTTTTACGTGTGATTTACTTTGTGAGAATTTGGGGATTAATATTTTTCTGAATATTTTTTCTGGCACTTCATATAATCGAGTGCACAAAGGAATAGTGTGAAAAAAGGAAAAAAATAAAAAGAAGCTACATCTAAAAATGAAAGCTAACCCTGAAATTGCTGACATACACATCTCATCATTTTAACTACTACTACTGTCATTGTTTTGTTGCATCTTACAACTTTTCAACCTTAACTGCTTCTCTGTAATTTATCAAATCTCTCATTAATATTTCTAAATTATGAAGTAGAGTTTACAAGAGCTACGGTGAAGAACTATATTAAATCCCTGTATATCGAAGGTAAATTTTTAAGGCTATAGAGTTTCTGTAATTTAAGAATATGAGACTCTGCTGTGACATGTACACTTCTCTGAATTTATTGACATGGTTATATGCTAGATGTATGTATCTATAAATGTCCTTTTAAAAGTTTGTAAAAGATTATTAGGAGCATGAATGGACAGAAGATGAATTTAATGCTTGCTGGTATACTGTCTTTCTTACATGTGATACCTATGTGGTATCTCTCTCTTTATTTACGTACCTTAAAAAAAACCTTAACATTGTACTTAATCCTATGAAGCTTGAATTCTATTCATAGGGCCACACTACAGAAATAATTTTGTCATACTCCTTAAGAGCAATATTTGGAAAGCCTTCAACAAATCTTTTCAAAGGAAGAAAAGTTGCTAGAAGTGGAATATGCAGGTAAATAATGTAGGTATGAAAAATTGGCTGAACTCTCAGATTTAAGATGGAATAATCTAATGAATCAGTCTTTTATTTGCTATATCAGGCACAACAATTTCATGCTGGTTAAGAATGACGTTGAGGAAAAGAAAATCAAAAGATAGCTGCCTTAGTATGCAGCTTCACTCTGCCCACTGAAATGTTGAAATAATTTTATACTTATAAAGATCGAGAACCAAAAATGACTTTGTTTAGCAACTGAGCTGCAATAAGTTCGCTTTGCAAAAGAACTTTTAAAACCTTTTGGATTTCAGTCTGCACACTGAAGTGAAATTGTTAATATCATTCCATTGAACAAATATAGTATCCTTTTTTTCCTTTTTGGGTGATGATTGTGTCTATATATTGAATCTGTTCAACCATACCACGTTTCAGATTACAAAACATGGAAACATACCATGCCCATGTAATTTGGCATATGGTTGACAATTCTGGCCAGTCTTGAGAGGTGCAAACACCAAGCCAACTACTGGGTGGTGACTGCTGTCAAAAATACTTAACATGACCAGTGGCAGTTGCTTAATTCTGGTGTCTTGTTCCATGAGTCTGATCAGATAATTCCAAACTCACCTATACTGTGTTTCTTTGCATTGCAGTCTGCTGAGTAAATGTAATCTGCAAGGATTTTTGAACTAACTCATTCTGCAAAAAAGAACAATCAACCAAATAAAACTGAACACTACAGTTGAGCATGGAAGTTGCACAGAGCTGAAATTACAGGCATCTTCATAAAATATTACATTTTATATCTAAGAATAGAATGTGTATGTGTTTCAGAGTAATATCCCATAGTCCAAGGTGCATAAAGTTGCAGTAGCGCCAGCTGGAGTGATTTCAGTAAGAACGTACCTGAAGTAGCAGCCCATATCTTTGCAGCACCGTTCCACTGGGACATTTTTGATCTCATTGCATGAACTCCTGACTTCATGAGTAACTTCGCCAGACCAGCTCTGTCTGCTTTTACTCTTATTAAATAGACTACATTGAATAGATTAAGTCAGGAATTCGTTTAAACTGCTACTTTTGACCTAGGAAGTCACTCTGAGTAAAAATCCTAATAGGTATGATTTAGGAGTTAGTCCTATGATTTAGGCAAAATTTTGTCTTAAATTTGTTATCACTTTGAATGAAAGCTCCATGAAACTTCAGTTTCTTCTTCAGCTGTAAAAATAATGTAAGCCAAGAAAAGAGGTCTTTCTTGTTGGATTATTTTTGTACGTGGGGGGGATGTACTTTTCAGTTGAAATATTCTGTGCTATTTGAAGACACTAAGTTTTGGAGTGATCAGCCATAAGTGATGTAATAAAAAGCAATCACACCTTGGATAAATAGCCTTTTTGCCTCAGAAGAGAAATTGCAAATGTAATGTGGTCATCATTTTTAATTTATTCCAATGCTGTTCTTCATTACTTTGCATGTTAAAAGGAGCAGACATGAATTTTAAACAAGAGCTAATTTCTTTTAAGATAATTATTATCTACTAGTTTTTTAGATTTTTGGAGAGGGGGAAATGATCAAGACTTTTCACTTAACCAATTTTAAAAGAATTTTGTAAGAAAAAATCTGAAATCAGACGCATTGTTTTTCTGTTCTTCTTTCTGATGCATCTGCATATTTTTGTCATCAAAGAAAAGCCTGCATTTTGCTCTAAAAAAAAATCAGCATGTGTACAACAGAAAAAAAATGAAGAAAATTAAGTGAAAACTGTACTTATATACACTGTGTATCACTTTGTACCAAGAGAACTTCCACTGGAACTAATAAAGATAATCAACTCACACAGTAAGGTATTATTTGAATAAAGGATACAATTAAGGGATGCACCTGCCTGGGAACCATATTCTGTGTTTCAACTTTATGAACATAGTTATGTTCTTTGGCTCATAACGCTTAGTGTCAAATAGAGTGATGTCCTTCAAGTGCAGTACCAGTTACAGAGTGTGCACCAATACCTTGGCAATATGTAGCAAGAAGAAAATTTTGAGAATTTGAAATGTAAATGTAAAATTCTGATCCCACATTTGGCTTAGATTTCTGTCTGACACTGTGTCAAGTAAGGGTAGAACTTTTTTTTGCTGATGTTGATAATAAGAGGTACATTTTCACAAAGGTTGCTTTGCTGCCTGAGGGCAACATACCGTGTCATCACTTACTACTCTTAATTATGAAATGGGTAGCTGTGCTTCTGCTTAGCGCAGACAATTAAGTAGTCACCTCAGATAAAAAAAACCCTGATACTTAGCTTTTCACTTTTTATGGATATGAGATACATATGCTTTATAAGTTATGCATGCATATCTATTGAGTAAGGCCCAAATCCTGCTGAAAAAAATACTATTTAGGGAATGTTTTTCTAAAATTTAGACTTGTTCTGGATCTCTGCTGTGCTTATAGTGTCATAATATAGCACTTGTTTAATATGAGACCCACTCCTTAAATACTCATATTTCATTGCAGTTGAATATGAAAAAAATATAGGTCAGCAAGGAGTGCAAAACTGGAGTAGTAAGGAGGTAACTTCTAGCATTTGCTTGAAAATTAACTGCACTTGACTAGATTTACCTCTGTATAAACTGTGTCCCGAGACACTGTTTAGGCAAGTTGCCAGCAGAAGAAAGCCCTTTATGTTACCAGTATACAGTCTAGTAGGGGGTACAAAAATTATGCTTTTTTTGTGGTTTATAGTGTCAATTTTTAGGAAACTGTAGGAAGCCATACCTAGGTTTTTTGTCTAAATGCCATATAACCATATCTGTATAATGTATCCTTTACTTTATTTGGTGTTTAGGTATACTGCTTTGTAAGGCAATATCAGCCCTCGGATTTTGAGGAAAATTCTTCAGGGGAAGGCTTTATTGAAATCAGAAAATCATAGAAATTTGATCCTGAGCAGTCTTGTATTTACTTTCAAATTTCATGAATTTTAGTGTCCGAGTTGCCAGGCAAGGGAGGGAGAAGGAGTTCCACTTGCTTTGTCCATTGGGGCTAAAGGACGTAATTAGATACGTTCTTGAATAAAGCATAAGCGTCCACAGTTCTGCCAGATGAACTACCTTGGAAAATTATTTTCCCCAGACTCAATACTGCAGTCCCATCTCAAACCATAATCCCGCTAATTTTAGGATGAGTTGTGCTCAGGTAAAGTGTGCAAGATAGATCACGAATAAATACTGTTAATTTTGCTCTTTAACGCCTTATTTTCTTTTAGTTACTTAGTGTGGAAATTTCCTGCTTTCATTTCATTTCTAGTATGATGTCACTAAATACGCAATGTTGGAGATGGAAATAACAAGCAGTTGAGAGCATGTAAATCTGATTTCTTACTGTCTCAGTTTGCAGAGGAATATGAGAGAGCTGAAAAGTTGGTTGCCCAGAAATCCAATGAAGCTTGATAAGGAGGCCCTACCTGATCTGGAAGAAACAGATTGCTACACAGCACCCTTTAGCCGTGCACGCATACACCAGTAAGTGCTAGAACTGGAAAGACAGCACCAGAGACCACAAGGATTTTTTATTTTCTCACTTCTTCTAAGCAAGTGCCATAGAGGCAGCCATTAACAGATGGTCACTGGCAAATACCCAGTATCATACTTGATATTTTCTATGGGTTTTCTCTTAAAGACAAAATCTACTGTGTTACTTGCTATGTGATGGTCACTCAGCAGTATAGGCAGAAATTTGACTGAAAAATGAACACTGCCTTTTCGTTTTAGATGTTTTTCTTTCCATTATGTTATGAAATGCAAATACTTGCTCAAGTTTGCTTTGCTTAATTACATATTTTACTTAAGCAAAACCTGAGACAGCTGTTGAAATTGAGAACACCTGGAGGCAAGCTAAAACCAGTGATGATTTTTTCCTCTTAGCAGATCTGCATTTCAAAAATGCTTTTTTTCTCTGAAAGTATAAATACATATACACCAAATAAAAACTGTATGTGTTCAAATCAGCATGTTGATGGTGATGTAGTTAAACTGTGCCATAAATTTTTTCAGGACCCAAGAAGTTAGATTTTAAAATTCTGGGTGTTTCTTCATTTTTAAAGTATTTTGTGATAATTCTTTTAGGAGAGAAAAGTTAATTTAAAGTTGAAGTATTAGCTTAAATAGGATTTTTTTCTTCTCAGTGAAGAAGCTATATGCTAGTGGACTTACTTTACCCTGGAAAGACTGAGTAATTGCATTATAATCTCAAATTTTTTTCATTAATTGACTATATTGCATTGGATCAATCACCTGGTTTTGGTGTTATTTCTCAGTCAGCTCAGCTGATGTTATCAATTGTAATAGTGTCACTTTTGGCACAGCTGAGTAGGCAAAAGCTCCTGCGTGTCAAATTTCTGGCATCTGGAATCCAGAGCCATCTGGGAAAGGATGCTTTATTTGGCTCCATCATAGGATTCTCTAAGGGAACGTGGTTGTGGAGCTGCTACTCAACTGTCCAGTGCATGGATTATTATTTTTTTTTAATTTTTTTTTTTTCTAAAAAGTAGTTCTGGTACTTCCATGACACAGACATTTGCCAACTCATAAGTAACTTGAGTTTCAGAACAACCACTGCTGCTAAAGATCTTTTTTAGTGAATTATATCCAGAACAGAAATGACCTAGATAGTAGGATATTTTAGAATTTAGTTTTAGTGGTTCTATTTTCCCGACAATAATCTGTGATGATGATAAATTTATTGGACCTGAGAAGAGGCTCTAGGGATGCAAAATCTACTATCCTGTGCAGTAACCAAGGAGGGTAAAGGTACAATAAATCACTGTAAGAAGAAAATACTTGAGCAGCTATGTTTCAATAACTGTTCATTGTTTGGGGTATTAAAAGACATTCATTATTTTAATAGCTTTACAATAAACAACAAAGACAGCTTCTTCAGCAACTCCACAAGAAGTAGAATCGTGCATCACATGCTGCAGAGAACTAAGTATGAAGATGGAAAATCCAAAATGGGTGAGAATGCTGTGGTTTTTTTCCTAACCTGAAGCTATAAAAATCGTATATCTTTACTTGCCTGAAGAAGTATCATTTGAGTAAACTCAATTAATTTTGCCATTCCTTGAAATCTTTTTATTCACTTAGAAACTGAGTTGAAAGAATGTCTCATCAGTTATTTTCTTAAATAACTCAGTGAAAATTGGCAACATATTTTTTATCTAATTACTCGTTCCTTAAAATAAATTGGAAAGATTATGATAACTTTACGTGATCAAGAGCCACAGTAAAGATAACATATACCTCAGAATATTGTCAAGTGTTTTCAAGGACTGGTCCTAGTAGTTTTGCTACTTCCCAGCAGTTCCAGTCCAGCAGAATCAATGTGAGCTACACTTAATTTACTTGAGGTCTCTGTGCAGCTCAGAAACAGTTGACCTGAAGACTAAATTCAGTTTATATCAGCACTCCTATTACAGTATTATTTTTTAGAAGGTCTAACTATTCATTTTAATTTCCAATGAACAGGGTACGTATGTATGATTTCCTGTTTTCTTTGCAGGAATTAAATTAAGAATTAAATTGTATATAGAGACATATTAAAACCTTATACTTACAAAGATGATAGAAATTACAGAAAATTGTTGCTTGAGTTTCTGAAGAAAAGCAGTAGTAAGAAGAACATAGAAAACAAGGGTTCAAATCTAATGCCTTTGAAGCTAATGATGGCAAATTTCATTACAAGATTAGCTTGGCATAATTTGTATATTTGAATGGACAAATTTGAAATCTGTCATAAGTACTTATTTCCTGGGGAAACTCTTGGCTACAGGTGTGCTCTCTTACAGGCTACTGAATCTTTTTATTATAATTATTAATGGTTGGTTATTTTTTATTTTTTTTTTATAATCTGCTTTGATAATACAACAAATCTGTTTTTAGGAAGACTCTTAGGAACTGATCCAAAATGCTGTAGCCAGTATGGTGCAGAGCAATGCTCCGATACAAAGTCCTTCAGCTGGCTTATATTTAAAAATAACAACAGGTTCGCTTTTAACCCTGCAGGGGTTTTGCAGCCTCAAGGATTGTCTGTCCATACCGTTCTCTGTGTATGTCAGATCATCTGGTCACCCGTAAAATCCGTATCATATGCTCTGATGAATACAAAGTGAATGTAACGATCTTCTCACACTTCATATGGCATGAGCACCCAACCCTGAGAGAAAAGTTGCAGATGTTGGCCCTCAGAAAGTTGCTCTAGTTTGACAGAGCCAGAAATCTTGAGGGATCAGCAAGACCTGCAAAGACACAAGATCAACAAGACACAAACAGTTGGTGGGATTATTTGTTATTGTAATGTTTGGCAACATCCTGAGCATCTAATATTAAGTTACATTCTCAATACGTAACTTGAAAATTCGCACTGCTTGAAATTAGATGTGTATAAAGAAATTGCTATCTCAGCTAATGGGTTTTTTTTCTTTTTAGGTATTAATAGATTACTAAATAATGGAACATATGAAGCAGCATTTCCACCACATGAGGTAACCTGTTTAATTTTGTATTTGTATTTATATTTAGATTAAAGCTTGCACTAATGTTTTGAGATCCTACTTTAATTTTGTCCTGCAAACTTTTAATTTCACTATGTAATCTGTTGAGACTTTTTTTTTTGTTTATCGCTCTTACTTTATTATTAGCTTTAAAAATTTTTCTTACGTAATGTATTGTAATAATTTCTTGGAGCATTTGCTTGCTGAACTAGAATATTATAATTCTTTTTTTATTCTTATGAACTGGACATTGCCTGTGGAGTTCTTAATGAGAATATCAGTTGTTCTGAGTTGTTCCAATTAGTTGTATTAAATTATTTTTGCCTGCCACCAACAAAATGTTCTGTTTTTCTAATAGCTTGTGCACTTGATCACAGTTAGGGAGATTGGTTAATTATTTCCCATTTAGTCTTTTCTGAATAGTTCTGGATAACTTCTACTTGACAGTATCTTTTTCAGTAGGTTAAAGTCTACTGAAGACTGTAAACCTGTGAGGTAAATGAAAAATGTGTTTGACTTCAGACAAAGACAAGATTGTTTTAGACAATCTTTGTGTATTGAAAAGCAAGAAGCAAGCCACACATCCTCAGTCATTTTAACTGCTGATCAGTAGCATGGTAATTGCAGCTGTGAACTCTGTGGTTACTTGGGCTGAATATTGTGACTTGGTCTCCTGTTTCAAAGGACTGACCTGTGCTTTACAAATTGCTGAGAGTAATTTTTTTATATGGTATTAATAATTAAATGCTGGGAATATAGAGAAGGAGTATTTTAGATAAATAATTGAACATCATTGTTAACGCTTCAGCTGGGCATTACTGACTTCAGGGAAAAGCTGCCATACTACCAGAAAAACCTGTGAAGCTTTCTCTGGCTGTCAAAACCATGCTGTCATCCATTTATGTATATGTTCCTTTGTTATGGCATACGCTGCTGTTTCAAAGTTTCAGTTAAGGTTAATGAAATCATATTTTTAAGCCACTCTTACCTTAATTGCTACTTCACTGGTGCTAAGGGTTAGCGGTTGAACACTCTCAATTTTTTCTTTTTATTTTTTTTTTTTTCTTTATCACACAAGCAAATGAGAGTGAAAATTCAGTCCCAGTGGGAATGCTGAGACTTGAACTCTGTTATGGATAAACAGTGCAGAAAGAAGCAGGAAAAAAAAAAAGATTTAAAAATGTGCAATACTGGGTAATGCTTCATGCATTGCAGTCCTTCATCCAGGTGACTGTGAGAATAAGTTGATGTTCTGTTCCTAGGTGTTCCTAGACATTGCAAAGGTCACACTCTTGTGTTGACATTTTTGGTATGCTGCTTTGCTGACTGTAATGAGAAATTAGTAGAATTGGGCTCTCTGCTATGTTTAGCTTTGTTTTTAACTCATTCTTAAACCAGAGGGTCAGCAGATTGCAACAAGTAAATAGTGTTCTTTCAATTGCGGGGAATGCTCAAGATTTCAAATAGATGATAGAAATCTAAATGGCTAAATTACATGGATCTGCCAGGGTCAAGAATCTGTCTGATTGCCAACTCTGAAGTACTGCTCTGGGGAACTCTGGTCTCCTCCCAAGAAATTATTTGGTTCACTTGCAGTTACTTGATGAAAGATTTTCTTTACCATAACTGAGTGATGGGGTCTTTTGGGGGGGAAAAGTTAAACTAAAGAAAATGTCCTGCTTCAGAATTGGAGTAAAATTACAAATACAAGAGATTCTGCCTAGGATGGTTCTAGCAAATCTGTGTGTTACCTTTTGACTGCTGAGCCTGAGGCTATTCTTTCAGGCTGTCAGGCGGTCTGTAAATGTCAGGTGTGGCCTGGAAGGACTCCTTTGGGGTCAGACTGATTCTGTGTTTTTCTTTTAATGCCTCTGAGAGTCCTGTGCAGCTTCAAAATAATGCCAGTTCTGTTGTTTCCATCACCTTAGAAAATATGTAGTAGGGAAAAACTATGGTTTTCTATGCTTTTAAACAGAAGGTAAAGTCAGTCATAGAAAATGTCTAGGAGAGGAGAACCAAGCTGACTTACCAGAAATTTCTAAAATTTTATAGGAGAGGAAAAAAAGATACTGAAAACGTGTCATGACAAATTTTGAAAAATTGAAATAGGTAAAAGCATACAAATAAGCATATATCAGTGAAATAGAAACACTGTACTTGAAGCCATATAAAGAGTTGAGTACTTCTTTATATTAAAAATAGTGAACACCTCATTTAAAATTATATTTAAAAATACATAAGAAATTTATATTTTTTCCATAGCGCCTAATAATGTACCTTTATTTCTTTGTGTTTTCTTAGGGAAGCCACAAAAGCAGACATCCTATCAAAACACACGGAGCTCAGAATCACAGACACCTCTTATATGAACGTTGGGCACGGTGGGGAATGTGGTACAAATACCAGCCTCTCGATTTAATCAGGTATTAGTACTTTGAAGAGTAGCTTGCTCCTGTGATACAAACAGCATGGTAACAGTGTGTTAACTGTACTGCTAAATTCCTTGTGCTTTCCTTGTGCCTGTAAAATTTAGTTATTCAATATTATCAGATAAGACTGGAATTCTCTAAGTTGCTTCTTTTCGGTGGTCTTTTGTGCATGGCTGTTAATTTCAAATGAGGCTGCATAAAAGGCACGTAGATCCAGCTGCTTGAAAATTTGCAGTGTGAAACTTAAAACACAAACCCATGCCATGGTTTGCTGATCAGAGAGACTCGCCCTTCATGAGAGCACCTTTGAGAGCAAAAACTGTTGCCACATGTTGTCCACACAGACAGTCGAAGTTACCAGATCCAGTGGAGTGAAAATACAACCTAATTGTTACGTTTCCATGTGGGTTTAAATAAACTTCTGTTTCTATATCTTATAATTAATGTCATAGGTTACCAAATGTAAAGCAGAGAAATATATGTAATTGAAGGTAAATAATTGTGATGTTTGGATTTCATGCTTTCCTCATCTTTGACATTGAATACCAATAATTCATTTGTCCTTGCCGTCAATTCTTATTCCTGATCTGACAGTCATAACCAATCATTGTGCCCAATATTGTTCCACTGAAGGCTGTGGAGCTAATCGTGTGCCATGGGACAATTCTGTGCTGATCAAATAGTATCCTCCTTGACTGACTTTCTGATCACTGCTAGTTCTTCTCTTCTAGCAACTGATACCCAAGTTTTGAAGAATTAAAGCTCAATCTTCAGCTTGTGTTTTCAATCCATTGTTTTCTCTCATAATTACATGGTTATCTATCATAAATGCTTTTTGTAATGGAATACTTAGGTTATACTGACTTACTTTATCCCTTTCCAGAAATTGTGTGTGTGTGTATATATATCTGCATGTGCAAATAAAATGTCCTACATTTAATAATGTTGAAACTAGAAACTACATCTACTTAGTCATTGCAAGGACATGAAAATTACAGAGCGCTTCAGTTACATCCTTAGTTATATCCTTATAAAATATATGTTCTGGTAAGTCTACAATTAGTGTCACTAGAATGTTATGCTAGCCTGAAATAAAATGTTGTCGTAAACTGACAGTAATTTTACCATAAACTCGTAATGGTAGTTCCTCACTAGAATTATTCTACTACTGTGAAGATAGATAGAGGTTGCCATAAGTTTTAACTTTAAACAATGTATGTGTTTCCTTTTCATGTAGGCGATATTTTGGTGAAAAAATTGGACTGTATTTTGCCTGGCTGGGATGGTATACTGGAATGCTTATTCCTGCTGCCCTAGTTGGGCTCTTTGTTTTCCTCTATGGATTATTTACAATGGATTCCAGCCAAGTAAGGTAAAATCCTATTTAATAACATATAATAGCCTGTTGAAAATTAAGAACAGTCTGACACAACTTAAATCATTATACTTTATATCTTTTCCAGATACGGTAGTCATGTAAAAATAACCAAATAGAACGCTGGGTTCTTCAGTCAAGTGTATTCACTTTGTATATCTGTTTTGCATCAAGCTGGATGCATACCATTTACAGCAAGTGTTCTTACCACTGCATCTGCAGTGATTCCCGTTCTATCTGTAAGGAAAAACAGCAAGTACTGATTCTAATGTCGTAGGTACTGCAATGGTTGTCATTCTACTCAAGACTAACAGATGAAAAAAAATATCAGACATATTCCCTCTTTACCTCCATCTTGCCTATAACTTCTGGAGTGTAGTAGAGTTGCTAAACTTCAACTTACTTCTGTCTATGCCTTTTTTTTTCCTCCCAGTGTTAACAGTGGCAAACTTCGAGTCTAACAAAATTCTTCACTATGTCAGTGTAAACTGCAGCCAGAAGACCCAGCTGCAGGGAGGTTACAATCACATGAAATGAACCTAGTTTTCAAGTTTCCCACTGTTGTGATTTTGCTCTGAGAGGGGTTTATGTCAATTTAGAAATAGTGATGAAGGTGCTTAAGTTAAGTGCTGACTGTATTTTAGGAACTGTTTGACTCCTCACTGTAATGAGGATGCACCCTCATTACAAAGTTTTCCATTAGATGTCATCAGACACAACAGTATCAGGGCTCTTAAAATTGCAACTGTTGGTCCAAGCAGTTTGGATGCTTAGGCTGCAAGTATACCGGGAGTCAGATAACATAGGAGGTGTTGTTTCTCGGGCTTTGAGTGGGACTATTTTAAGTTTTCTCTATGGAATTAGCTTTATCTTCTATTTCACAGTGAGTTATTATATTCTACAGTGCTGTAATTAAGGCTTTTTTAGGCTTGCTTTTGCACAGCAAACTCCTGAGAGACTTTACAACTTCAAACCGAATTAAATGCAATTAAATGCAATAAGTGTATCAGCCAGGAAACTATGCTGTCTTGAAGATATTGTTCTCTGTATTAGGATTGTTTTGTACAATAAATGTCCATATAATGCAATGGATGTAAAGTAGAGGATCAGCCTGGTCTTAGAGGACAGGCATTAGAGCTGTTGAACTGGGAATCTTGTATTCTTCACATGTACAATGGCACAGTTTCAACAAGGGGGGAACAAGGGGCCATAATCTACTACTATCAGGGTATAGCTTAGTATTTCAGGCACTCCTAGTGGAAGAGAAAGATGTGGCATTGATGCTCCCCAGGAGAAAGAACAAAATTTCTAAGAGTTTATTTTTTTCAAGTTGTAAGCTATTATGTGCTTGTGTATGTGTGATACGTTTCTCCCAAGAAGACTTGGAGATAGGACTCCTGCTTAGATCTTTTAATAGAGAGATGCAGTTATCTTGCTTGCTGAAGGTTGCAGGGTATAAATCGCAGGAGCACAGACATAGGCTAGCTTTCATGTTTTCCTGTCCTAAGTTTCTCCTTGGCTGCTGCTGAGTAGCTGCAGACAGAGCACGCAGTTTTTAGTTTGCTCCCCATGGAGGCTGGTTGTGTTGGGTCCCATCTGGAGGTGCCTCAGTGCCATGCTGTGCTACACAGAGCACCAAGGTGCCCATCAGGGGCTCTGGACTATTCCAGAAGCAAGAGCCTGAAAGTTAGGTGATCCACCATATAAGCTCAAGATACCTACAAGGGGAGGGGTGTCTTTATGTATTTATTGTAGCTAACATTAGCCAGTGTTCATTTCAAAATACTGATAGAGGGTGGGATAATGCAGAAGCCCTAGCCGTGTGCTCTGTGGCAGCCCCACATCTGTAATCTGGATGTGTTAATTCTGGGCAGAAGGTCCTCTCTGCCTTTGATGGCGTGAATCTGTGCAGTCCCTCTGGTTAGTTGTGACAAAATACTGTCATATCAGTGCAAAGACCTGCTGTGAGACGTGGATTCAAGAACAGAGTTTAACTAACTCAAGCTGATTGTGACTGGCCTGATAAAATGTAGGTAGATGTTTTCCATATCACCTTGTGTACTTAGGCAATTCTAAAGGCCGGTGATAACAGATGCTGCTCCTTGCCATATTTGCTTACTTAGCTTGGAAGGGGTTAGTGAGGATTAGACAGAAACCTCCTGCCTAGAGCAGACAGGAGTCGTCCATTAGCAGGCAGACAGACTGCACAACTTAAATGTTCTTATTCTTGCCATATTCTGGGACTGTGAGATTATTTATCTAGTGTTCCTGCAGTCATTTAAAGAAAACTGCTAGATAAACATCTATAACAGTTTTAAAATATATCATTTGATTTTGAGCACTGCAGCTACCGCAGTATGCAAATGCAGCGTTCAGCAGCCGTCAGGAAGAAACGGAGTCGGGTAGGTTATTCTGACAAAATCTAGACACAGGAAACCCAGTGGCAATTAGGAATTTAAACCTAGTGCCAGGGCATTATGGCAACGTCATAACTGCCACATTGCCCCAGATTCGGTCTTGTTCAGTGTAATACTACTTCATGTGAAAGAGGTTTCATCCTGTTATTAGGAATCAGTGGATGTTAGTAAATGTTGATTTACAGTATGATAAATTCTGTCAAAAGCCCTATTTTTCATCGGTCTTGTGTACCACAAAATCTGAACTCAGCGACTGATCATATCAATTTTGCAGAAGCCTGCTTTCCTCAGTGATGTCCCCTCACCTCTCAGGCTGCGGGAGCTGCCCTGAGCCCCCCTCTAGCGGCTGCAGCCCGAATTCCATCGGTTCCTTCTTTTTCCACTGAGATCCAGCGCAGTTTCAGCAGAGAAGGAAGAAGCAAATACACGGGTGTACATTGCCGTAGAGCCAAAACGTTGCTTGCGATGCCAGCCATAGGTTTTGTGCAGCAATAATTCGAGGGTTATGCAGAATTATGTCCCATCCAGAAACTAGTTTGTCTTGCTTACGATGTGTACAAGTGCCTGCCTCTGGTCTGTGCTCGGAGTCTGTCCTGATACCAGGTGGCTCTTTTTACGTATATATTAAAAATTATATAAATATATATATATATCTCTATCTCAGCCTGTGCCGAGACCCCAATCTCAGCCCTGCATGAGGCCATCAGTCCCTGCTCCCAGTGTAAAGGAAAGATGCTCTGTGTAGTTCATCTGTGGCTGCCACAAGCAACTTGGAAATTGAGCATATTTGCTCCCTTTTGGTAGCATCCTTCCTTCTTTCCCCGCGCGAGTGCCCCTCTCACACTGCCTTTTGCCCCTTGTCATAATCTCTCTCTGCTTTCCTCAGTTACAGTTTTAGGGAAACAATAAGCTTTTAGGTCTTATTGAATCATTCAATGACTCAAATGTATTGTACTGGGAGGAGGAAGGTGAAATAAGATGGGAAGACAAAAACACTGCACGCACACTGTCGTTTCAGGAACTAGACACTATTATAAGCAAATATGCATCTATGTCCCATGTTTAGAAACAGAAGTTTCTCCATTCTACCCAGTTAGGGACATTTTTCTTTCCGATCACAAAGCAAGTGCATAAGACGGGCAGTATTACTGAAAGCATGTTGGAATGGAGGATGTTCTTTTTCTTGCATGGGTTTGGAATAAAGCTTCGTAATACTGTGGTTGCCAGGAGCCAGGCCTGAGGTCCCCCAGGGTCCTGAGATTATCGTGTCGGCAGCTCGTTGCAGGATTCAGTTGTGAGATGAAGGTAACCAGGAGAAAAATCCAGAGAATCGCTGTGTAAGAAACTCCCCAGTAGCTTCCAGAGTATTCGGAGTATTTTCGTAGGGCTCAGACATGCAGAAACAAAAATGCGGAACTTAAGTTTGTATTTCTTGTTTCATACAATTCCGAATATATTTTGATCCATTTGCCCTCCCTCAGCTAAACTGGGGGTAATGTGAAGTGGTAGTCAAATGGAGGGGCTTAAATAGTCCTTTAGAAGTGCTTTCATCTGGGTTCTTTTCTTTCAACAAATTACGTGCCATATCTATTACCTATCTTTATTCTCAAGTTAGATGCCAAGCTATTACGTGTTGATTAGTCTATGTAAAAATAAATCTGATGGGTTTGAAGATTTTGATTCTGATGGGTTTAGACGTACCATTAATTATCACTGTTGTAAGTTGTCCCTTTGTTGTCAGTCAAACAGAAAGACCAGGCATGAACGCAGCATAGCTTGAGGTGTCTTTGCACCATGTGCTGTAGTCAGATTTCAGATATATAAGTGAGGACAGTACAAAAAAGCTTATTTTGCTCTGTTATACTGAAGATTTGAGTTGCAGTAACAGTTAACATAGCACCTGTCACAAACACTTGTATAACAAATGTTACTGCCTTTGCAGAGTAGTGCTAAAGCATGCAACCTATCACTGTCAGTATAATTTTGTGAAACTTCATACGTTATTAAAAACAAACCAAGATTTTAACTCAAGATATATAATACAGAAAATCTAACTTTTATAATGTTGAATTTAAATTCAAAGTACAGCACAATTTGGCCTTATATTTGACAACAGTCTGCATTACTGCCAAACCATTACAACATATTGTTGAAATATGATTTTCTGTGCTTAATCGTTTGAATGAAAATGCAAGCAAGAAAATTCTCTGATGTGACACACTATAAGATTTCTGTTACGCTGCAACTCTGAAATGACTGGCTGTGCTCATTCTGGCTTAAGGGTTACTTAGGACAATTTCGTTGTCAGATCCATATTAGGTTGTAGGGTTTCAGTGAATTAGTGATTCTGATGTTATGTGAAGTATGACTGAAGATTACAAAAGTGGCATCTAGGCAACTGGAATCTTTTATTTCCATTACTGTTATGTCAGGATTTAATAGATGCACTCATTTGGAAATAAGCATAATCTTCCATACAGTATTAGCACTGTAAATTCAGCTTTTAAGAGTGGGATAGTGAAAGCACAATATTTATTAAAACAAATTAGTAGGGATTTCCTGGCATTTGTTTTATACTGCTACTTTCCTAGTGTGTCACAAGATCATTTCAGGCACGTCAACATTGCTAAAGGATAGGGAAAGGCGATTGCTGATGTTCTTTAGGAAGCTTACTCACTGCATTTAAAATTTGCCTTAAAATTCATTTTTGCTCTTCTGTTAATTCTGTTTTGCCTTTTTCAAGATACTTAATTATGTACTACATTTTGAAGTAGTAAAGACAGTGACTTCATCTTCCTAAATCTTAGGATCCTTAAACACTACAACAGGGCTTGAAGATATTTTCCTCCAAAATAGGATATTAAAGTGGTTTTGGTTTTTTTTATTAGCCTTTTATGTAAGTTCTTCTGTAGGAAATAAAAATGCAAAGGAAATACTACTGCCAGAAATCCCTGTCAATGGGTTTTTACATGTGACCAACTGATCTAAGTGTGCATGCGATCATCCTGTGGAACAGACCTTCAGCTGCCGTAAGCTGGGATAAGTTGATTGAAATCAGCGTAGTTGTACCAGTGATGTCCATCCTCTTAACGTTTGGTATCTTCTACGTCACTTAGAAAAATATGCAGTAAATGGATCGGAAGGTAGTGAATAATGTTTTGTTCTTCTGTTTGTGATATTTGGGAGAGAATGGGATATTCACAAGTGTGAGAAGTGTAGCATGATGCCCAAAAATATTGCATACTACTCTAGGGCCCATAGTTTTCAGGTTACCGATTTGGGATTAGGCTTTTCAAGCCAAACATTCACTTTTAATTTATTTTATTGAGCCAGTTCTGTGGTGTAAGCATATTGTTAACAAATAGAGACCACAAATGGCATAACCTCAGAAAATCTTAGGAATGCTAAAAGCCTTTTTATAACCTTTATTTTCCTGTCTCCTACTAAAGCAAAGAGATCTGCGAGGCAAATGAAACCATCATGTGCCCTATGTGTGAACGCAATTGCACACTACAAAAACTTAATGAAAGCTGCATATACGCCAAGGTAATTATTGTCTTATCCTTATTGAGATATTTTTTGTCTGAAGATCCACTTTCATTGTGCAATGGCTACCCTTGTTTCAGCAAAGATTCCTGCAAAACGTATTGTTTCTCTGCAGAGGTTTTTTTTCAGCCTTTGTAATTCATGTTTTCTAATAAGGGAATGCTCTGAAATGATCAGAGATAATTTTACAATTTGTTTTACTTTCTGTGAGCATTTCCTTCCTAAATCCTTATTATTTTCATCAACTTATAAAGTCCTCTGAGTAATAAAACTTTTTTTGGAAGGTTTTTCCAACTTTCCCCTATAATTAACTTCTTATTCTGTTTCTTTTGCTTACTTTGTAATTGAATTTCTGCTCCTCCTAAAGGAGTTCTCTAGCATAATGTGCCTGCGATGTGCTTTGCTCTGTCAAACGAATGCAAATATTTTACACAACTAAATATTTTGCTACAAGAAGCTATCCTTCAAACTTAAATAAACACAAGTACCTCTGTATACATGCTGTGTTTTCAAGTAAGCAATATATTTTGATGTGTGATATGTTCATAATGCTGGAAAAGCAGCCTTGGCATTTTTCTTGTAATTCTTTAGCCATAACATAAATCTTGCTCAGAAGCCTGTATTTACAAAATGTGATTGTCTCCGGGCCATGGCATTACAACAACACTGCACCAATGTGAAAGAAAATCAATTTTGTGTTAGATTTTGAAATTTCGTATAGATAGGACCAATTTCTAATCTATCTGTAAAGGAAAACTCTAAAAATATTTGACATTTATAAAAATCACTTATATTTAGATTTTACAAATTCAGTTTTCTATTTTATAATGCCAAAAATAAAAAAAAAATGCAACAACAGCAATTAATACCATTGAAAATGTTGTACTTAAGGCAAAAACTGGTTTTCATTTTTAAATACTGCTGTAACTCTATAGCAGAAAATGGCTTCGTGAGATTTTTTTTTTGTAACCTTTTTTTTACTAATTTTTTTTAATATGTGCACTGAGGGTAAGAGCTTTCTTAACTGAAATAACATTATGCAAACTGTACAGCCAATCCCAGAAATGCCTCTTTTTAGAAGATGACAAGTACCTCTTGAGCAGTCCACTGCATTTTAACAGGAAATTAATACATTTGGCATTGTAGCATTCCTTTAACTTTGGTCCTGTTATTTTAACATCCACAGTTAACAAGAAGCAGGTTTTGTGTCTTATATTTACACTGACACCATGTGCTTAAATCATGTAAATTTCACAGTTAATGTCACATTGTGAATAATTCACTGCAGCAGAAAAAAAAATGTGGCAGTCCATCCATACTTCCATGTGTTTTCAAACCAGTCCCCTTGAAACAAATTCAGATGACAACCAGGGAAGACAAGAGGTAACCACTCGTATTTCATCTTCGCAGGCACCCTTTTCTGATGTCTGCAATTATTATGGAAATTCATCTAAGCTCCCAACTTTTCCTGCCAATGCATTTGCCCTGAAAAACTGATCAACCTTAGATTGGAACACAGAAAACAACCAAAAATTGCCTCCTTTCAGGATTTGTCTGTTCTGGATCTCTCCCAAGCTGGGGAGAGAGAGACTTCTTTTTGGGAAGGAATGGGATTACCATCTGGCCACTCAGTTGGCAAAGAAAAAGGAAAAAATAATAAAAAAAAAACCTCAGTGAGGCTTGTTATAACTCCGAGGTTATAACTGTAATGCCTTCACTCACCGTGTTGTCTCTAAAGAAAAGTTCACTGCATCTTCACTCGTTACCCTCTTGCTAGGAAACATCTGGTTTCCAGCAGGGATTGTGATCCTGCTGGTTGCCACGGTGTTGCTCAAGTTGAGTAGCAAATACCCAAACATGTGTCAGCACTTCCACTGTGTTTATACCCAAATTGGTGAATGAAAACAATCTGTAATGTTAGAAAACTACAATCTGATTTCATATCAAATGCTCCTTTGTACTTTATGAAGCACTTAGTAATATAAGTAAGTGGAACGAATATATTTAAAAATAAGGCATCTGGGAAAAGAAAATGGCATTTCCTGCTTGCTTTCTTGTTCCTGAGATGGAGCTCGTCAGCGTTTCCCTCTGGTTTTGTTGTTGTGGGAACATAACTTATTCCTCTGTCTTCCTTCGACACAACCAAAGAGCTGATATGCAAGGGAAGCTATTCTTGATTCATTCCGGGCACCGGCACCCTTATTCTGGAATAAGTGTTTTAATCCGTACTCATTCATATAGTTCATTGTATATGAGTACATAAGCATTGAGTTAATTAGGAAGAATGTGTTCCTTTAAGTGAAGTTTATCTCCCCAAACCTGCTTATGTCATGGGACCTGCCTCATTTATATAAGGCCTTGTGCTCATATTTCACGTTATTAAAACTGTTGTCAGGGTTTCTTTCTTAAATATCTGCCAAGTTTCCCTTTAGAGGCGCACTTCGGACAGAACAAACTAATGCCGGAAAAATCATATACTTCAAATGTTTCTTCTGCCAAGTTTTTTGTAAAGCTGGAGACAAAATACAAAAGATGCCTTTTTCCTTCTTGTTACTGCCCATTTATTTCATCCCCTCCCTCTTCATTCCATCTCCGTTTAAAAAGGCCACACTGAAGTGTACTTTATAATTTAAGGGAAAGGCAGGTAATACCTGAGTTGCAATCTGAATTGCTGAATGCCCGGGCTGTCATTCTTGTCCACGTTAAATGGACTCTTTGATCTGTGGGTGATCAGGGTGGTGCACCAGGGCTCTTGGGACTGGTCCTGCGCCCAGAACACCTTGCCCTCGGGCCCCAGGGCAGAGTGT
Source organism: Haliaeetus leucocephalus (assembly GCF_000737465.1). Taxonomy (NCBI): domain Eukaryota; kingdom Metazoa; phylum Chordata; class Aves; order Accipitriformes; family Accipitridae; genus Haliaeetus; species Haliaeetus leucocephalus. The sequence goes on from NW_010972609.1 coordinate 4,261,255, forward strand.
TGATTCAGGGTGGAGTCGAAGTGCCTGGAGTCTTGGATGATGATGATGATCAGTCAGGTATGCTGACGGACTAGCACCGAGTCCTACAATATTTCACCTCTGCTTAGAGGCCCCTGGTCAACACAGAGTCTCAGACTACATATTTAGCCTTTAAGACAGTCAAATCTTAATTCTAATTGAGTGTGGTGCTGAAAGACTTTCACCCAAACACTTTTTGTAAAGGCAGTGCTAGATCGGGAGCCAGGTACATGTTTTCTACTTTTAGCAACTTTAATTCTGCTAGGTTAGGTTTGGTTGGTTGGTTCATTTTGTATTTCGTTGGAAAGACGCACTCTTGACTGAGCAGAATATCCAAAATCACATCCTCAAACGGATCTGCATTCAAAACTGAAAATGTTCATCAGATTTATTGTACTGCTTTTGTTCACCTCTCATGTTTTCAGTTTCATACCCATTAGGTTTGTGTTTTCCTTTATGGAAGCAAGAGAAAAACAAAGCAAAAGACATATTTCTGTGTACAACTGATCCCACTGAATGATTCATGCGGGGAACATATTGGATTTATTGATATCAAATAGTCAATTCCTATTTCAGAACCTTAAAAAAAAGAAAAACAGAACTGACATACAGATAAAATGTATTTGTTTTTAATAAATTCTCACAATATTATAATAATTTTACTCAATAAGAAATAAAATAGAGGCAAGCAACACTGTTTCTATTAACTTTTTGTGCTTTCCTGAGTTAGTTTTCTTAATTTGCGAGGCAGAAGCAGTAATGCCGGCCTTTTCTAGAAGAATGAAAATCTGTCAGCAGGATGAGTTCTCTTTGCAGCAAGCAGCTCTCCCAGGAGCGGGTTAGGTAACCTGCCCAAGACAGGCTGTCAGTCCCAGCATCCCGGCACACCTCGTGTATAGAACATTCCTGCTGCCCAGAGTAACTTGAATATGGTTACCTGCACCCTTCGGTTGGCATAAGGACAGGGTTTTTTTCATGATAAAAGCTTAAAAATTGGTCCGTAAGTCAGCAACCGAGTCAACACCAATGAAAGTAAAGTCTTTTCAAGAATATTCTATTTCAAGACATTCTCTTCTTATTTCAAAGAGTAGGAAATCACCATGAATTTTCTGGATGGTTTAGGACGATACATTTCAAAGCCATTTGCAACACTTTTCTTTTTCCTCTGTCTTCAGATTCTCTTTGTAACAGATGCGTGTTGATGATAAGTTGGTTTGCTCTATTATTTTATGATTTGTGCTTTTTTTCTAATAGGAATTTGAAGCCTGTGCTTTGCTTACTAATGCTCAACAACTTCTTAAACCACCTTTCATTAGAGGAAAAGTAGGCCCATTATCCCTGGATAAATTATGTTGCTGTAAATTGGTACCCTTAAATCTGTTGAAGAACATTGATCTTAATTTCAGCTTCCTAAATACTGTTTCATATTATGGCTTGAATATTAGAAATTCTGGATTTTCGTAATATAAATTGTGATGTTTTCATAATAAGTGAGATTGCAATTCACCCACTCAGATACTTAGAGTGATCCGTAGTCATGCAAAAACTAATTATTACTTATTTTCTATTGTAAGCCTTGGACTTTGCAGCAGAATATCTGTTCTGCCTGAAAAATCTTATAACAAAGAGTGAAATAGGGATAAATCCAACAAAAAGGAGAGCATTCATGTGGAGAAATTAAGTGCACAATTTAGAATTATGGGGAGGTTTTTCGGGGGGGGGTAGTTAGAATTTATTTAATTTTTGTTGGAGTTTAGGGACACTAGCCTTTTAAGAAGGACAATATGGCAATAATTTGAGAGGCTGAGATGTCTGGTTAAAAAGGAATATATACTATTCTTACCTGCAGAGAAATTGCAAGATAGTTTGGGACAAGAAAATGGAATCAAAAGAGACATTGGCCAAGTAATATACAGAGGAAGAAAAGTGAAAAGGCGGAAGTTATTTAAGCTTATAAAAGCCTTAAAATAGAAAATGTTGAGGTTAAATTTGACCCAGCATATGAGATGAACTGTGGAGGAATTTTTAGCCTGTCTTGACATGGACAGAGCAGCTCGTGGTGATGTGAAACAAATAGACTGAAGATGCATGAAGTGACAGTGTGTAAAACCAGAGTTCAGGTTATACTGAAAGACAGAGTGGGACAAACCTTGGTAGAAGAAACATACAAATAGGACTTCTCATTAGAATGCTTAGCTTTTAGTTTCTGCCACCACTTATGTACTCTGGGATTCTTTGGGGTAAAAGATAAGGTGGCAATATTATTTGTTATTGATGATATTTATTTTCTATTCAGGTTACACATTTGTTTGATAATGGAGGGACTGTCTTCTTTGCTATTTTCATGGCAATTTGGGGTAAGTACGTTTTTATTTGTTTTGTATTTTTAGTTCATCTGACCCTTTTATATGATTACTGGTTAAACAGAGATTATAGCTTTTCATAAAATTTAAAGAAGGATTATGATTTTGTCACACAAACTTTTTTTTTGTCCTGTTTTCATCAACTTCAATTTCTATGCTAGTAGTGGGTGAAAACAATACCTTTTATCGTTAATGTAATGACTGTCCTTAGCGTCTTAAAAGTCTTTAAGCCTGAATTTTAGATCATGCATACAGAAGTCTTTTTAGAGGCAAACATGTAGGTTAATTTACTGATCTGGAGTCAATATAAAAATCACGTCTTGTAGAGAATTCTTACCAAAAAAATGAGAATGTTTTTGTGGGAGCTAATTAGAGGGAAGTATAGGAAAGATTTGATGTTAAGTGCTTACAGCAATTGACATATTTATATTCAAATTCTCAGTCTCAATATCTCATTAAGTTCACTCTGACATCACACACATCATGTCATGGGCCCCAAAGCTCAGCAGGGTGATATCCACAGAGGCCACTGTTGAACTGGAGTTACCAAGAACAGTCTTGCCTCTCTTAGAAGGTCAGTGTAATAGTGCCATACAAGACAGATGTAATGGTTCCAGCTTGACGGAATTAGCTTTCACTGAAGCTAATAGTATTTTGCTGCTGAAAAGTAGGGAAGACTGGTATTAGAACAAGAGATAATTAATTTTACCAATTCAAATATTTGTTTATGTAAACCCTGAGAAAATAACACCAGTTCACATACATACAACTGTCTGAATTCAAGCCAGAGCTTTACAATTTTAAATAGAGTCAAATGGCACACAACGGCTTTATTTATATAATATGTATGAATAAGCATTAATGACTCTAACTTAGTGAAGGATGAACAAATGTCACAAATTTTGGAGGCTGTCCTGGTAAAAGCAAGAAACAATATACAAACAACAGCAAAACATCGAAGAGGTACATAGACAACACAAGCACATGCACATACATGCAAAAATTATAATTAGATTGTTAAAAATTAACACAATATAGCTGAAGGGCAGACTTTAATTGCTTGCCTCAGTGATATTTCTTCATTGGCTCCTAATGTTGCTGTCATAGCCTTGGAATTACTAATATTTAGTTTCATATATTCCTAAAATACATTGTACTTGGTTATATGGTACCGATGTAGACAACGCTGGTAGCTTCTTAGCATCTCTTCATCTCTACCTTTGAGTTCTACTTAGAGACAGCTCTTTCCATTTTCATCTGAGGCCAAGGTTCAAGTGTAAGGAGGAATTTTGCTTCTATGGTACTGCTTTACCGTTATCAGGAAAGATGGCATAATACGTGCTAAGGAAGATGAAAGCCAAACATGACATTTTTCTTAATTTCAAGCAGCAGAGCGATACTCTCACTTAATATAGGTGAATGTGTCTCAGATTTTCAGTCTGCTATTCAATGTGCTGGGTACAATGTTAGAAACCAGGTTCTGGTTTTCATGGGAAGTGTTCTGTTTTCATGACTGAACCCTGTAGGAATGGCAACGCTGCACATATGCACTCAATTCTTTAATCTTTGAAATAAATACCTGTTTTACTCATCTGCAGTGTGACTGCCATTGTTTCTCTCTGGGGTGTGTGTGTGCGCGCGTGTAATTTTCTCGCATATCAGATAAACCCACATTGCAACATTCACAGCCAGTTACTGAGATAACTCCATCGACATGATCCACAGTCTCCACACTAAATAAAGCATTTTAACAGAGTTAGAGCAACAGGCATGTATCAGATGTGAGTAGTTATTTTCTCTGCATTTTATTTTGTTTATTCTATGCCTTTACAGCTATGTCTTTTTCATGTTCTTTCTTTCTTTCCATTTAGACATGTCTAGTAATTGCAAACAAATAAACTATGCAATTATTTGCATTATACTGCCATAATTTTACTCTTTAGCTGGAGAAAACCGGACCGTGCTTTTTAGGATATCTATATACATGGCAGAGATAATTCCTTTCCTTTCACGTTAAGATAAGTATTTCTTTTATCTAACCTCTACTGAAATCTTTTACATCATTTCTACAGATTCAGCCTGCAATGCAGACAACAGATCAGTCTGATAGAGGAATAGAAGCTTGTCTTCTTTTTTTCCCTTCGATAGTGATTTTAATTGTGTCATCATAGTCAAAGGTTAAATGTAGTCTGTGTTACTCAGTAGTTTCATTCTCCTCAGCAAACTTCAACCTCTTAGTAATCCAAGTAAATCTAATTATTTTTGTCGTATTCAATGAGGAAGGCACAAATGTAGAGTGGGTAAAATAAAGTCCTGAGTCATTTATCAGATAGAAATAATAGTTGGACAGAATATTTTCACCTCAAGGTAGTTAAATTTGGGATTTTTTTGTATTGATACTATAATATCCTTGCAGTCCTAGTCAAATTTTGCTCTATTACAATGTCTCCATTCTTGACCAAAGTTACACAAGGCAGAATTTTACCTGGGTGCTATTTGTCTATATTATTTCTAAGAAAGCAAGTATAATATCCTTCCAGGAAAACCACAGGTTGATCATTTGATTACAAAGTAGAAGACTGATGTGCGCTACTGGACCCTAGCTGTTGCCTATCAGCGTATCTTGTGATTTTCCCCTTGCTTTCCAAAACATTGTTTGCACAGTAGTGGTGGTAAGATAACAGCTGCCATGTTCTTCTGGAAAAAATGAAAGCGTGTAGATAACAGCTGAGAGTATAATCTGAAGCAAACTTTATGGTGAAGGGTGGGGTGGTGTCATGTCAGCCATAGGAATGCCATCGGATGGGCACCCTGCGTTGTCTTCCTCTGCCTTGTCTGCGGTGCTGGTTTTGTCATCTGATGCACATCCAAAACTCGTATCGTATGGTCCAAGTGAGTTGTCTAAGTGGAGAACTGAAAGGATGATGTAATTATTTTTTATATATTGCTTGAAAGATTCTTATCTGCATACACTGGGTATCTCGCGGTTTAGTTCAGCAGTGCCTCACAGCTAAATGCAGTTAACTTCTTTTTTATGTATGGGTGAGCAAAAGATGAAGGCCCTGATTCATGATCTTCTGAAGATAACACGTGTCCTCCCAGTAATGCCCGTTCAGCACTACATGGGTGGTCGACTTTCAAAGCTAGTTCCTAATCTGATGTTCTGGCAGCTTTCAGCTCTTGCATTTAAGCCAGAAAGGGCGTATTGCCAGAGTTTTATTTTGATTTGATTTTATATGAGAAAAAAGTGTGTTTAGCCTCTCACTGTTTGTTTAAACATTTAAAAATAAAGTCCAGGAACATGATATAAATGTTTGGAGACTGTGTGATTACGCTTTAATACAAGTTTATACATATTCATGGAGTAGACAAAAGCAATCTCCTTTTTAAACCTCTTAAAAATATTTTTACTCCTAAAAACAGGTATAGCTTCATCCCTCATTCTGTAATTGAAGTTGGATGAGTAAGGAGTCTAGCCTTTTTCAGTTAATCAAAGTTTAGGAGAGCTTTTGAGCTCTTTTATAGTTTTGAAGTCACCCGCAATTCTTTGAACAGCTTCACTGATATTAGATACAGTATTTCCTGATATTTCAGACATTAAAGAAATAACTTGTAAGGAGGAGACATAGAGTTAGGGGGAGTATTGGTTAAGCTAAAATTTAAAAATAATAAAGTACTGTCAATTGAAAACTAGTTTGACTGGAGTTGTTGATATAATTCCTAATAATTCAGTAAGACCAGACTATTTAAGCAGCTCTGTGTAGAAATAAAAGATGTTCTTATGCAAAACACTTGTGCTATTCCTTACCTGGGTCATTCCTTGTATCATCATAAAGCCGTCTGTGGGAAAATGACTCAGACCTTTTCTTACCACATATAAAATATCCAATCAGACCAATTAATATAGATCCCAAAATGGCTCCTACAATGACACCAACTATCATTCCTCCTTTGTTGGTTTTGTCTAGGAGAGAAAGAAAGAAAGAAAGAAAGAAGAGACAGTTGAATGAGAATAATAAACCTGTAAGATCAGATACTTCACTCTCACTTTGTAGCAGTCGAGGGCTTTGTGGAGTGAGACTTTTCACCAAGGGTCTGAAACACTTTGCAGACTATGACTAAACCAGCCTCTCTGCAGAAAAACTTTCTGCCTTTATAAAAGAAAATGGACATCTCCATCCTTGATTTTCAAGGGAATAACTGGGGTTTAAAAAAAAAAAAGGCAGCTAAATGAGTTTTTAGTCTAAAAATGTTCCAGGTTTAATTACAGATTCAATCACTTTCCTTTTATTTAAAGAAATAAGCAGTAATCACTCTTTGAATGCAATTATTTGTAAGTATTTAAGCCTGCAGTTAAATTTGCAGCCTCTGAATTTCAAGTGATTAAGTTTTAGAGCACCAGTTTTTGAGTATGCGAGGTAAGAAATCCAGTAATGCTTTCTGCACCTGTTCAGTTAGCAGGATAACTGCATTCCTCCAAGATTTTCCTCAGATTTCCTAAAACTTTTCTTCAAAGTATTCTGTTTTCTTGGAACTTGCTCTCCCTCCCCCTTTCCTTTTCAGTCATACTATCTAAAAATCAGGTACATTGTAATTATTAGAGCTATGATTGGAAACATGAAAGTCTGATGCTCTTTCAGTTCTTAGTACAAACTGTACTCTACTGGATATGATGGATAAGCCTTTCAGTCCCGTGTTAAAAGCTTGAAAGCTAATTAATGGCAAAAAATTACTGTCTCTTTTGATCTTTCCTTTTCTTTTCCTGAAGACCTGATTCAGAACAGCAGGATAAAAAAGTGCCATGACAGTTTTATGCTCCATTGTTTTCCCACGCATACTCAACTTGATAATTAAATGCTTAATGAGTAATTCCTTTGGAAGTATTTATAAGAAGTCATCTTTGGTTACAAAAGTTTCTGAACTTAAATAAGTTGACATGTTACATGTTTTAAATGTTATTTCTACACAGCTGCTTTGAAGGTCCACTCCAGTGTGAATGGGCAGTACCTGTCGTTAGGTTCCCCCACTCGTGGAAGTGTTAAACAAACAAGCAAACAGCACATAATGTTAAAAAATATTTTTTATTTTGAGTGAGTTTTAGTTTTAGTCTGTACTAAGTCACTTATTAATTCATACATCTTATAAAGCCTCCTGTTCAATGAAAAAAAAAGGTTTTAGTTCAGCATTATGATTTTATTAAACCAGTTGGACTTTAGTTGGATGCTTACCTTCATTGGCATCTTTGGAATTAGATGATGGAGTAGAATTGCTGAAATTATGATTCAGCTCTGTTGTCTGCTGAATGGGGTTGAAGTTTGGCGTAGGACTGTCCTGCTTCACCATGGGTGATGTCAGAGTGATACTGGTGGGGGATGATGCGGTGGGGTTGATTGAGGAGTTATCACTGGGGACTGTCGCAGCTGAAGGGGCACTGTAGGTGACTGTGGAGTTACTTGGTGTCGCTGTGGAAGCAGAAGTAGCTGCAGCACTTCTGGTCACTCCATAAAAGTCACCCATTGTTGTAAATGTCGCAAAAGACGTTGGGATTCTGTTGAAGTTTGTGGCAGAGTTATTTATTCCATCTTTCGATACCATCGTGACATTTGAAGATAAAGTGGTGCCATCAGTGGACCTCAGGGGTGTGCTGTTTGGCCGACTGCTCATCTCTGTTCCTTTTGCCACATTTTCTTTGGCATTGGCAGTTGTTGGTGCAGCATGCCTGATGGTAGGAGGGTTTATGGCAGTACTCGTAGGCAGAACAAATCTCTTTGAAGCTGGTTGCGCTGTAGGCTGATTGTTGTCTGTAATTGTGCTGTTTCCATTATTTGTTTCGTTTACTTTTCTGCCCTCGGTATTGCTTTTGTTCCATTGCAGCCTTACAAGCAGAAAAATGAAAATCATTCCACGGGAGGGTTGCATGGTGTTGACTTCAAAGTTTGTTTTGTTATATGCAGAACCTGCAAGAAATTCACTTTTGTCCATTATTTTATTTTGCAAAACAAAGCTACCTGGTTAAGACCCAAATAAGCTGGTAAAAAAGTTAGTGTAATACTATAGAAATCTCACTAGTTTACCATGTGTTGATGCTGAAAACTTTACATCCCTGAGTGTTAATGACCTAAAATGATACTGATGATCAACAAAAGCTTTTTGCACAAAAAAATGCCATGGTTCTGTAAACAGGCCTCATATTCAGAGGGGAATAATTCAAAACCATTTTGCTACAGAATGAGGTAATGATACATATTTGGATGGCATGCTTGAGGCAATGTTTTCTGGGCAGGCAGCAACTCCAAGAGCATGCTAAAGAGTTATGCTCCATTGTGAAGAAATATAATTGTTGCAACTAGCCCTGAAAGTTGATGGGTAATGTTTTGTGACGCTGAGCAGTGACCGTCATATGAATGCTGCCAGGAGCAAATTGAAAACTAAATGAGTCCGGGGTTTATGGATGATGCTGAATTTGTGTGGAAACTTCTTTTCCTGTAGGAAACTAGAAGCTGTATATTATGTATTAATTTTTCAAATGTTAGATTGAGAAGGATGAGAAAAACTCAACTTGAAGTCACATGATCATAGCAGGTATGCTGTTCAGTATATCCGTGGGGTTTTGGCGGGGGGGGGTGGTTCTACATATGCGACAGGTTGAGGTCATGCAGTTTTTAACTCCCACACGTAACCTCTCATGTGGCAGCACAATAAAAAGTATAATAAGTTACATCTTCAGCATCATTACTTAATTAGGTGTCCATGTATGTAGGTACTTTACCATCTGAAGAAAGGAGATATACACCTGGAAAAAGGAACTATTTCTTTCATGTTCAGCCTCCCCTCCTACGTCTTATGCTTTTTCCTATGGGTGTTTTTTTTGGGGTTTTGGGGGGGGGGGGGGGAGCTGGTTTTGTTCTCTTGTTTGGTTTGGGGGTTTTTGTTTTTGTTTTTTTTTATTTAATTGTGCATTTACCCCAGGTTAGCTTCTTTGTGTGTAACACTGTCAGAGCAATGGAAAGTGCATGTACAGTAACAGTAGATAGCAGTCAGCTATGGGTAATGTTATATCAATGGGTAGACGATAGTTAAATATCCTGTCAAGGTATCTCATTTTAGCTTTATTCTTATTTCTTTCATGGTTAGAAGATGGTACCATTACTTGAAATGCATGTGTATTTATAAAATGCCATTTAATCTGCTTTTTAACATATATTCTGTTTCTCAACACTGCTTATTTCCCAAGTTAAGGTCTGTTATATGGTGGGAAGGAGCTATGCTTGGAAAACATTTGTAACTTATTTAGCGAAAAATAAAACAGAGAACTTCTGCTTGAGTATCAGTCAAACTCATGATAACCACTTGGACCCCAAACAAGCAAGTCAAAGAAAACTCCTTTGGAGTTCAGTTATCAGCTCCGATTATGTTTACAATTTGAATGATAGGGCTCCACCTGACTATGAAATGCTGTGCAATCTGAATATTAGATTTTGATTTGTTAGCACTAATAACTGCAAAATAGTGAAGAAAAAAGCCTGTTGTATTTTACAAAGTTGTCAAACACACGCTTTCATTTTAACAGTATTGTTGTTTTAGTTCAGTGGCATGGTCTTTCCTTCCTTGTATTAATAGTCATTAGTGAACAAAGTGGGTTTGATCATATTGCTCATTATGCCTTCACTGTAACTAAACTACATAGGAGAATTACGCTCAATTCACTTTAACTATAATTTTAATTCGCAGAAGAGTGTACAAAGGAGTCAATATCCTTGCTGAACAAATTCTTTGTCATTTTTTCTGATTGGCTTACTTGTGTAACCTTCCTCATAGCGAACCATAGAGAAGAAACCTCCTTGCTTTGAAGATTGTGTACTCTAGTTCTCAGGCTGTGATGAACTGCTTCCTGGAAATCCTTTTGTGTGTAATAATGAACTCTTCTTTTTCTAGTGCAACATTTATGTTCATACAGTTTAGAAAAACACTGAAGTTCTTCAAAGATACTCATTGCCTTTAGAGCTTAATATGCAAATAGTGCTATTGCAGTAAAACAGCAGTGCTATAGATTAGCCAAACTTGCAGAAGAGCCCAAACCTGAAATTAGGCGGTCAAGTAAGTGTATAAGGAAGCAATGAACAGATTATTAATGGAAAAAAGAAACGCTCTTGCTTTTTGATTCACTGGTATTCACATTACTCAGTACTAGCTCAGTGGAAATCAGTGCAGTAGGCACAGCCTGAAGTGAGTAGAAACGACATCAGTGTGGGATTAGGCTGCAGTTCAGTTACCTAGATTAGCTCTACCTTTTTTTAGCATAAAAAAAGAGGGGTTTACATAGGATGGTCACCACCATGTTTCTTCAGTGACTTTGCACTTTGCGTTTTGTTCTGTGCTGCTAGAGTCAAATTTCATGAGACCTATGACAGCTGGGTAGAAAACAAAAGCCAACTCCAAAAAGGGGAAGGGTAAAATTTCTCCTTCAGTGTATGGCTTTATGAAGAGATGTAGTGGCCCTTATTCAAGGAATTCACCAAGGTGTGAATGCAATTTCCCATAAAAGTGGCACTCTGGCGTGAACCTGAGTATGCACTGATTGTGTCTATACTGGAAAATGCGTAGCCCGGTTGCAAGTGATCCACAGAGGTGCTGAGGGCTTGATACTCACTCTTCACACGTTTCTGGAGGGGGTTTACTCTGAACTTGCCACAATCTCTTCCCTTTGACTGAGGACCCTTTAGAGCTGGCCTGTGTTAGGCTACTCCTGGAGCACATCACTTAGCTTACTGACAGGAGTGCCCGGTGGTGTAAGCCAAAGGGCAACAAGTGGAGTTGATCAGGAGATTTTAAAAGCACACTCTGGATGGATTAAAATACTCATGTAGGTACAGCCACCTTGAGGAGTTTGTGATTCTATATCATACAGACTTCTTTCTTTTAATTGAAGTAAATTGAAAAAAGGCTACAAAACCCCTTGTTAGTCTGTTATTAATAAAGATTAAAGTTGCTTTACAGCAGAAAGTATTCAATATGAAGCTGCTAGTGTACATACATGTACATCTGCACGCCTACACTCTGGGTGAAGCCCTGGTTCCATTCATATCAACCTCCCCTGGGTCTCTGGACTTCACCGTGAAGGTGGCATTGATACTGCATCTGGCTTTGTGTTTTCCTTAAACTGCTCAGATTTGTGCTGAATATTTCTGCAACACAGAAAAAAATGTCCTCATAAATTCTTATATGGCGATTTTCATATAAATGTATATCTAGTGGTATTTTAAGTATTTTAAAATAGATTTTTGGCATGATAAAGTAACTGCAACATCTATTTCCTGAACACAACCCAGCAGCTGCCAGTGGTAGGTGTAACGTCTGCAAAATCTTTGCAACTGTCAAGAAAACAATCATTTCAACTTCTTCTTCTGGGTAGATGATACAGTCTTCAGAACTATAAATTCAAAGGACCTTCTTTTGCATACCAATAAATTGAACCTTGCACTGTTTCCCTCCCTTACAGGAGTAATTAGAAAGTACTTTATGTACTAAACAGTGACATGATAAGCAAATTATTAATGGCACTTCTTTCTTTCTTGTGGTCTGGAGTAACATGTTCGTATTTGCAGAGCTTTCACACTTGCTACGCTTTTTAAGCCGCATAAAGCAGATTATTTTTACCTTTACATCAGTGATCCAAAAATAGACGGAACAAATATAAAGCAACATATAGAGAATTACTCTTCTAGAATTCAGAAAGAAATAACAGCAAATGATGGTCCCAGAAACATGTTGGATTTTTGCTCTTTGCTCTAAATTTTGGATTGCTCTCCAAGGATGAGATACTTCTCAATTTAATGAGCAATGAATATTAAATTTTCAAGCTTAAATATATTTTGATTTTTGTACTGAGAAAATAATTTGTAAGTTTGTAGTGAATTATAAGGAGGAATATAAATATGAATTGTATTCTATAATTAATGTAATTTTTCCCCTCTGTTCCTAGCTAGCAGCCTGACAAGTGTAAGTACGCTGGCTGAGCTTCCTAAGTGTGTATTTCCTGTTCATTGTCAGTATAACTAAACTCAGCAGAAGCAATAACAATGTAGCAATATGTTTCCTTACAGAAATTTGGTATAAAGTAGCATACACAGAATGCTTCCCTTCACCACCACCACCACCACCACCCCCGCACTTAAAATGGCTCTGAACTGACTCTGAGAGAAATTCCATACTTGCTTGGTAAGGAGCATAAATAGCCACTAAGGAAAAGTATGAATTTGAGTGAAATACTGCCATTGTTTATGGTTGCTACTTCTCTGCTTTAATGTTTGAATCACAAAATGGGGGGGGGGTCAGTTATTTTCTCAGAAATACACTCTAAGCAGAATTTGGCTACAACAGCACCGATTGCCGAACGCTGTATAAAAGAACACTATGATTATTAATCAGATCCACTAATAAACATTAAAAAAAAAAAACCCGTCAGACTTACCTTTGAGCTCTACAAAATACACAAGAACCTGTTGAAATACTGCTATGGCCCAGGGTGCAATTAGTCTGGTGGGAAGCGGGGAGCGCAGGTCCAATAAAGGCGGCGTCGGCGTAGGACACGGGTCAGGAACGTGCTGTACGGGCCAGGCGAGGTGAGCTGGGGCAGCCTTCGGCGCACGCACCGGCACGTCTGGGACCAGCCTGACCGACTTCACTGCTCTCGTGACTGAGCTCTGTCATTACAGAGCCCGCAGAAATTGCAGTATTTATGGTAAAGTGGGTAGGCAGTGCATATTGCTTAATCCTTTGAAAGTCTTTGAACTGGTATTTCAGAAGGATGACTGTTTTCTGTAAACTATAGAAACTATTGTTCCGTGTACTATGCAACTATTAATTTAACAAGAGATAGCTTCTTATTATCACAGAGTTTCCTACGGTACACTTTGTGAGATGAAAACAGGAAAAGACATATATCTCCTACCAACTAAAGCAGCAAAATGAGTTCTGTTAAGAAAAACGTGCTGCTAGAAATGGGTCTGATCCTATCTCCAAATATGTTCACAGTTGCAAGAATTTAAGATAAAAATCTAAACGCAAACTTTCTGAATTTATCAGATGTCATTAATTTTTACTTTGGAATACATAACTAGCTAGGGATCTGAGTGTTACAACTCTTACTCCTCACTTCAGGTTTTATACAAACAATACTGGATTAAAGTAAGAATGAGGAAGTCAGGCATATCATATACACCTTAATATGCTGATCTCGTCAACCCATGATTTTTTTTTTATTCTTTAATTCTTTATGTATATTTATTCTAGTCTGGTATGTGGTGAAGAGCGACTCAGAAATGTTTCGGTATGGTGTGACTGTTTGAGTGGAATGCCATGATGTTGTTATCTGTTTCCACTTCAAATTTTTAAGGAATCAAGTGCAAATACTCTTTCATAACTTATCCTTGAGATAAGTGCTGAGGATATGGCATATACAGGAGGTGTTTATATGGGAGCAACTAGTGGTGTTTTCTTGAAAATACTGCAGTGGACAGTGGAAGGTTTTCTGTGAAGTGGATCAAGTTCTACGCTCTCTAATATCCCTTTCGGGGAAGTAAATTATTTGTGCGGCATGAGGTGGGGTGGTCTGTGAGAGGAGGGAGGACAGAGTCTGATACTGTGGGTTTGGTTTTCTTTGGAATCTAGCATTCTCTGCAGTGTGTATCAACAAGCTTCCAACTCATATTTATTGCTGTGTCTGGGTGGCCATGCATCCAACAGATTGACCATGAGATCTGAAAACAAGCACCACAAATGTGTGTCCAAATTTGGATCTCATGGAGCATTAACCAAATGACAAGTGATATACTAGGGTCAACAGTATACTTCACGCCAGCATGTACACATTATGGTGCTGAGAAGCCTTTCTGATAGTTTTTTAGAAAGAAAGGTTATTTGAATAGATATATAATATTTGATAATAGCAAGACCTTAAATATATAGGCTGCAGTCCTCTTAAAATGTATCTATTATAGTGGCATGAAAGTCTAGTGCTGCCCTTGGCATTGGGCTTGGGAAGGTGTGTGTTCTCACTCTCTCTCTATTTGTTAGCAGTTTAATTCATCTGTTAGGAAAAGTAAAAACTGTTTACCTGAGTGACTTGACACCTAATGGAAGATGCTGTTTGTGACTCAGTTCTTGGCTAAGTGAGGTACACCTGCAGGGTGCTGGCGCTGAGTGCTGGCCCACTGTTCCTGGAAGGCAAAACCTCCAGCAGCGAGCCTGAGTGTGAACAGATACAGAGCTGTGGCCATATGGAGGCAAGGTGGTTCAGAGTGCTTCAGGAGCAGGAGGTGAGACTAAGCTGTCATTCAGCTAGAGCCTGTATTTATTAAGCGGCAGCTTCAATTCTGAAGAGTGTGTGTCTCAGTAGCAGGTGTGGTACCAATTCTGTAGAACTGGTTTTATTGCATAGCTTTGCTGTAAAGGAGTCCAACTGAATAAAACTGAAGAAGTAATTGAGCAGAGTATTCAGAAGGGGCTTGGCTGGCCACGGCCAAACTCTGCAGAGGGGCAGTGGAGACAGTCCCCTAGCTCCTTACTGAAAATCCTCCTGGCCATAATTTTTTAGGGAATAAACACAGGATTCATTTTGACACAGTGACTTGTCTAAAACATTCGGAAGGGATGTGCTCACATAATAGTCTTGGGTTCTCTGGGTTCTTCGTTTTGTTTGGGTTTCTTTCTTTCTCTCCTCTCTTCTTTCCTTCCATAGCATTTAACAGCAGCCATTCATCATTTCTTCTTCTTGACAATGTCAAACTCCTGTTTTACTTAAGATTATATCAATGCACAACCAATCTTTCCCGTCTGTCTTAACCATCAAGCATCACCCTACTTGTCTTCTGAATGATTAAGAACTGTGTAAAGCACCTGCCTAGAGATTTTGGTTCTTCATCAGTGCAAGTACTGGCAGTGTAAGGGCAGTAAACATAAGGTAACTTAAATAAGAATTGAAAGAAACTTTTGGAAGTGTGCAACAGGCAAAACTGCCGACTGTATTGCAGAGCACTGAATAACAAATCCCTAAATGAGCAGGCCTATACCAAAATGCTGGACAAAAAAAGGAAGTACACCATGTATTATGGGATTTTAAATTCAGGGCGGCAATTGGAGATATAAAGTGGGAAGCAGCATGCCCGGGGAAAAGCAGCGGAGGCAACAGATAATGTTTTCTGTAGGAAACCAGAGGCTTGCGTATGACCCTCTAAACCGTAAATTATCCAGAGCTCTTGAGCGGCGGGATTAGGCAGAAAGAAACCCTGCCAGGTCAAAGCAATGTTAGAACATGAATGTTCTCATCCTGATGTTCAAATGGTTGGCTTAGTCATCTATTTTATGTCTTGTTTTTCTACAGAAGTAATTGATAAAAGTCAAGGCTTAGCATTTTCAGAGCTGGGAGATCAGGGTAAGAGATGAGTCACTAAGAAGAGCCTAGCAACTAGGACTTGATTGCATGGAGAGCAATCAGGGACAGGTGGCGTTAGCAGTGAGATAGAGTAAAAGAAAGGCAAGCCAGGAAGGATCCAGGCCTTCTGTAGAACTGGACAAATATTTGAATTTCAAAATTCTGATGTTTTTTCACTGTCATTTAGACTAGAAGTTTACACCGCAAGAGAAGTTTTGTGAATTATTCTTTTTTCCAACATGCTTTTTTTTATATAGTTCCAGCTTTTGACACTATTTTCTCAGTAGCCTTGTAGCACAGCAAAATTACCATGAATTCTATTCTACTGTGTGAAAGAGAGAATTGCACCATTTTTTAAGAGCTTAGGTGAGTCTAGAAAAGGTGCTTTAGTTGGCAGGTATAGTTAGTGATTGGGCCTCACCTCTTCATCTAGATGGATGATTTTCTTGATCTTTGCATTATCAAATGCTTTGTGTACATAAATAACATAAAAGACATCATTTATTATTATTATTATTATTATTATACTAGAGCCTATTATTCATGCTATACCAGAGCCTGAAAACCTTAACTGAGAGGCAGATCTTGATTTAAAGAATAAGCAAGTTATCCCAAATCTTAGAGGACAGACAGAACAAAATATATAGCAGTATAAGATTAGTGTATTTTCAACTGAGGACACCATTTGTCCACAGTCTAGTATTACTTCTGGCCTACAGCTGCCTCATTTTATTTCCAAAACTTCAACGGATATTTACACAAGCTAAAATACTTCCCAGTCCAAAAAAGTTGTGTGTACTTCAGTAGTCCACCCTTCCTCATTCTTTTCTTCAGTAATGGTACTGGGGAAAAAAAGTCACTAGTTCAATTGCTTGGTTACAGTTTCTCTGATTCAGGTATTTTAAGTCAGTAGGATTTAAAATTCATTGTTTTATTCCTGATAACTGGGCCACTTCCTTAACTTCTATTACCTTTGAGTGTAACTAAGTGAATTATTTCACTTGCACAATTACAGAATTACCACTTTTGGCACAGGGCTGGTGGATATCTTGTTGCTTCCTACCACAGCCGGACACGCAGAGGAACACCCAACACCGTGTTTTGCAGAATGTGTTGTATTTCTCCTATTTGGTCACATGAGAAAAGTATTGCTTGTTTTGTGTATAGCATGGCCTTAGGTTACTCCTGAGTCCTCGCGTGTCAGGAAGGGATTTCTCTCGCAAGGTGATGTCTTCTGTAACATTTCTGAGTCTTGCGCTGCACTGGTTGTGATAGCGCTTCCAATGACAGTGAGAAAAGGTTGTTTCACCCTTGGATTACTCAAGTGCAAACCCCACTGCTGCTTAAATAGGAGAGCTCTGTGCTGTCCTTGTTAGGAGCATCCGAAACTTAAATCAAATCTGTGCTGAAGACAAGATCTGTGCTTGGAAGAATAAAAGAACATACTACCAGAAATAATATTCAGGGATGAGTTCCTTGCATTCAGCCATCCATTATTTATAGGTAGTGGTATGGTGAACTTCTGCTAACTTCTAGTCATTGTGCTTTAATATAGTATATGGATAAATCATATATTTATATCTAAAATGATGATAGCTATATAATATATATAATATAAACCCAGTAAGATGTTAAACATAATACAGAAGTATAGAAAAAGGTAGGAATGTGAGACTATCCTATTCAGTTTGAGTTAGACATCCTCCTTCTGATCAGTTGGCTTGCCGGGAGGAAGCAAATTTTCTCACGCCCTATTTGAAATCACTGTTTTACAGGGAACAATTGGACAATCCCGCATTTTGTCAGGAATCCCACCAAAACAAGGTGTCTTAACCTCAGTGCAAACTACAATATTTGGGAAACCTGGAGTCATTTACTGGTTGTAATTATTTGTATACGACCTACTGAAAACACTAAGTATGTGGAGAATCTGATTATGATCTCACACATAGATTAGAAATACTTGTTTAAAGACATATTTTACCAATGAAGCTACTCCAGTATAAAGCTGGTATAGCTGGGAAAGAAGTGAGGTTGTGTTGATTCAAAACAAATAAAATGAGCTCATAATTTTGCTCTTTATTAATAGATACCATTGTGTATGCCTATCCTTGTTTCTTCAAGGAAAGATTTTAAACCGTATGTGTTTTCAATAAAATGATGTGTATGCATATCCTTGTTTCTTCAAGGAGAGATTTTAAATCATCTACGTTTTGAATAAACTTAAAAGCAAAATGATGATCTAAAAGGGATGGCAGTGTCTCATATTGACAGGTACCTATGTCTGTACAGATATAGCAGACAGCAAAAAAAAATGATTCTTAGATAAATATTGTAAAACAGTGTTCCAATTTTAACAGTGATTATCCTGAAGCTACTCATAGTTTTCAGATTCTGTGGGGAAAACAGACAGAAAGTGGCTAATGGCAGTTATCATGTTACATATTGCTGATTTTCTTGAGATCTGCATGGCCTTTTTTCTTTCTTTTCCATAATTAAAATGCAGTTGATTTCCACAGCTACAGTCTTTCTAGAGTTTTGGAAAAGACGGAGAGCTGTATTAACCTATGACTGGGACCTCATAGACTGGGAAGATGAAGAGGTAAGACTAAACAGAATTAACCTGTAAATCTTGCTGTCAGTGTGATTTAAGTGTAAATATGATTACATATTGTATGCCAGTAATCTGAATTTGTTATTCAGATTATATTTGTATTTATAACACTAGTTGCAAAACAAGCAAGTACACTTGAGACTATGCAAGTCTGCAACTTGCATTATAATTCCAAATATAATTCTACATTTATTAAAAGCACCCTTTGAAAAATTGAGTGGAAATACTCCCCGTACAGAGGACAGGAGCTACTACTGATATCAGCACAGGTGGCTTTCAATTCTATGGCTTCTTGTACAGAAAATTCCTAATCCTGCCTAAAAACAGGACCAAGACAAGCAAAGGGACAGAAACTAGATGTTGTATCCTTCTGAGAGGCGTAACTTATCCTTTACCATTCTGCTATCAGCATCAGCAATAATAAATTATTCTATTACTTCATAAATCATTAGTGAACATAGCTGTAATTGAACTATATCGGTGATTTAACTGCAGTCTAGGTCAATACAGACTTTACCATTACTTGTTTTATAGCTTTCCATAGATGTATAGGTACAAGCTTGTGGCTTTTAATAAATGGTTTCATATCACAAAAAGCACCATCATAACTGGCATCAATTTCAAGTTTTCTAATCAATTTCTGCAGAGAAACTAGTGTTCAAGTCAGTATTATGACCGATGATCCTCTTAATACGCTCACATAGTGGGGAAGGCTCCTGCGGTTTCTGTTCCTTGTTCGTCCCTGGCACTGTTTCCAAGGATTTTCAAAAGAGCAAATGATTTGGATATTTGAGTTGGAGCATTATAAAAAAGAATTTGTATCAAGATAGATTTCCTACTTTAGACCACATACATGTCTAGGTTTTGTTACTTTAGTGAAATATGTAGTACAACAAATGAAATCTACCCTGTCATTCCAGGAAGAGCTGCGCCCCCAGTTTGAAGCTAAATATTCCCAAGTGGAAAGAGTAAATCCCATCACAGGAAAACCTGAACCTTTTCAGCCTTTCCCTGATAAGCTCAGTCGACTGATGGTGTCTGTCTCAGGAATATTCTTCATGGTAATGTTTAATAATATTGGAATTATTGTAGCCTTTAATCTTAATCTGATGTAAATAGTAGCGCAAGTCCTGAGTGCATTCATTAAGATTAGTGGATTTACATAATATAGGCAAAACCGATTGTCTGTCTTACTATGTGCTTATGGATCTCTTTCTTTTAAAAGATGTAATATAGTTATATTGCAAAAGAACAGTAAAGAAATGTTTTAATTCATCAGTCTAGTATTTTCATTCTCTCAAAGTCGGCTCACCAAAACAAATGGCAATCTTTAAAACACTTGTTAATTTATTAAGTCAGTGGAAATTATTTCAGGTATGGTTTATTTTGTTCTAATATCTCTATTCATAAATACTTACCTGTAGATTTCACTGGTCCTCACTGCAGTGTTTGCAGTTGTGGTGTATCGTCTGGTAGCCATGGAACAGTTTGCTTCTTTCAAGTGGTATTTCATCAAGAAGTATTGGCAGTTTGCGACATCTGGAACTGGAGTCTGTATCAATTTTATGATCATCATGTCACTCAATGTTGTAAGTCGTCTTTTAAAGGAGGGATTACTTTAAAAGAGTAATTTTTACAAGGTTACTGAGTTCACTGTATATCAGATATATACATGTTCTTCCTTATTCATATAGAGGTGCCTGAAGCTAGTATTTCAGGGGGGTTTCCTCTAATACTATGTCAATGTTTTTCTCTAATGCCTACTTTGTCACTACACATCTTTGCTTAGATCCCCAAGTCACAGTGGTACAGACTGCTGCTTCCTACATTTGTGGTTTTGTTTTTTACATTACCTTTTACAATACATCTCTTCTCTAAATGGAACGACATTATTTTCTTGCCTGAGAATTTTCTTTCTGTTTTTTTTTTAATTCATAACTTTGATTTCTTCCATTTCTTATTTAAAGTGCAGCTGTGATATCAGTGTTGCACAGTCCTAGAATCACTGTGATACCTGAGTTTGGTTTAAGCTTTTCCTGTCACGCAGCAGCACAGGTTTAATCATATGCTATGGCAGCACAATGTACATTGATATAAACTCTATTGCTTCAACTGCAATATAACTTATCATTTTTCTATTCCCGTGCAGGCACAAACAGGTAAAAAGGAATAATAGCAAACAGTGGCTGTTACTTCTGCTAAGGAGATTGCGCACTCACTGCAATAAGAAAACATTCTCCAAAACAGACTGTCATGTATTTATTTCTGTTCATTAAGAGAACCGTTGATGTCTGAACACTTCTCTTGATTTATTGGCTCTCAGTTTACCTTTATTGTATATTTAATGCATATACTTACATGCATACGTACATTTACATGGATAAAGAGAATGGGACTAAAGTAGTTCAATGAAGTCTTTACAGGAAACTATACATCCACACATAGCTACGACATCGCCCTCTCTTCTTTGTCCAGATACCTTGAAGCTGTAGGGCAACAGAACACCTATGCTTTTGATACTTGTTTTCGTTCTGGATTTGACATCACAACAGACAGGATGTGCTATACTTACACCATCTCTTATTTCTCTTTTAGGTATATGAAAAGGTTGCCTATCTCCTGACAGACTTAGGTATGTAGGCCTTTACTAGTGGTATGGTTCTTGCTAGCTGTGGCATAAAGCTTTATATTTCCATAAAATAGGGTTTTGAAAACTTCATGTATGCATAGTACGATTCTGGCATTTCCCTAGGCAAGTGAGAAATGTCAGAGAAACAAATGATATGATTATTTCACTAAGGAACTAATAGAAAGGAATTTGTTCTTATACCTCTACTTTTTTTAATGTTTTATAGTATAAATAGAAAAAACTATCATAATGGAAGAAAAGTCAAAACATATTCTTTCTTAGAATGCTAAAACAGATCTTTTCATTTTTTTCCCAAATGCTTGGTTATTTGTTTTACAATTTTTTAATTTGAACTTTTGTATGGAAAAAATGGGCTAAGATAAAATTACATTATCCGAGATAAAAATGTTAAGTCATAAATTTTAAAGTAGCTCCAATTCTGTCACATTAAAAATTTATACTGAAGCTTCTAATTGTGATTCAGTCATAAAGGTGAAGCTTTCTAGCTTATAGAAAACAAGAAAGCAAAGACAGCATTTAAGATCTTCTACTAGGTGAATATGTTACCTTTTAGTGTTTCTTCTTACATGCTCTCTTTTAGTCCGTGTCAAAATATGCAATTGATCTTGTCATGGTTTAAAAGCAAGCTCACTGCTTAAATTTAACAGCTCCCTCTTCTGGTTAAAGTACTGAAGAGCATGCATAAACAAGATGCTCAAAACTTGTGTTTCAGACAACAGGCAGTTGAACAGGTTAGAAAGATTCAGAATGTATAGTCAACTTACTCAAATTATTAAAATATTTTAAAATACTTCTTCAGATCACACTGATTTGTATTCCTACTCAACTTTTTAAATATATTATCTTGTTATAGACCAGGGAATGGGAAAGAAAATAATCATTTTGTTTAAGTATACAAGCTGATTTTTCCCAAAATATATGAAAGAATTAATTCAAGAAGCTTTTTTATTATTATTATTTTTTAAGCATAATGGAGCATCAGGTGTTTGAGCTAGGTAGCTCACTCCACTTCCTAAGGTGTTTTACGTCAAAGAGAAGGATGACATCTTAACTTCTGGGACCAAGTGTCCATATATAAAGCTAGTATCCTGTATATTTCTGTCCTAATTTATTCATCATTAGACCAAAGTAACTAGTACAAATTTTAACTGAAAAATCAAGGCAGTTTAGACTTCCAACTCATATATGTGCTTTAAAACTTTTATCAATGTACTATATTCGTTTGACACATCCATCAAAGAAATTTGAAATTTTTACCAAAAAAAAAGTTAATCATTATCACCGAGTTCTAATTCAGACATAAATAATGTTCTAGAAACCACAAGGAAAATCATACAAGGCAGTGCAGACTCACACAGAATACTTGTAGCCCTGCTACACATTTCTACATTTCTTTCAAACAAAACTCAAAGAAGGACCTCCGTCCTTTCCTCATTGAATTATAAACTGTTTTAACACTTCACAGGCATTATGATAGGGAACTCTTGAGGATGAAGTAGTGGTCTTACAAAAGTATTTAGAAGGCAAGGTGCTTGGGTGAGAAACCAACTGGCTGTTGGTTGTCTCTTTTCCCTCTGCTTTCCTTGGCAGCCCCTGTCTATTGGCTCTGCCAAGTGCTTTTGCTTTTTGTTTGGGGGGTTTTTTTGTTGTGGGTTTCTCTGTCATGTGGTTTTTGTGGTTTTTTTTTTTTAATCAAGAGACCTGTAGCCTTAAAATTGATTCACACTGAATTCAGAACTTTTTCATGGAAATGGAACAGGTATCTTCCCATACAGTTGTGACCTATTCTGTACCAAGAGGTTTGTATCTCCTGTTTCCACGTAGAACCAACATAGTCTGAGCTGGGGCAATGGTTTTGTGACCTGCAGACTGAACACTCGGGGGGGGGAATTAATTTCAACCTGGTGGGGCACCATGACTTGAAACAATTGCTTGTTTTGTTAGTGTTGATTGATCTGTGAGCAAAGTTAGGCATAACTTGATTTCATTTTCATTTATATGATGTCTTTTATGTCTTTCTGCAGAGCACCCTAGAACAGAATCTGAATGGGAAAACAGCTTTGCCTTGAAAATGTTCCTCTTCCAGTTTGTCAACTTGAACAGCTCCATCTTTTACATTGCCTTTTTTCTTGGCAGGTAAATTATCTTTGCTAACTGCACTTAAAGGAAAACTTGCACAGAACTCGTAATCCTTGCTAATTTTATACATTTGAAGAAAATAAGGTGAAAGTTTGAACTGTAAAATTTAGATGCGAGTTAGTTTCTGAGGATAATTCATAACACTAAATTAATATTTTTAACTGTATGTGAGGGTTGGACCCTTGAAATCTTTACTCATGAAGCTAGACCGTAAAAAGTCTACTTTTAAGTGGGTCTATGTACGTGACTTTCCTACTCAATGAGAATTCGGAACCCTTGAAACTACAGCTACTTCCTAAATGTGGGTCTGTATTTAGCCCTGCGCTAATAGGCTTTATTAATTCTTGTTTATTCCCCTTTGGTTACATTTCCCAGGATCCATTTCTATAAATAGTAAATATTCTCTGGCAGGTCTTAGACAAGAGTAGGAGGCAGAAATTCTGGCTCCAATTTTTGTGTGTATCTTTAGCTGAGAGCATGAGGTACTGCATAGGTCTAACCTTGCTTCATCTTCACTTCAGTTTTGTTATGGTCAGACTTATCATTCCTGCAGAACCTACAGAGTACTTCAGATTACCTCCTATAAAGTTCTATAGTATAATTTCAGTTCAAGATTGTTTGGAAAAAGAAACAAAAACAAAACAAACTCTAGTAAAGACTGTTGATAATATTGGCTTGTTACATCTGGTGGTGCATTTGCCATACAGTTTCTAAACTTCTTTGTATCTTGCTGTCTCCTGTGTCTAGTAGGACCAGGCATTTTCTCTCTCTTTTATAACTTTCACTGAGGTCATTAAGAATTTTGATTCAATTCATTATACAAGAATCTGTTAGATCTGTAAAAAGCGTTTAGTTATGATGGGTTTAGAAGTGATTTTATGCTTGTACGTCTGAGGGTGCAATCCAGCGCACACTTCACGTGGGCAAGCAGATCCCTGTGCTACAGTAAATTCCTATGTATTGCAATGGCTTATCTTCTTAGAAGTAGATTAGAGAGTCAGAATATCTAACATCTAAAACCTCTGATGCTAGAATTTTTGTCCTGGACATAATAAAAGCTTAGGATCGCTTGCAAAATGATGGTCCGTGTTTGCATTCTGAAACTTCCATATCCTACAGATACCAGATTTAAGCCTGTGTGATTTCATCTGTTTCTATTTCATGAGTTTGCTCAGTGGATGTTGTGAAATAACTACTGATACAGGGTGTTCTTGGAATGTCCGCTGAGAAACAGAAATCTTATTTTCCAGATTTGCAGGCCGCCCAGGAAAGTACAACAAGCTTTTTAACAGATGGAGACTGGAAGAGGTAAGCAATCCTTTTTCGTGTTCCTGTGAAATTTCCATGAGTAAAAAGGAAATGGCTGAAGGACATGAATTATGTCCAGTTTGAAAGATTTATTATTCCATCTAAGTGCAGTTAAGAGTAAACTCTTATTTATAGCAAAGGGTAGGAAACATGAGACGTGTTTTTTCCTTCTGCGTTCTCCACTGTGCTGAGTGACTGTGCCCGAGACACGCAGTTCTTTCTGTCTCTCTCTTTGGGAAAGCAAACAGTGATAGTCCCTTGCCTCACAGGCACTATTAAGTCCTACGTGATTGGAATGTCCTGGGTATATGGAATTTTTGGATGGAGGACATAAATATAATGCCGTCAGCTTTTTTATCAGGTTCTTAAGTTTCTGCCAGCACAGGAAAGATGTGGACCTGTTGGAGCAAGTCCAGAGGAGGGCCAGAAAAATGGTCAGAGGCATGGAACACCTCTCCTGTGAAGAAAGGCTGATAAAATTGGGGTTGTTCAGCCTGGAGAAGAGAAAGCTCCAGGGAGACCTTATTGTGGCCTTTCAATAATTAAAAGGGGCTTATAAGAAAGATCGGGACAAACTTTTTAGTAGGACCTGTTGTGACAGGACAAGGGGTAATGGTTTTAAACTAAAAGAGGGTAGATTCAGACTAGATATAAAGAAGAAATGTTTTATGATGGGGGTGGTGAAACACTGGCATATGTTGCCCAGAGAGGTTGTAGATGCCCCATCCTTGGAAACATTCAAGGTCAGGCTGGACGGGGCTCTGAGCAACCTGATCGAGTTGAAGATGGCCCTGCTTATTGCAGGGGGGTTGGACTAGATGACCTTTAAGGGTCCCTTCCAACCCAAACCATTCTACGATTCTATGATTTCAAAGAAGAAAAACAGTATTTTCAGAATTTAGCTTGAAAACGTGTTAGAATTGCACCTCCCTGGATATCACTAGCATGCTGAAGTTCTCTCTTATCTCTGAAAAACAGGTTTCTTTTATTGAACCTTGGTAGCCACAGAGTAAAATACCATAACTTTGTAGTCCATGGTCTAAAAAAAGATTCTGTAATTGCTAAACATTTTAATATGGCAATTTATAAAGTTAAGATACCAGTTTCAGTGATTCAGCTACTAAGTCTCTGTCTGGACTTAGGATATTACAAATGAAATATTGCTCCATTCTTTCAACATGAATACATATGTATTGGTCTAAGTGAAATGGACTATATAATTTATCATACACCTAGCACACATGCCCTTAGCTTAGGTAATACAATCTAGTTCTCCAAGTAATAATATGTCTAAAGGTTGTTCAACTAAAGTCTGTGTTAATATTTTTGTTATTAATATTTCTTTCAATATTTCTGTAACTGGAGGTTAGTGTTTTTCACCAAAGATATTTGAATATTTTTCATTCACCCTCTGAACAAATAAAAATGAAAGGACTTCTCTGATTTTAGCTATTGATCTTTTTCCATTTCATTTCAGTGTCATCCTAGTGGCTGCTTGATAGATCTATGTTTGCAAATGGGAGTTATTATGGTTTTAAAACAAATGTGGAACAACTTCATGGAACTAGGCTATCCGTAAGTTTAGATGTTAAAATTTGTTTTACAAATAGTGATTACATATTAGTGTGATTCAGTAATAGGGAAAAATGTTTTTATGTTTGAAGAATGTTTTCACTTTTTGTGTCTCGCATACTGTAACTTTATTCCCAAGGGAAGCATTAACTGCTGCTCTAAGATAAAGCTTCTCGGGCTATGTTAACCGTCTAAATTGTTTATTGTGATTTCATTTTCCATAATACAAACAGAGCTGTTCAGCTACTGAAGAGAGTAATGGGCTAAAAATCTTACAGTTCTCTTGAAACTGGAAAAGTGTGTTTTCAGTAAAAGGTTGCTCATCAAATATTAGTTTAATCAAAGTCTCAACCTTGAAAGTATGTCAGAAAGGGTTATGCTCACAATGTGCAATCATTCTGCAAATGAGGGGCAGTGTACTGTATTGTTGTGAGACGTGGATTTCTGAAAAGAAGAAACCTACTTGAAGTATCAAGCTTCCTGTCTTCTCAGCCCACCAGCATCTTAACTCTGTCTAGAATTTCTTTTAGAACATCCTTATATTCCTTTATGGAAATAAGTGTTTCGTTTAGATAAAATCATTGTTTGCAACCGAGGCAACAGTTGCTCTTTCAGTAAGGAAATCAAGAGCTAAACACTAAATTAGCTTAAGAAAAAATAGCAGCCTGTTAATAAAAATAATTACAAGAAAATTATTTCCCATCTTCAGTCTCTTTTCAGTAATATCTAGAAACAATAGTCTTTAATTGCCACCTGTATCAGTACTGGATAATATTTTTCATTTGTGTAACACTTTAATTTGTGAGACTATTGCCTACTTAATATTTATAACTACTTTGTGAAAAGACCTCTGCACAGCTTAGTAAAAAATAGTCTTAAATATTTGCAGCTTCAGCAACACCTTTTTAGACACTTTTTCCTGCTTCAAGAAAAAAGTATTCCGTAGACCATCTAGATTTTTAGGTTTGTTCAAAAATAGGAGATGTGTTCTACTATTCAATATATTCTGGTATCATAGAGTTCTTACTGAGCTCCACTTACTTGGTTTGTCTTTTGCAGGATTAAAAATAAAGCATTATGTACTTTTTTAATGCTCTTGCTATGCGTGACTTTTTTTCCTGTTCTTTTTTTATTTAGGCATGCAGGTAAAACCTGCAAAAAAAGTCTATGCAAGCAAATTCCATATTCTGAAAAGCTTATTTGTACAATGCCCAACATGCTACATTAAAGACATAATTAAGATCGTAATGCAGAATTTTGAGAACTTTTGGAAGTTCTTTGAATTGTATCTTATATGATATTGTACATATTTTCAGAAAATACCTGAGTAAACATTCAGGTGTTATTCAAAATAGGCCCACTTACTTCAAAACAATACCAGCGAGTATTGTAGATTACTGAGCAAGTACAGTCAATAATGCTCTGTTTATCTAATAGTTTGTTACAGAATTGGTGGTCACGACGCAAAATGAAGAGAGGAGGGCAATTAATGGAGCATAAAATTTCTCTACCTCAGTGGGAAAAAGATTGGAATCTGCAGCCTATGAATCTCCATGGTTTAATGGACGAATATTTAGAGATGGGTGAGCAAATTTAGGGAGGTGTCAGTTTTCTGAAGAAACTAGAACTATGTTGCACGTTAAAACATCTTTTGCATTTCCAATTTCTAACCATAGAAATGCCTGTCTAGTTTTACAGTTTGGCTTTACCACCATCTTCGTTGCTGCCTTCCCGCTGGCACCTCTCCTGGCATTGCTTAACAATATCATAGAAATAAGGTTAGATGCGTACAAGTTTGTCACTCAGTGGCGAAGACCTATGCCTGCAAGAGCAACAGATATAGGTGAGAGAACCTAATGACTGTCACTGTCAAGTGCCATCTCTTTGTGTTTCCTTCTCTAATGCAGCTTAACCCTTGAAATATTTCATGCGTCAAGAGTGAAATTGATAATGTAACCTACAGATCTTGATGACAGCTCTCCTGTTAAGCAATAAAAGGCTACTCAGTTGCTTAGCTAAGAGGACTCCTCAAATTTGCTTTCCATTTCCAAAAAGGGATCATAATAGTTGCAATTTTGAAAACAGGCTAAATAGTATTTTAGGCTTCTGATTTGTGGAACTCTAGGACTAAAATGCAATCCAAAATGAATTGAATTTAGAAATTAAATACAAGGACTAAATTCACTTTTGGTTTAAAACTAAACTAAATAAAAATAAGAAATCTCTTTCCAAAAATCTTCTATTTGGCCTTTATAACCAAAGATTATGGTTATACCTTTGTTGCTTAGCTATTTCTTCTCAGCAGAGTGTGCCCTACTGTAAGTCTTCATTCAGGTGGAGCCAGCGGGAGCAGGGGTTGTGGGGACATGGCTTAATCTCGACTAGGTTTTCTGACTGAATAATTCTTTCTCACTAAGAAAGGAAAACTGTATGACTAATAATGACTTCAGTATCACTAGTATGACTTTATATGACTTAATATGACTGTAAAAAATTAATGACTTCGTTGTCATTTCTCTTGTTTCTAGGTATCTGGTATGGGATTCTGGAAGGAATTGGAGTTCTGGCTGTCATCACCAATGCCTTTGTTATTGCCATTACTTCCGATTACATTCCACGTTTTGTCTATGCATACAAATACGGTCCCTGTACAGATCAAGGGTACAGACAAGAAAAGTAAATAAGATATTCTTTATATATATATATATATGTATATTTCAGAGGAAGCACACTTTTGGTGCTGTCTTTCTGTGTTAACATACTTAACATATATCAGTAACGTTTGACCTTTTACAACTGTGCAAACCTTCACAGATGTTAAGTGCAAGTAACTCGGCCATTCCAGAGAGTTTGCAGACTAACTCCACAGTTATATATGTGGAAAGTCATGTCTTCCCTTCTGAATGCAAACAACAAAGTTCAATATACATGGTAGCAGTTTTCAGGCTTTTCTCTAGATAAGCTTTTCTTCTTTTCTGCAATAGTTCTGGACTGTCTTCTCCCACTACGCTCCCACACACACATATGCTCCCGAACCCTCTTTTATCCTAAGCCTCATTCACCCTCAAACTTCCCTGCCTGTTTCTCTTCAGAAATGCTTGCAGCCAAGCTCCAGCAAGGTTGGCCATGCCACTATTTAGCCTAACTCCACCTATAGTGTATCTTCACTTCCAGCAAGGTCTCTTGCCTATCTTTGCACCACCAGGCCGGTTTCCTGCACTTCTCTCCAGGCACTTACCGTTGTCTCTGAACTGTGGGTCCACCGTGCTCTGTCTGCATTTCCCACTGTCTGTCATGACCTTTTACATGATCTAAACAGATCACAGTACTCATGGGCGTCCTCTCTTTCATTTGGAGACCAGTGCCCTACAGGTGGTTTTAGGGGCTGGTTTTGGAGGGGTTTTTTGGTTTTCTTTTTAATATGGGAATCAGGGTTACCTCAAGAAAAGGAAGCATCGCTTTGCTAATACTATAGCATGTCTCACAAGCACAATTTATCTTCTTTATTGCACAGGAGGAAGGATAAGAGTGAAAGCATCAAGGCTTGTCCAGCAAGCCAGTACCGCTGCATTCACAGAATGTGCCTCAGCTAAAACCACAGGGGTCTGTCCTTCCTTCCCTCATTGCTCCATCTGTAGTGATTCAAAATAGAGATTTACTTTTCCTGTGCTGTCACAGGAAAAGAGAATTTAAGAACAAGGCAGGATAGACAATAGCAGAGAAACATTAGTGCTTAATGTGCACTACCCATTTAATAGAGAACTATGTAGTTCTATTTCTTCTTTTGCCAGTAGTGATTTGAGGTGTCACAGCAAACCTGAAGGTTCAGGCGGTATAATAGGATCCCTGATGCATCTCTTTTTTAAATGTTCTTTGCCTTTCAGAAGGCCCTTTGTTAAATTACAGGACAGATTTCCAAGAAGATAGGATGTCTTATGTATCCGTGGTTTTCCAGGAACAGACAAAAATTTCACTCCTACAGTCATAATTCAATGTATTTATGTGATTTCTGTCATTAATACTAATAAATTGTTGCCTTTAAGATCGCTGTTTGGTATATATGCACTGCTCATTTTACTGTTGGTGAAAATTCTTCTTTGATTCAACTTGTAAAACCTGATATTTTTTGGAATGTGCTGCATGACTGGTGGCAGATTCTGCAAGGATGTTAAGTTATCCTCCGTTCTGCCTCTCTAGCCATCTTTCTAAGTTAAGTAATTTTAAGAGACAGTGAAGAACACTAGCAACATTTTTTGGTTTATATCTGCTGGTAGATAAGAAGTCAAACCAGAAAACATGCTGAAAATAGATTTTTAAACAGTGTTATCCCTGGAACGGATGTTATTTGTTTCTTTCCAATAAAACTTTGCTTCTCTGCTTAAAATTTTAGAATTGCTTTTGTCCTGATAAGCAAATAAAATAGTATGCTTACAATATGTGATAGCAGAATAGGTTTACATACAGGATCTATGCTATATAACCACTTTATGAAGAAAGTCCTGACCCTATGTCTTGTCTTTTTTCAGATGCTTAAAAGGCTATGTCAACAGCAGTTTATCAGTATTTGATTTGAGTGAACTTGGGATGGGATACTCAGGATACTGCCGGTATGTTTCGATGCTCTCCCTTCTTGCAATACAGGCATAGATGTTAGTACAGACATTAAATTGAAAGTCAGTGCTTAAATTACTGGCAGAATAGTTTATTTTTTACCTGTAAAAACATTGGAGTTCAAGTTTGTTCAACATGGAAGTCTCAGGTGGAAACACTGTGTGGTAAAGATGCAATACTAACACATCGGAAACCTGTGTTCTGAGTTTTTCCAGGATTCTTGCAAGCCCTGTCTTTCGTGCCTCTATTAATTATTTCATTTCGAAGTTTCCCCAGCTACCAAGAAGGGTAAAAATTCTCATTTCAGTTTTGTTAAGCATTATTAATTAAAATACACATTAAAATTTTTGTTGTGGCTCTAACCCAGGTCAAGATCTCAAACAGTTACGCAAGACGAATACAAGAAATTCAGCATAACAGTTACATACAACGTTGCATGAGTGCACTCCTTCTGGTTTCAGATTTAGTTTTACAGTGAAAGTTAGCTTGAATTGACTAAGAAGTTACAGAATCGTGTCACATTTATGCAAACTTTGTCTAGAGAATCTGAAAGACTTATAAGCAAGGACAAGAACCAATTCAGAGTCAGCACGCTTGAACTTAACACTCCAAGGTGTCAGCTTTGTAACAACAAAAGAAATTGTTTACTGTGGATTTTTGGAAACAGAAAGTGCCATCTTATAAGCAGTCCCATTTAATTGCCTGTATTGTGGACTATATTCTTCTCCTTTTCTGTTTAATTCCTCTTGAACTATGCTTTCACTTGAGTTTCCCTCCTTTTAGCCACATCTGGGATAAACTAGAGAACTCTTCACCATGCTCAGGTTTTTGAGCACAGGCTAACTCACAGGGTTTTTCTTTGCTTTACAGGTATAGAGATTACAGAGCCCCACCATGGAGTTCAACTCCATATGAATTCACTTTGCAGTTCTGGCATGTCCTGGCAGCACGGCTGGCCTTCATCATAGTATTTGAGGTTAGTCATGGAAAGGAACAATTCCTTTCTATCACTTTAAAGTCTGAGTTGATTTTCTACAGTAGTCCCATAAATAAATAGTCAGTATTATCAACTGCTTGTTCATCACAGTCAAGGGGTGGGGGGGGCGGGGATTGCCCTCCCAAACTGTTGTCAATCAGGTGCTGTAAACTGAATTGACTGAGCAGGCACAGATTTTAGTCTCTCCAAAATCATATTTCCTTAACAGTCGTCTTATACAACTTGTTCGTTCCCAAACAAGTCTTTCATGTTTTATTGAAAAAGAAGAAATGCAACTTATGCATACATTAAGCACAGTTATTACAAGTTACAATCTGTGTCAGGAAAATGGTACATGTTCTAGCCTAATATAAAAGTAGAAGTATGTGTATTAACTTTGACGAACGTATCATATACTGTCCAGGAACCTGGTTATTTATTTCGATTACAAGCTCTTAACAAAGACTGCTTGTAGGTAGTGTTGCTGTTGTTATTCAAACTAGCATATCCTGCAGTCACATCTTCCGTTAGGTCACTAGCTATAACCTTAGTTTTACTTTTCAAAAGACTTCAGTATTTTCACGTTTCTGATAGACCACTCATTTACTCCCTTATGTGTGTGTGTATATATAAAAAAACGAAGGGGTTGCTTTTCAGTCATGAATTGAATCTCAGTTCCAGTTTTGCCACAGACTTTTAGGCCCTAAAATGTGGTCCTAGAAATTAATATTTATGCATCTTTGAAGCAACTATTTTTGTTCTTCTTTTCAGCACCTTGTTTTTGGAATAAAGTCTTTCATTGCCTACCTGATTCCAGACATGCCCAAAGACTTGTGCGACAGAATGAGGAGAGAGAAATACTTAGTCCAGGAAATGATGTATGAGGCTGAACTGGAGCATTTGCAGAGAGAAAGGAAAAAGAATGGGAAACAGTATCACCATGAATGGCCTTAGTCACTACCATGCTGCAACAAAAACACTGTTTGGAAATTGAAGAGTGCAGTTACAAAATGAAGTCAGAGTCTGGCATCGGTGTGTGAGATTCACAGTGTATATATGTTCTTGCTGGGCAGTACAGCTGCAGGCTTTGGTGGGAACTGGAAAATAGATGCTTCCAATGAAGAAAATGAAAAGCCTTACCTGTAAGTGGTCTGTGGTGAGCACCAAGGAGAATTGGCACTCAGGAATGTGCAGGCAGATTAAAAATTTGGACACTCTGGTTTAAAAAAAGGCAATGAATTGTCATGCTGTTCATGAAGATACTAACAGCATCATGAAAATAAAAAATTACCTGTGAACTTATACAGTGAGGGCATGACTAAAACCAACTTACATGATATCCACTACTTCTACAGCTTCTGATTGCTCAGCTCCATCTGTAATGCCTCTGAAAAGAGAAATTGTTGCCTTTGTGGCCATAACTTGATATAAATGATCTTTCAGGCTTACTGTTTTGTCAGGTTTGTCCTAGTCTCTTGTTGAGATTGTGGATGTGGTTCTACCCTAAAAAAGGGGGTCTATGGCTGCTTAATATATACTATGCAGTTTAAGATTTGCACATCAGTGTCATTAATTTATCCTTCTAGTTGAAAACCAAAAATTCTAAATTCAAAGAGAAAACAGCAGCACTAAGAGAACGCATCACATTGCCCACAGCTATATTTGAAAATGACACGGCTGTTGAGTTGTCTGTCCACTTCTGTGTGCAGAAAGGCCACCTCCACATACTTGCAGGATGGAAGAACTGTCATTTTCATGCTCCGATGTAGCATGCAGATGTCTAAATGTGTTACTGTTCCCTTTGACCTGTCTGGGCAATGATTCCATGACTTCACAGAATGCTAACTTGAAATACTCTCATACAGTGACTTCATCCTGAATATACAATTAACTCTTTATAGTATGCAAGCTTATGCAGATATATATCAGACGTACAGTATAACATTGTGACTTGCTTGTTCAGGGAAGGAGAAGCAGAGCACTTTATAACAATGCTCTTCTTACTGTAATAGTAAATGTTCCAGTAATGTGCACTTCTTTTATTGGCCTAAATAAGTCAAAGCATGGGAGTAAGATACAGGCAGATATGTATACAGATTGTATATAAATGCGTACACACACAGTGGTTACTTTTAAATTTTTTATTATTATTTGTATGCCTTCGTACAGTTTTGGGGGGCTTTTTGGATAAAATCACTATAAAAGGTAGATGTTCATATAAAGAATCAAATTTCAGTTTTTATGTGCATACAGCAGTGTTGCTTTGGTTATAGTCACGTTTTGGTGATGAAATTGTTTCTAACATTTCATAAAGTAGGAAAAGATAAGCACTTAATCTAAACAATTTAAACAAGCGTGCAGGGTTCACTTGCAGAGAAGGGATTGGAAAAGTTACAATCATTGTGTTTCTCTTGTACAATTCTAAGTAATGCTTCTCTATATTGGATAAGAAAAATCTAAAAAGTCAAGAGTCAACAAAGCACAGTACCTATAAAGGCTGCAAATTTAAACATTATTTTTAGGGATAAAGCTGCAGCACAATCACTGCTGACAGATATGAAAAGACCTGAATTATTACTACTTAGAATACCCTATTGAACCAAAAGGTGGGGTTCCAGTATTCACTTGCACGTATTAGCAAATCATTTTATTTTATTATGCCATATAAAATTAATTTTAAGAGTCAAGACCCCATCAAAGTGGATGAGTATGATCTATTGTATCCAGGGGCCCTAGCATTAGACCTAAAGTTCTTTAGTCGTTTCACCATATTCATGAGATTTGGTGGTTAATTCCAGCTCTCTGTGACCAGGCAAGGCAACTATAGGACTATCTACAGTATTGCACAAAGGAGGAAAGAAATTGGAAGGTATGGTCTAATCGGGTATATTACCCATTAGTTCTGTCATAAAGGGCTGGTGGAACTCAGCTTCCCACATTTTGGAAAGGCTGTTGTGTTCCTTCATATGCTGGGTTGTGCGTTAAGTTCTTAAGGGAGTCCTTATCAGAAATAATTAATGCACTCTCCTCAGTGCTTATAGAATCACACAGTTTGATTTAATTTATTGTGACTCTATTTCATTCTGTGGAATGTCAAGCATTGTTTGACAGCATTAACCATGTGTCATACCTGCTGTTTCTGTGCCACGTAGTGATAGTACTTCAGTTGTTCAGAAGGTCACAGATGAGCTCTCTGTTTAATGTTTTCTCTAAAAACATTAAAAAATGCTTTGGCTGGCCCAAGGTATAAAGATACAGGATAAAATTAGGCAAAAATCAGAAATATTGATTGATTATTTTATACTTTCCTGTTTCTGTTGTGGATATTAGCAGGTGTCAATACATACTTAGGCAAATTCCAATTGGACTTAAAAAACACATAGGAAAGAAAACCTTTTTGTATTTGAGATTTAAATATATATATACAATTAATGATTTTCAACACTGGTATATAGGAGTATATCAAAGGCAAGTATGTAGATCTGACACTGTGCATTTTACGCACTGGAAAAGCACAAGACATTTTGGAGAAACACTGTGTGTGTTCCTTTATTTTTGGAGGATATCAACAATGTCTAAAGGTTTAGCCACTATCTAGCCACTTGCTTAAGCTGAGAAAACTTTTTGCTAGAATTCGTTTAGTATGCCGTTTGCATTGACTGCACGTTATTTTACTGAAGTGTAAGGCACACAATGTCCTCAGGAATAATGTATTTTATGAATGGTGAATGATCTTTTCATATTCTAAATATTGTCTTTCCAAACAAATGACCAGTATGAATAGACTGTGCATGCAAGCTGCATTTGTGAAATCTGACAAAGCTTTAGAACTTCAATTTGTGCAAAAATGCTTTAGATCATTGCAGATCTAATCTATGACAGTTTTGCTCTATGCATGCGCCCTTAGAGAGACTGCATGAGCAACTAGGTATTTTTAAATACAAAGGATTAGTCCAAAATGTCTTAATTATTCCTAACCAAATTCCATGTCTTGATTCAGACAAAAGAAATTTCCATTTCAGAAATAGCAAAAAGTCCGCATACATTATACACATCTCATTTCTAATGACTTTTCATTCTGAATTTGTGCCTAATGTGTGAGACCTGAATTCTGGTGACTAAAAAAGGAAAAAAGAGTTCTGCTTCATTAGCCATCCTAATGAGAGGTTCCTTCTTAGAGCTCAAAGTCTGCCTCCATAGAGAGGGATGCATTAAGAGCTCAGTATTCACAACTGAGCGCTGACGGGGTTGCCTGATGATTGAGCACAGGCTCTCTGTTACGCTGTAATTCAGTTTCCTTACCGGAAAGGCAGCACAGTGATCAGGCATTTGGAAATAAGGCAAACCACATGATATTTTTTTATCCTTTTTTCCCTCTCCCTTTTTGTTAAAGGATTTATAGAGAAAATTCAGATGAACACTGAAGTTAATATTGATGGTGACGAGGGTAAAATTTCTATAGTGATGGTGGACAATAAGTGGGTTTTCGTTAGATGTTTTTTGGAAGTACGTATCTTCATTACTACAAAACACAGATCAGCTGTTGCTATGCCCTTTTCCAACAGCAACTTGCCTTAAATTGTGTTCTGAGGATCAGTTAGGCTCAATTGTGTCCTGTGGAAAGCTCAAAAGAAAAATGTCTGGAGGGCCTAGTGAAAATAGGTTAGTAGGTACATATCTTAATGCATAAATTCATAAAGCTCCTGAGGTTTCCTTCATAAAAAGTTCTGCAGAAGGAAAAATATCTTGGGAAACGTAGCTTTAGGGTGAGTGTTAATATGGGGAAAGGCAAGAACTTTGGTAATATTTTAATCTTAATGTGCTATTAAGATGATCAGTCTAATCTAAGTAGTGCACATCTGCTGTTTCCTTGCTGCGGCTTCTTGCACTGCAGACTCCAAATGGGAGTGCTGCCAGAGAGAATTTCTGGAGCTGTGGGATCCAGGGGCATTCACCTGCAAAGTCCTACATGGCATCATGGGACACATTAATCTCTTGCATTATGTCACAGTCCAATCAGGGGCAAATTAGTACATACATATCTTGAAGCATTGTATCATTTTGATTAACTGAAAGTCATATGTGTCCATAAATTGAAAAGAAATGGTTCGTACATAGTTAACTTGCAAGGGTCACAACTTTTAATTAAAATTATTATAAATGCTGGGCAATGGCCATATCAATAAAACTCATTATATACAAACAGCTAAATGTGAAGGCAATAAAGTTAATGGAAAATCAAACAATCACATTTTCTATCAAGTGTTACATAGGAGAAAAGAGACAGAGGTAAAAATAGTGGTGTCAACAGTCACTTACAAAGCAGCAGTACTTCCAGAAGCATTTTTTTTTTTAATCCTCATAAACTACTGATGTTGCTTATTTGGGGGTAAAGGTTGAAACAAATGTACAGCCAACCTTTCATAATAATGTTTATTTGGTGTTAAGGCTGACTCTAGAATTCAAACAGAATTCCACATTTAGACAGACTTGTTATTTTGTTAGTTCCAATGCATACTTTGTCTGACTGAAATGCATACAGTGACACTTTCTGAAAGTGTTTAAGTGCATTGCAAACCTAAATTCCTGTGGTGGAAAATTTAGCAGCTTGAAAAGATCCCTAAGTCTTTTCATATTCAACCTCATGCTCGCAAAGCCCATGTTCTACTGGGGCCAAATGCACCGAGCCAGCATGTGGAGGCTGAGGATGAGCAGAGGAAGCAGGGCCTTCCTCTTCACTTCAGCAAGTTTTTCTCCAGAACTCCGACAGGTTCTGCAAAACAAGGGTTTGAAGCTGGAGCATGGTGACAGCCCTCCTGCTCCTTTTCTTTTTCTCCTCTGGCTCATTCTTTACTTATCCTCAGTGTTTTATTAAATGATGCCTTCTTGCTGACAGTCCAGCTTCCAGGGCAGTTCTGTAACTGCAGAACTTTTTACGGGCTCTTTTTGGATGTCCCTAACTGAGCAGCCAAAGCAGAAAGGGCACAAATACTGGTTTGTCTGGTGCTTTTTACAAGTTGGTATGCGTTGGACGGAGCGGTGCGAGGAAGCACGGGGTGCGTCTACGTGTGCGGTTAGGCCACCCGTTTCTGGATCTGTCCTTTCAGCCACGTTCCCAAGCACTACATTTGCACTCCTTATGTCCCTCCCTACGTGCACATGCATCCTAAATACCCTGCACAACCCTAGCGTTTTTAAATTTATATAATAGGCTCGTATTGACAATTTTTCTCTCCTATGGACGTTGCAACCACATTTACCAGAAATTTGTATTGGCGTGATTTTGGCATAATCATGATAGCACAATGTTACCACAGCAGCACAAAGTTCTAACGGCACAACCAGGAACTGCAGAGAAATCGCTATTCCATGTTATACAGGAACTTTTAAAATCCAGGACTGGGATTTAGTCTTGAAATGTTGATGCTATATTCCCTCTTCGTTGCACTGGAAATTACCTTCTGTTAGTTCTGTTGGCTTATTCTAACTTTTTGCCATAACCTCTATAATGTTTTATGTTCTCCGCAGTTTTCATTCTTATTGCCGTGAGCTAGTTGTTAGGATGCTACTGGGTGAGAAATTAGGATTAAACCCAATGCAGTCTAAAGCTAATGAGATTCTAAACACTAAGAACATGACAATTTTTCTGTTAATAATGAAAAAAAATTCAGATCACCTTTTTATTTTGTGTTCTATTTAGATGACTCAGAGTTTTGTATTAAAAATCTTCCAAACTGTTGGCTCTGATTTTTACCTAGAGTAGTATCACTGAAATTTCAGTTCTTTGAAATAATGTCATGTAAAATCTAACTGAATAACATAGTTCAGTCATTTTTTACTCTGATAGTCCTGGCTAACTTGCAATATCATGATCATAAGAGATTTCTTAAAATGTGTATATATTTGAAATTTATGTAATATTTAAATACAACTTGGTTTCTAAGTAAGGAATAAGAATAAAATTTCAACTATTTTTTCTATTCATAAATCCACACTTTGTAAGTAGTATTTAAAATAAGATTACCACAGAGTGTTTCAGAGAAATTGACTTTTATGCACTACAAGCTAGAAATTCCTCTGGCATGTCAGCTTTAGGTTTCTTTTGTGTTTTAAGATTACTTTTACAAGCCGATATGTACCCCCAAACTAAAGAAATTCACTGAGGAAAAAGTTGTTGATCTGATTAACTATTGTAAGACACTTTTGGCATAAATTTGTCTTTGAGATGCTGTTTACTTTATCAAGGTTTACATGTACAAATGCAACTACTTACTGTATCATACACATTTGAATATTGCATTTTTTTCAGTAATAAACTTGGATATCTTTGAAAGAGGCTTTGAGCTTCGTTATTCCAAATATTCAAAGTTAATTAACAAAAAAATTTGTACGCTTGGAAAGTGAGTGCTCATAAGCCTTCAAACCATAGTATTGTAAGGAAGTAATTTAAGGGTTAAACGTGGCTCAGACACTTTTAACAATTAAATACTCACTCACTGCGGTCTCAAGGCACATCTAGACTCACTTTTCAAATTTTCAATCATTTACGGTCTATTGCTTTCACTAGTGAGTAACAATTTCTGAAATTTAAGGTCTTGTTTTAGAATTTACATGTTCCTAGTTTCTTAATCTCATTTTTTTTTCAAATTAAGTGCACAAGCTAGCTCTTTTGTAGAAGGATCAATGGCTCAGGATGTAAATGAAACAGGAAGATGAGATATAACTGTAAATGACACTGTCCTCAAATTTAATCAGAACGGTAATTCTTCTGAATTCCAGGTTTGCTAGGCCACATCCTTAAATCTTGGTGGAAGACTGAATAATGAACTACTGATTAACCGTTTTAGCCGTCATACGTAAGTCCACGTGTTGGACTTAGTAAAACCTTGTGGAATGCCTGGCTCCTTTACAAATACAGAAAACACTTGGGCTCGATGAGCAGCTTTTGCTGAAACAAAACTGGTCCAGAAGTATGAAGTTAAAGAGAAATTCTTTAGGATATTTCTCTAAAGGCATTTTGAGAGAATGCAATTCTAGCCAAGCTAACTCATTTTTTTGGACACTGAATGGACAAATTCAGATTCTCTTTTGTGGCAAAGGACTTGGAAGGATACTATGTCTGTAGCAAATCCAATGTAAAGGTGTGGCTAAACTTGTGAAAAAATACTGAAAAGTGCAAACTATGCATCTTGCAGCATGCAGAGCATAAGAATACTGCAAAAGTAAGTGTCTCAAGAAATATTCAAAGCAGACTTGGTTGTTTTCACAGTTAGATGTCTCTGAATCAGATATCCTCCAGCTACCAGTAGAGAGGGGGATTTTGTCCAACATCTAACTGTGTAGCTTCACATTGATGTTTTGAACTACTTTCACTCTGGAATTATTTTACATCTTAAGCATGATAGATAGGCTCTCTTAATATAACCTAAGCAATAATGTGTGTGGCTATGCGATATAAATGATACAACAGTATTATTTACGGAGTTTCCGTCTCTGCCTTGATATCCATATCAAGTATGGAAGCGTGACCAGGAAGCATGCCACGTGGGACAACAGGCTGCCAGCCAGACTCAGCTGTATGCTTTTATGAGATTATATGAGCTTTATGAGATTATAAAAGTGGTGTAAAAGGGATTAACGCAAATATTGACTCAACTCTCAGTTTGTTGACCAACTGTCCTGTGCAAGCAAGGCAGTGTCTTTTACAGACTGCTATTTCTGTTCTCTGATTGAATATCCTGGGACCGTTCCCAGAGGTAGGGCATGAACACAGACGGGGGAAGTAACCTCAAGAACCAGGCTGACCTAAATCCACATCACAAAGATGGTCCTGATAAAGCAAAAGCAACAGCTGGGTTCTTCAGAGCAATACGAGCTAAATATCAGTTGGGTCCATAACCCACAACTGAGTCATCGTTGATATTTTCATTCAGTTGGTTTCATTCAGTTGTGACTTTTGTTTAAAAACAAATACATTCATCCAAAAAACTACATCCAGAAGATTATCAAGGTGAGACGTGGTCTATTGAGTTTGATTTACATCAGGCAAATTTTAGAGAAAATCTGTTTCACTGAAACAGAGCACTTAGTGGACTACGTACCTTCTTCCGAGACATTTTACCGGACAGATTATTTTGCCTAGCCGCGTACCTTTTTCCAAAATTCAGCGTGGATTATCAATTAGGAGGCATCATCATCAAATGTTGTTTTATTTTCTTTATTGCATAAAGGTAGTAGGCGGATCTTTTTGAGCTGAAAGGATGTCTTTCCAAGACTAACACGGATAAAGAGCTATCCTGAATTCAAAGTAAAATTTGTTACTCTCCTATAGCTTTTACAATAAGACATTATAAAGAAATCTTAGTTCTGCAGAGGAAGCAAGCACAATTGACTCAGTCACTAAAAGACCAGTCCGGTCTATACAACATTCCTGTGAGGAGGCTTTTTGCGATACCAAAGAATGGGCAGAGACTAGCTCAGCCTGACCTCCCCGCTCTCCCTGGGGATTCCTCTATCAGAGGGCAGTTCACAGTCTCAACTGAGTGAGAGACCTCAGAAACCTCTCCGAAGTCTTGATTTATCTCAAGTTCACCCTGGCACGTTTCCCTTCAATGACTAGTTACCGAACAGAGTACGTGATAGAGACGTGTTGTGGCTACTTCCGAGCAGGAGCTTCCACAACAAGATTCATGAAACATTTCTTCTGAAAAAGCAGTGCTTCCAAAACCCCCTTCTCCAATGATTTCCCAGGTCTGTCCTGAAATTCATAAATAAAAATCTGGCCTTTATTGCTATAGAGAGCAATCGTTCCCTTTTGGTCATCTACAAGCTGGTAAATGTGATAAAGAGAGCTCTTTGTTTCTGAAGCTGGAGAAATAAAGTTTGATTAAATGTCCCTTGTCCCTCAGCTTCTAGAGACGAGTTTCTCTGCTCATATTAGTATAGGAATTTTCCTCAGGATTGTAATCAGGGAACTGGCGTTTGTTTTCTTTGTTGATATTATTCTTGAAGGTGTCATCTGTTCCAGTTTCGTTTGCAATAACTTTATGCAGGTTTTTTTCAAAGTCCACCTGAAAAAAGAAAGAAAATACCCTAGTAGTTTGAAGACTGCTTTTTTCCTTGGCTTAAAGGGCATGTTATTGCATTTTGAAATTTTGACATCCTTTCTTACAAATGTGAGGAGTTACTTCACTACATGAAATGACTCTCAGACCCACAAACAGCCACAGTTCAGTGTGCATCTCCTCCATACACAACCACTGATTTTCTCATTCCCCCGTGGAAAATCTTCGGCAAAAGCAACAAAAACAACTTTTCAAACTCCTTTGTCCATGTAAAAATCTTGAAATGTGCCCTCGGTGCATTCCCAATCACTTCAATTTAGTTTTTCATTTGCATATTTATCTACATTTTAGCAGAGTGGTTTTTTGTCTGGCCTGCAGCTTGCCTCAGTGGTTTCACACTGCAACTACTTGATTGATGTTGTCGTTCTACATTTTAAGCAAATACAAGGAGATAAATGCATATGTGGGGGGCTTTTTTTACTGCTTTTATAAAGATGATTTTTTTTTTCTCCAGAAAAGTTCTAGACAGAGTCTGTGTTGAGCACCTAAAAGCCAACTGAAGCAGCTGAAGCAAATCTAGAGCCACAGCTGCTCTCCAAATTAGATTGTTAACTTCAATGTCAAATTTGATGCAAGCTGCGTGGAAGGATAGTTTCTACGTTATTGCCAAATACTGTGAGCCTTGCAGCTGAAAGATTACTTTCAAGGTTTAAAGGTAACTATAGAGTACTCTGAAGGAGCTGAAAACGTACCTATTGCTTTATGTCCCTTTTATAAACCTAGCAGATTCCGCTAAGATGCGGCAATGTTGTTTCCCTGCAAACTGTTAACAACAATGCAAGAAAATGAGGTGCTCGTTCTTTATGGCT
Source organism: Haliaeetus leucocephalus (assembly GCF_000737465.1). NCBI lineage: Eukaryota > Metazoa > Chordata > Aves > Accipitriformes > Accipitridae > Haliaeetus > Haliaeetus leucocephalus. Next base: position 4,303,871 of record NW_010972609.1, read on the forward strand.
TGTTAACGAGCTACGAAGCCCTGAGACACCTGGGGAAAAGGCTGCTCCTCTTTCTGCCGAGGAGGCGGTGGGCAGGAGCAGCCCGGCTGCAGCTCTGCTTGATGGACCGGCTCTGAAGGTGAGGATGGCAGGAGAGCTTCGTGGATGCGTAAGTGCTAAAGTTTTTCTCTCTGTGGGAGGAGGCGGGAGCTCGGTGAACTCCTCTCTGGGGTGTAAAGTGCGGTTTTGTCCCTGCTCGGTTGCCAGAGCGGGGAGAGGGAGGTCAGTCCCCGTTTCACAGGCTGCTGGCCATCCCGAGGGCTGGTCGTCTCCGGAGCCCTCAAGTCCCCGTGTGCTGCGCAAACAGGGAAAATCGGTAACTTATTACTGACCAACACGGGTCGGGGTTTGGCTGATCTCGTTTCCAGTCTGCGGTGCCTACGTAGCATCCCTTGCACAGCTTTAAAGCACGATTGCCGAAAGCTCGTCTGCTCTCGGCGTGGTGGTTTGGGAACTCACCTCCAGGCTGTCGTGCCGCACGCCACACCAGAGGAAAACTTTGAGCCTTTCGGACCAAAAGCAAAACAGGTTGCAGACTGGCTTAATTAACACTGGTGGGATGTCTTCTCCTTTACTAGGGCCTGAAAGGAGAACATAATGGTATGTAAGTCTATGGAAAGGTAGGCGTGAGCTTTGGGACCCTCACCCGTGAGGCGGGGGGAGCGGGATCAGAGCATCCCGCTCTCCCTGAGTCTGTGTCTTACAAGCTGCTTGCAGGAACTCTTTAAAACTCTCTTAACAGCTGAGTCAGGTTCTTGTGCAAAAGCATTTATTTTTTTATTTATATGTATATGTATAAATATATATGTGGAACACCAACCTGTTATAAAGCTTATCAACAGCCCTGCGATGGCACAGACTAGGCAGCCGATGGCACTGAAGTACAGGTAGGACAGGGAGTACCAGGTATCTGCCAGCAAAGGCCTGCGAAGAGGTGACAAAAGCAGTTAGTGATGACCGACGGGTACGTTTAAGCTGTCTCAAACCGCGCCAGCAGAACGCAGCTCACTGCAGTCGGTGTACGATCCAGCAGCGGTCCGTGCTCCCAGCCCCCTTGGCGGTCACCGGCCGCAGGCTCGGGCTGCGCGCTGTGCCAAAAGGCAGGCTGAAGCGGTGGCGATAAGGAAAATAAATACCTGTCGGGAGCCGTCGCCGCCGTCGTCAGCGCCTCGGTGCTGTTAGCCAGCGTGCAGTTGAGAGTCGAGAGTTGCAGAGGAATGGACTTTGTCGGTGGGGCGGGGTAAATGAAAGAGCCGGTACCAGCCCAAAAAGCTAAGGTGATCCCAGTTAAGAGGCCTCCGATTGCACCCTTGGCAGGTATAGAGAGAGGCTGTTAAAGGTGATGGGTGGGAAGTGCTTCTCTGCGAACGTGAATTAGGCAGGCGTAGGTGATGACTGGTTACGGGGTCTATCGCTGTAAATCAACTCTGTTCTCTCTCAACCCAAGTATAAAACGGTGATTTATTGCCCTCTGGTAATAAACGTTGAAGCAAAACTGTGATGATCAAAACTGCAATACAGAGTTTAGTTCTACTTCTGGGTAAATGTGATGGGACCGCTCATGGGGCGATATGAAATGAGCTCGTGTTGTGTTTTGCCTAAGTTATCAGGGGCAGAGCAATTGAAATCATTCTGTGTGTCCCAAGGTGAATATAGGCTGGAGCGAGTACTGATTTTTTTTTTTTTTTCTTTTTAATGAAAGAGAAGAAACTCATAAATAAAAATAATTAAAAAAAAACCCTCATGTGGATCTAATCACCAATTATTCCACAATTGGGTAGAGTTAAATTCAAACGGGATAAATTTAGACAGTGAAAAGGGACCTCTAAGCAGATCTCGGACTCCTCAGGCTCTAAATCTGAAAAGCAGCCCAGAGACTAAACCTAAAAAACCCAAACAATTTTCAAGATGAAGTTTTAACCAAACACCACCAAGAGATTTTCTTTTAGGTCAGGATTTTTTTTTTTTTTTCTTACCTTCCAGTTAGCACAAGGGAACACAATTCCCAGGGTAAATAATCCCAGCATGGGGCCCCCACACATCCCATGGATGGAGAGGGAAGCCTGCGGATGCAGAGGAGAGACAGGAGCTTAGTGCAGCAGCTGGAGGGAGCGTGCGCAGTTCTGGTGTCAGTCTGTAATTTTAGTGGGAAATGGTGGGGGAGAAGGGACCAACAGTGATTTCAGTGCAAATTAGAGTGAATCACACTCAGTGTTGTTCCCAGCAGTGAGCAAATAGTGAAGGAGTTGGGAGATTTATGATTTTTTTTTTTTTTTTTTTCCTAGTTGCTCCTCTCAGCAGAGCATCCGCAGGAATTGTTCCGGTAATCTAGCAGTCCCCAGGGCTGTCAGCATTATTTGTTCAGTTCATCGCATTTCTGAAGCAAGAGATACCTGCACAACTCCTCCCAGCAGCGATGCTGCTGCAGCCATCGAAGTGCACAGGACGCCATATAATATACCTGGAAAAGATCAGGCAGCGAGGTTGTCGGTGCTCGTTAATAGTGTGGGCGATTTCGAGTTCGTTTAGTCTGAAGGGACCGGGCAGGATGGAGGAATTTTCACTCTGGGCTTTGATGCTTAAAGCAGACTGTTAAGCACCCAGCTCCAGCATCTCGCGTGAAGTCTTGTTGGGTTTTTGGTTGGTTGGTTTTTCTTATGAAGCGGAATGTAGCAATGAAATTAATTTAGAAGTTATGCCTCATGTAGAAATGTTTCCATTTCTGTTGCCTTTAAATAACACTTTTAAAATAAACTAATGAATGAATTGAGCAATGATAAACAGCACGGCTTTCTTCCTTTGACACCAGTTTGAACTTTGTGGTAGGCAAAACTCTGTATGTAGTAGTCTTAAGGAAAGCCAACCAAAACTCATCTTCTGTGGTAGCACACCTTGGTTTCAGAGGTAAAAATGATCTTTCTAGGTCCTGAGTGCAGGAATTGAGTAGTAAGTGGAAAAGCAGGAACAGAGAAGGTTGGAGACGGTTACAGAGAAAGTATTGGTTTGGCTCTTCTGCGATCTTTGCCAACGTCAACAAATGGTTATGATATTATTACAATACTTATAAAAGGGTTATGGTATTACTGCAATACTCGTAAAAAAATTCAAATCCCTTTGGACACATTTCATATTTTGTTGGTCTCTTTTTCATTTGTCTTTTTTACATTTTTTTTCTCTGAAAAACTGAACAACCTGCTTATGTGATACTCTAATTTTGAATAGAAGTGTCTTGTCATACTACTATAAAATAATAATATTTAGTAATACTATTATAGAGTAATGTGGTAATAACTACATTGATATTCTTTCTGTACTGTAAAGAAGATCCCAGAGCGTTCCCCAGTATTTTTAGTAGACAAAACTCCTCAAAGGAATTTGGGTAGTGCACCGTATAGGGCACATGCTTAATTTTACTGAAGCGTCGTGCTGACATTCATCCTGAGAGTTTTTTATAAAGGGTTGTGCTCCTGCGGAGGTTTCCAAAGCACAAGTGTGTTTCTGAAGTAGCGTCCTTAGACAGCGCTCTTCACTACTCACAGAACTGTTCTCCAAGTCAATTCAGAGTCTGAGATTCTCAAAGCTTCAAGTGTATAAAATCCTGCCCTGTTTTCTCCTGTAGTAATTGCAACTGGGGGGATGGACATCTTTGCCGTTAAACAAATGGATCCCACCTGGGGTACCTACATAAGCCTTTGCTGATCCATGTGCTTATCTTCTCAGAGAGGTTTGGGAAACATTTCTTGACCAAGTCTTCAAAGGTAACAGTTGCTAAAGCGTTGATGCTGGCAGCTACCGTGCTGTAGAAATGGAGAAAAATGTTAAATAAATAGGAAACAATGTAATCTGAAAGAAAGTTGTATTTATAGAGAAATGCTGCCTCTTGTTCAGCCCCAATACTATAAAATGTACAGTTCTTGAAGAGTATTCTTCACGTAACGGCTGATGCTGGTGAGGTTTCTGTTTCTTCTGTGATTGCTAGGGGCCCTGCTTCGCGCTGGCAGAGAACAAGATAGAAACTCGTCCTAATTGACCCCTCAGTTTACCAAGCTGCAAAGACCTTCAAAATATAGACATGTTCCAGAATAAAGATATTACTCCCCTACAAGTTAAAGGATGTGCAGTGACCACTAGGGATACCCTGTTCCTCCACAAAAATGCCTGTTCTGTTTTCTCTCATAACTGAAAAATACAGAATGGGAATAGTCTGACTCTTAGCTGGGTGAGTTAACCCATATTTGGTGGATACGATCCCTGTGAATTTGTTGTGACAATGTGGCAGTGTCAATACCTACAGCACAGTGTTTGGTACTCGGTGCCCTTAACTGTGGTTTTTTTAGTCTCCTGTCAGGAGCAGCCAGTGCCTTTTATGTTATGCGGGGGATTCTTTTTTTTTTTTTTTCCTGTTTTGATAGCACTTTCTTGCTTTTTCTACAGATAAGAGTCTTTAGAAAGAGCCTGTTGGAGATTGACTCTATGGCATTTGAATAATGTCACTGTGAACTTGAATCTTCTCTCTTTCTAATGTCCTAGGAAATATTGACGTTTGGCCTGTAGAGGTAGAACCTACAATAACATGCAGCACAGTTTCTGAAACTTCTCTATGCAGACATCTCTTTTCCTAGTCTAACGCAGTTTCATGTGCAGATAGACTTCTTGAGAAGCTCTCTATCCCGAACTGTGGTATTGTGGCTGTCGGGTTGAGTAAAGGCCATTTCACCACGAGCAGCTCCAAAGGTATTTCAGGAAGCTGAACTCTTTTACAAAGAGAACTGGTGTTTCTTCAGCTTTTATACCCTTTTGACTGTGTTGATAATGTTATTCTGAAATGTATTATTTGGGTTAAAAACATACTGGAGAAGTGGAGCTAGACTTTGGCATAAATATAATGTAACTGCAAAGCACTACTGCTTCTTCCTAGAACGTGCTAAGAAAAACAGCTGGGCTTTTTCTTAGGGTTTCATGCTATAATATCATTCTGAGTCCTCAAGAAATCAATGGTACACGGCTGAAATGTCATTTCAGGTTCACAGACCTTAGCGTTCCACTGAATGCACAGGCAACAAACAGTCCCGGGACTCCTGGCATCGAAGAAAAAATGTCCATAACAAAATACGGCATGAGCTGGGGTAGAAGGAGCACAAGAGCAACACAAGCAATTAGTTAAGGTTTTCCTGGGTAATGGAAGAGAATTAGCTGCTTCGGAGCACGTTGCTAAATTCTGGTTTTGTTCCAACTGAGGAGGGCTGTCAGATTTTGAGCAAAGGGGATGTCGTTTGGCAGAAGTGGTCAATCGGGTTAATGCTGCAGGAGTGCCAAATAGGTATACTCTAGCCCTGATCTGGCAACCACCTTAGTGCCTGAGCGCTGAAAGGACATAAAGCATCCCACAAAACTTAAACTGTCTCTGTAAGTGCTATGTCTGGGTCCAAAGCAGCTCCGAATTATAGTAATGGGTATCTGTACCTGATCGGGTGCTGAAATGAAATTGGCAGTCCAAGGATCACAACTCTTGTAATGAGAGTACATCACCAAACCACAAAATACCGCACACACCAGAACTGTCCAAAGTCCCAATAAATTCAGGTAAAGTGCCCTAGAACAAAGGAGAGAAACTGTTTAATACAAGATAACTAACTTGTAACAGCTTTTCTATTTTTATTTCTAATTTGGGGGGGAGACACCTTAATCAAAGCTAGCTATACAATTCAAAGCTAGCTGTATAATTTCTTAAAGGCATCACCAGGATAAGAAATTGTATGCAATAGTGGTTTTAAAAAAAAAAACAAAAAACACATGGAAAAAACACAGCCTCTGTATGCTAGAGGGCAAGGATAGAGGTTCTAGGTAACTCTGTACAGCTGGAAGAGACCTGTAACTTGGATGCAGAATGAGCTGCACCGAGCGCTGGGTCTGTCCCTCCTGTCCCCTGCAGGAGCAGGGTTCTGTCTGTTGGTTCTGTTGTTACTGATCGCCCTTTAAGCTACGCAGAGTATTATTTGGCATGGATTCTGTCGTGGCTGCAATGTTATTTTTCACTAGTCCATGAAATGGATGTGGGTGACAGCATCTGCTGGGGAGTGGTTCAGTAATCCCGGAGTTCCTGAGAGCTGCCGGGATTTATATACCCTACGTCATGTTTGGATGTCACCTTACGCAAGGTCTCTTGCTAAGGCCTGTTCAGAGCTGTGCTACTGAGACCCGAAAGTCTTTCAGAACTTGTTACTAGTGATGTTCTCGCTGTTGTGACTTCCAAATGTTTTTCAGAGACTGAATTTTCCACAGGATAAATTCATATAATCTGTCATGACCTTAAGAAAAATGAGTGTGATTATTTACTGATTTAATTTCATTTAAATAATACCTTGTACTATAGTGCCCAATTAAATCAATAACCGCTTTTAATACAATACAACATAAATACGATTCCAATAAATACATTTTCCAATAAAGCTGTAGATAGCACAACTTCTGTGTGGGCATCTTTTCCATGCTCTGCTTCTGAGGATAAGTTTGGCAGCCTGACCCCAAATTACTAAACTGCAAGAGATAGATAGCTACCTGTTTTTCTTTCTGCATTTATTTACGTCATTTAGGGCCAGAGGGAGTAAGACCAGCAGAGCAAAATTAGCTTACTACTACCCAATGGGATCCCGATATTTAACATAACTGACAAACTTAGTGTAATTCCATGTCAGTATGTTTGATTGCTAGAATAGGTTAATGACAGGTAACTTACAGTTTAGCATGTTTTTCCGATTTGCAAGAAATGCATCTCTGTATTGTGGACTGATTAACTCCATAGAGCCCTAGCCATGTAAATGTTCCCCCAATAACAATTGTCCAAAAGGTATGTCGTCTCAAAGGATCGACATCGAAGCTAGAAGAGAGAAAGAAGCAATTCAGTTCACTTATTTAAACACGCATTTATTTAGCAAGAGGTAGGTGATTTTTCAGAACTATCTCCTATGTCCTACCCTCTGCATCAGAAGCACTGCATTGGTAATACTGTTTTCCAGCACAGACAACTATTAATGTGTTTAGGTTTGGAAGGGTTTTTTTACTTTTATATTGGAACACATTAGTATCAAGTCAGGATAAACATATATTATGCAGAGTCAGTCAGAGGACCAATTAATTGAGATAAATCACATTTATAAGGCTGCTTATGCTCTGATTTCAGATCTGTGTCATATTGCAGCAACAGACCTGCAAGCCATCCTGCCTGGGACCCTGTCCTCTGCAAGGAACAAAGCCATTTACTAAACTCTAAAAATCCTCCAAGCTCTTAATTACATCATCATGACATGTTATTTCCTTTACAAGAAATTGCTTCAGGTGCAGTGGTATGTGGTTTTTTGTTTTTTTTTTTTTTACAATGAAATTTCATTACTCAGTAATTCTAACCAGTACAAGCACATCTTTCTGTCTTGCAATCTGTCATCTTTGCAATTCTGCTAATCTTGACAGGTATAGCAGATAACATTTGACCTTACTGCTAGATCTGTCAGTGACTTGCCTTGATCAATGAACTTTTCAGTCAATGCCACAAACAGCCAAAGGAAGGCCAGTTTGCTGTCCCAGTGCACTGGCGCACCATTGCTAGATGCCGTGGTGAGTGTACTTAAAATGAAGTCCCAGTTTTATGAACAGAAAAGGAAAGATAAACACAGTTGGAAGGAATAGTTGGGCTGAGTTTGTAACTACACCAAGAAAAATGGCAAAGCTCCCTTTCGGTTCAGCAGGGCTTTGATTTCTTCCAAGAGGGTGACAGAAAGAGGAGTTAAGCTCTTCTGAAGGTTAACTGCATTCCCAAGAGCTGAAGAAATAGGGAGCGGACTTCTCTGAGTCACCGAGGTTGTTCACTGGTAGTATAATAACAAGTCTGAGTGGTTTTGGCTTATTGAGGGTAGGGTTTTGTCCTGGTTTAGCTGGGATAGAGTTAATTTTCTTCAGCTAGTAGCTGGTATAGTCTTATGTTTTGGATTTAGGATGAGAAGAATGTTGGTAACACACTGATGGTTTCAGTTGTTGCTAAGTAGTGTTTATACCAAGTCAAGGATTTTTCAGCTTCTCATGCCCAGCCAGCAAGAAGGCTGGAGGGGCACAAGGAGTTGGGAGGGGACACAGCCAGGACAGCTGACCCAAACTGGTTAGCGGGGTATTCCATACCATGTGATGTCATGCCCAGTATATAAACTGGGGGGAGTTGGCTGGGAGGGATGGATTCCTGCTTGGAAGCTGACTGGGCGTCAGTCAGGGAGTGGTGAGCAATTGTATTGTGCATCAATTGGTTTGGATATTCCAATTCTTTTAATATTTTTATTATTGTCATATTATTATTATTATTTTCTTCCTTCCTGTCCTGTAAAACTGCCTTTATCTCAACCTACGAGTTTTACTTTTTTTCTCCCCAACTCTCTCCCGCATCCCACTGGGTGGGGGGGCAGTGAGTGAGCGGCTGCACGGTGCTTAGTTGCCAGCTGGGGTTAAACCACGATAGATTTCTAAAAGTTAAATATACAAAAAGAAAAGGTTTGCACCATTTGTTTCTTACTCAAATATGTTTAGTCGTGATCCTTCATAGGCAACTTCCCAGACCTTGGTCGATCCACCGTTCAGAGTAGTTCCTCGAATCAAAACCGTCACGAAGCCAACCACCATGACAATCATTTGAAATGCATCTGTCCAGACAACAGCTTTTAATCCTCCCTAAAACAAACAGAAACTGCGTGCTCTCATCTTCTTTCCTCTTGTTCAAGTACAGCAAAAGGTAGAAAGACCCCTCATTTTGGGAGCTCATGAGCTGTATGTATAGCATCTAGCAAATCAGGACTTTGCTTTGTATTCTCCCATGGAGGTTGTATTTTTGCAGGTCAGAAAATGACACAGCCTAAATGGTTTGTCCACAGTCATATGAGAATATTTGACCTCCGGTTAAATGCTTTTTTTTCTGCCTCCTTTATATGCATTTGAAGGATATATCACGGTGTGGAACAAAAGCTTAGGGAATACAAGCTGGCCTGTTTGTACTTCCCATAGCACTCTGTACAGTTCTCAGAGCCACAGTGTCCACAATTAGCCTAACGCAGAAAATTAGCTCCAGAAAGTCTGCACTTCGGCTTTCTCCATAGCTACTTTTATATTTGATCAAATCTGTACTAGAGCAACATAATAAGTGTTTTCAACGAGGGTGGACTGAAATATTGAAAAAAAATTCATTAGTGGTAATGAGAACAGAAATTAGGTTGTGTCCTGAGCCCCAGGGCTCCGCCGGTTCCACTGCGATGTTCAGCTTTTTTGTAATCCGAGGTCTCGTGATGCTTCCACTCAGAAGCAGAGCTCTCTCTGACCTGTTGATTGTCCTTCCTAGCTTTTATCACTCTGTTCTTGATCTGGGGTGACACCAGAGGCACACTTTTCATTACAATGTTTTTTCAGCCTGTAACTTGTAAAAAGATAAGAAGAATAGTCTTTTCAAAAGATTTAGTATGGCAGGGGAAGGTTATCGCCTCTTTATCTGGACACTGCCTCAAGCTGTCTGGTTTAAACCTTGAAACGTACAGCAGAGGATTTGAGAGGAAATATTTTTTTATCCAAATAGACTTAGTTATACCACAGAGTCTAAAAGAAATTTATCTCTATGTTCTCCTACTTTAAACTTCAGTCACTCGGACTGCATTTAGAAGCCGCCCTTCTGCAATAGCCTGTCATGTATAAAGGATGGTTGAATTAACAATCTGTGTTCCAGCTGTTGGGTTATGCCTGTTACGTACCAGAGTGCAATAGAAAGTGCAGACAATTCCTGTTGCAACTACAGAGCCCCAGAGATCAAATCCAGTGACTGTGAAACCAAAGAAAACCAAATGGTTAGCAAAATGGAGGTAGGTCATCTGGATGGTAACAGAAAAGCTATGATCCTTTAGCCTTAGAAGGATGGGAGTAACTATTAAAATTAATCTTTTGTGTCTGTTAGACACTTTGCTGGATTGTTCAGGTTTCCTAACACTACTAGATACCATTTTGCGTGTCTGCTTTCTTGCAAATTGTATTTAACTAACTTTGAATGATGTGCCTAAGTAATACGTAAGAAGTGTAATTGCACAAAACAAAAACGTCATTCCTATGGGACACGGCTTTATAAGCAATGCTTTCCTTCTGTTCTTAGCCCAGAATTTTCTCTTGAGAAATCAAGTTCTTCAGAGATTTCCAAAGAATCTGAAGAAAAAAAACCAGCCCCAAACTAAATTCCATTCCCTGCAACTAGGAACAGTTTAACGCTAAAATGTGCTGCACTAAAACAATTTTTCATGTTCATTTTAATTCTTAAAGTTACTTTACACAAGATGTACAAATTTTGGTTTGGCTTATATGGAAGTTTCTCCCACCGGCCATAGACTGTGAAGGCAAATCTATTTGTAAAGGTTCTTTTATTAGCAAAGTTACTATGGCCCAATAACGAACGTGAACTGTCACATAAAATTCAGTTGAGCTCCAGAGGAAGGAAGCTCAGCACTGTGCCAGAGGTGGGATTGGGCAAACTGGATGCAACTCAGATGACAAACAAGGAAAAGAGCCTCCCACTCTCTCCCTATCGATTTTGGTGAAATGAGGAGTTAGGCCATGCCTATTCCTTATGCCCTGTGGCAGTAAAATTACTAGTCCCATCTATCATGCTGGATGCTGTACGCCTGATTTGCAAAGATTAATTAAAGAAGCATGTGGACAGACAGCAGCACAGCATTCAGCTCCAGCTGAGTGGAGTTATGCCCATGGGAACCTGAACACGGGAGACGGGGAAGGGGGGAATCAAAGTCCAGAGTACGGTCTTGGATCGTCAGCTTGTACTGTGAACTTTGTCAGGACATTGAGAAATTGCTCGTTGCTAACCTCTTCAGGTGGTTACTGAGTGCAAAGGAGAGCAGAACGGCAAACGCCAGGCTCCTGCTAATGTACTGGAGTGAGAGAGATCTGGGGAGGCAAAAATGCAGAGCTACGAGGTGCAGGCAAAAATCTTCTTACAGAACTTTTGAGGAATTTTTTTTTTTTTTAGATGACTTCATCCATTTTCCTCACGTTATTTATTCTGACAGTCTTGTGGTGTGATTATTTGGGGTAGCCATGTACTGCGGCATGGGAACTCACCTTGGTTGAGTGCCAGTGATGGAGCATAAACCACTATTCCTGTGTAAAGGATCTGAAGGAGAAAAAGTTCATGAAAAAAACATGTATGTGAATGCTCAGTGATAAGGCTTCTATTTAGAGTGGGGCTCAGAGCAAAATACCAGATCTAGGGGTTCCTTTAGATCAGCTTGCATTGTGTATGGCTTTTCTGTTTCAGCCTTTACAAAATAAAAAATCTTTACTTTAATTCTTTTCTGCTGGAAGGACCATTGGCTGTCTCGGTATTGCTTATTTCACCCATTGCTAAGATGAGTAGATGACAAAAATATCCTAGTCAAATGGAAAGAGGAGCTCTTGGGAAAACATGAACCGTGATGCAGAGATAACGGGTTAATCTTGGAAATTCAACTTCCCTTGTTCCATTCAATCCTTTTCAAAGTAGCTGACTCTGTGCCCTTCACGTGTATGTTCTGACAGAACGGAGGGAGAAACAAAGCCTGGAAGCCAATACGCATTCAAATCTACTGCTAAAGGTTTTGGAATTAATAAAATGGAATTAATGTAGGAAGAAATGTCTGCCAATGTCCCAAGACTTTCCATCAAATACATCACTAATGTAGCCTTTTGAGAATCTTGGTGAAGCTTTAAATCAAAGGGCAAAACTATTTGATGTCTACAATAATGCTTTGGGTGGCTCTTTAAGTTTGGTTTCTTTTGGTAAAGTAAATAGGTAAAGTTAAGTAGTAGTAAAGTGGTGTTTTGGGGGGTAAGTAAAGCTAGCGTCTGCTCAATCTCTCCATCCGAGAGGCAGGAGCATTATTTATGCTGTACACCCAGGGCTGTGGACTGGCCGGTCAGGGCGTTATGGTAACGCAGAGCAGTACACAGGTGTGGGGTCTGCACACCCCAGGCAGCGGTTTCTGCCCCGTGGGCTGGGGGGCTTAGTCCCTGGGAGCCGGCGCTGGGAGCAGCCCTTGCCACATACAGCTGCTTTGCGATGGGATAGCCTCACCCCGGTGTCGTAAATGGGTGACTGGTGAACTAAACGTACCCAGTACAGCTCATCTAGCTTCTCAAGAAAGACAGAATCCGCTCATTTGGAAAGAGAGAGGCTTCAAGGGAACCTAAGGAGACCAAGAATCTGAGAAGCATTTGTAATCCTAAACAGGAGCAAGCTAGAAAGTTAGGAAAGCAACCATTCTTTCTTTTTAACATTCACAGTCCAAGTGAAAAAATTAAGAAAAAGAGTACTCGTTAAAACATCTCATTATAAAAAAAGCACAGTCTGAGACTAGTCCATCAAAATAAATGTTGAGTGAAATCAGCATAAACAAAGAGTCAGTGTCTTCCTACCGTCTGCAGGATGTAGATCAATGTTGCGGCAAGACGGACAATCTTGTTAAATCTTAACTCCAAATACTAGGAAAAAGAGGAATCTCAGTAAATTGCACATGTAGCATCTGTGACACAGCTATTAACCTTCTGTTCGCCCTGAGTAACAGCTTGCTATGCAAGTAAAATTACTGGCAGCCGGCACTGCTGCTATGAGTAATGAGCAGGAAAGCATGTTTGTTATTACACATAGCAATAATTACATTTAAGAAATATTCCTATCGGTAGCATGTACTTGAAGTTATGTGTTGGGTTGCAGTGATCAGTATCGGCTTTGTATTGGGAATAACTGGAAGAGCCCAAGGGCTACAAGGAAAAGAAATTTAAACTTCAAATGAAAGTATATTCCAACTATATGAAGAGGAAACTAGAGGTCAGCTCTAGGAGAAAGAGCATAGTTTAACTCCTGGAGTGACAAAAGTGGTGGTAGAGCAGGTGGAGAAACAGCAACACATTGTTTCACAGTGCTTGAGCTAAGCGGCCTTTCTCACCGGCTCTGTCTCAGCCTAGAGCCAAATCTGCACATCAGCATTAACGTGGAGAGGCGAGTGGGGTTCTTGGGGACTTCAGGTGGATGGAGAGAGGTGTTCCCAATTACCACACAACTGCAGAGGTGAGTAGATCTCTAGCCCCAAAAGCCCGGATTTTAAGCCTGAGTCTCTCTGTAGAGTTGACCCAAAAAATTAAATCTGCATTGCTAACTCCATGGCTGGCTTTCTCCTTGGGCCGTGGTCCCGTGCGCTCCCCAGCAGACACCAGACACAGGCTGTGCTAGTCTTCTCTCTTTCACAAGTCTCTAGGAGTAGTACTTCCAAAGCAGCTGCTTTCTTATTAATTTTGTTCATGTTCCTCTTTCTTGTGTCTCTTGCATAATAAGCCCTGCAGTCTGCCATGCGAATAAATAGCTAATTTATGTAACTTGACTTGTTTCTAAAAATTCATGAAGTCAGCAGAGTCATCTTTCCAGCAAGCTTGAAGGGACTCTCTGGCTACAATGACACTTTTGGTGGTTTAGATGAGAGAAGTAATTCATTCTCTGACCTTGCATCAAAACCAGCTAGAAAATGCAGTTACGTGTGGCAGTGGGAATCGATGGTCAATTTTACTTTTTTCCAACCTGTAACTGAAATATTTCCAAATACCGAGGCAGAGCTGTTTGACCAAAGCCCCTCCTTGGGTTTGGTCTTATAGAACGTGAGCAGCCTTTCTGTTATCACGAAGCTCCTTGTGAACTAAAGCAGCTTTCTTCATCCAATTCTTGCTTAGTTGAAACTGCCCACAAACAGGAGCAACCAAATTTGTGGTGGTTGATTAAAGTGACCGAAAGGCTATTCCCAAATGCTCAATAACTGCCCTATGGGCATGCAGATGATAAGGGCTGCACGCTGTGCTCCGAGCAATAACATCATGAGGACTACTGATTATTCTTTTTTTTTTTTTTTTTTTTAACTACTGAACTGTCATATGAAGAAAATAATGTGTTCCAGGAGGAATGCCAGGCAAAAACCTCCAGAAAATTCAGAGGTTGTTCATTTCATTTCCTAGAGAATGCCTGAATTCATTCTCCAGCCCTGACTTCTTTTTTTTGAGAGAGAGACCTGCCATCTTCTTCCACTTTATCCCTTCCTCCCACCTCAGATAGATTTTAGATATCAAATAGTCCACTTTTATAATCAATTGGACCAAATTGCCAGATCTACACCAAGTTTGAATGGGATACTGTTGAATTTTGTTCTTAAAGTCTGTCTTTAATACCTGCTCTCTAAACCAGAGTGGAATAGTTACTTGTAAGATCAGAAGCATTTGGATGTGCTTTAAATATTTTCCAGCTGTAACTTATTTTGGTGCTGTTGTGTAAACCTGTATCCTGTCTTTGCCATATATGCATAACAGGTGCTCTGACCCTTAATTTGTGGTTTTAACTCACACAATATAAGTAACAAGTTCGAATAATGCAACCCGTTTCTAAAAATAATTAAGGTATCAGACTTGTTCTGTAAAACACTGCAGAAAGTCTTCTGTCAGAGATTTTTCTCTAAAAATATCTATATGCATGATACTGACTTTTATGTTAGAATAGTGCAATAATTTTTACTTACCTCATAAGTGCTTGTAATGCCAGATCTGTAAAATACAGGTAGAAAAAGTTCAGCAGTAAAAATGATGACAAGCGCATACGAAAGAAAGAATAGCACGAAGGATGCCCCATAGCGATAAACTTCGGAGGGTGTCCCCAGAACTGTTACTGCTGACATGAAACTTGCTGTGAGAGAAAAAGCGATTGGTCCACATGTCATCTGCTTACCACCCACCAAAAATTCCTTTGAAGTTTTCTTTTTCCTCTCTTTAACAGCAAAAAAGACTCCAATGCTAGCACATACTAAAAATAGTGCTGCAAAAACAACATAGTCCCAAGCCACAAATTTTTTGACTTCTGGAGCTACAAAGTTTGACATAGCACCAGTTGAACAATTCTCTGATGGAGGATTCTGGTTTTCTGTAGCTGTTGCTCCGAACCAGTTAGCTCAGTCGACAGCAAAGTTGAAGCTTATCTGTAGCTCATTGATGACAAATAATACACAGAAAGACTATTCAGCTAGGAGACTTTTTTTTTCTTTTTTTTTAATCCAGTTCACTTCTAAGGAGGAAAAAAAAAATAGCTAAGGATGAGTTAGGAAGGTGCTGAATGCACTTAGACCCTAGTGCTACTGATGCTTCTGTCGGGCAGGCTGGAGCAGGGGACTTAGCTGTGAGATCTGTAGTACACTCCCTTTTTATCTGGGAGGTTTTGATTTAAGGTTAAACATTAGCCTGACACATTGACTTGATCTGACTCTTTTCTAACCTCTCAGCATTTTTAAATAATAAAATGAAAGCAATAAAGAAATAAATAAAGGAGAGTGAAATGAAGGGAAGCTCAGCGTATGGACCTACGACCTCACCGGTGAGTTTGTTTTCAAAGGAGCAATTCCCTCATATGCTTAAAATCTAAACTTGAACATCAGCGATAGGGTTCAGAATTCTCCTTTGACGGTCTAAGTGTGCTCATTGGTAAACCCTCTGGAAGTTAAGGCTGCCTTAAAGAACTGGAGCCTTTACTGGCTAAAAGTAGCTGCGGTGCTTCCCCGCCCCCGCCGTAGCCCAGCCCTGGTGTGTTTGGGAACCCCGGGGATCTCCGCGTGAGCAGAAGTGCAGGTCGTGCTACACTTTTTGAGGATGACGTTCAGTTAGAAACTGATTTTTCACTGACCACTGACAGCAATTTTCCTTATAGCTTATATGGGTTCGTGTGAGAGGTGGCTGATTTTATTTGTCCATGTACAACTTGGTTGGACAAGAGGGCCAAAATGAAGCAGATTAGACAACATCAACTGTTTTCTTAACTATGTCTTTGATATAATTTGTTGAATTTAATTAATTAGGTTTTCCTTGTGTTGTGTTTGTGTTGTTTTTTTTTTTTTAAATAATTGAGTTTTCATTTTATCTCTATGCCATGACAATATGTTTTCCAAAGAAGCAGGCAATGACTCGTCATCCCAAAGGATTAACTTGTACAAAGAGGTAGTGTGTGTAAGTCATACCCTCCACCCTTCCTTCAAGGGCTGAGTTTTGGAGACCATCAAGAAAGAGATGCGGTGACCTGGGGTGGCCTTTAACAGCAAAAGTCCTTCTCTTCAGCCTTGTCTTGGCTGGGGATGGATCCCTGCTTTTTCTTCTTAAGTCATCAGTAAACAGATGTACCTTGCAAATTAGTGGGTGTCCAGTTGTACCTTGCAAATTAGTGGGTGTCCAGACCTGAAGCCCTGTCTTTTCCCATCTGTCTGCTGAGGAGAAAGAGGAGTGCATGTACGGCAACCGTCCTTGCGTAGCGCAGAGTCAAAGAAAGTCCAGGACAGCCTATGGCTGGAACCGACGTCTTCTGCCCACATCTGTGGTAGAGATTGTGCAATTTTTGTGGTTGATTTCAGTGAGACCGAGTGTAAAAGGGGGAGTTGAAGGGCCTACTTCTGCTGCAGAATGTGAATTAAAAAAATCAATCAATCAAACAAACCCCCAAAATATGCAAAGATACTTCTTAAAAGGCACTGCTTCATTCATAACTGAAATACTTTTAGTCCCCAGAAGGTGAAAAAGTGTGAAGTGCATGTTTGTGAGGTATGATCCAGCCCCCTGCGATAGCCGGGCTATCAATTAAAGCTGCCGTGGCACATTTTGTGCGCTGTAACCTGCGGGTTGTGCCATGGAGGGACCAGATGAGAGAGCAATAAACCATTCTGCATTACTGTGGATAAATCAAAGTGAGACAGTATAGGCAATTCTCTCTAAATTCTCATACAACCGCCTCATAGTAATTTGTTTATCTAAGTCTAGCCTCATTGCTAGTTAATATTTCTCTTTTGTACAGAACAAATGTCTTAAGGTGCGTCCACTCTCAAAAAAGCAGCGACTTTCACTTGCCAGGCATTCATCTGCTTTTGGGGCAGGGGGAGGTTGTCCCCCCCTTTTTTTTTTTCCTTCTTTTTTTCTTTTTCTTCTCTCTCCTTATAACTGTTAGAACATGGATGTTTTCTGCAGGTTTTAATTTATACCTACAGAGTCTGATTAATAAATGTCTCGGGCAATGGTAAAAGCCATGCCATTACAATGGTGAGGTTCTAGGGTCAACCATCAACCCAGGCTGGCAGGAGGCTAATTTAATGGGGTGTGAATGCAGCACGTAGGGCTAACCAGGCAAACCACGTGCATGCTGCTTCCCACAAACCACAGGTGATCACTGGCTCAGTCACGGTGACACCAAGCGAATTCACAAAAATCTGCAAAGAAACAAACTTGAGGGTATTTCTTCTTAAACTTGAGCCACTGAACTGCACCATGTAAGTAAGACTGCATCAGTCTTACTCACGTTGCTGAGAGGGTGGAGAACTGTTTGTGGGGCCTGGAATAAAAATTAAAAATAAAAAAAAAAATCAAGATTATCTGGGTCAGAAGGTTTCTGTACCAGCCATGTTACCAGAGGAAGTCTAAGGGGAAGATCCCTGTAACATCCATTCTAGGAAAATAAGTGTAGTGTAATATATTATTACAGGCTCGAACACATTTTTTAAATGGTCTGTTTGCCATCAGCAAACACTGCTAACTAGCAGCTGGGCTAACTGTGCTGTCACACAGCGATGAATAAAGCTGCTTGTCGGCTCACATGGGCCTGGTGCATAGCAATTTGGGTTGGATTCCAGGAAGCTTTTCCAAACAGCAAAACTCCTGTTGGCGTAAATGTAAGCCTGTGGTGATTTTTTTTAAATTATTACTATTATTATTTTTGAAATTATGAATGATCTTTCTAGCAGAAAAGTACTTTTGGATGATAGTAATTTACACAGAAAGTAGAAAAAAGTTAGTGGAATAATAAACTGGAAATCAAGTTAGAAAAGTAAATTTGTATATTTATCATGCTATAGCCCTCTGATATGTTTTAAGCATAGCTTCATGGTGTTGTTCAGAATAGCCATTTTAGCTAAATCTCTCTCACATAGAAAAAGAAATAATATACTTTAGAAATACAATTTCTGAAGAAGAAATATTATTTTAAAATAGTATGAAACCATTTGTTATTCTGTTGTGATGACATTCCTTATCTGGGAATAATTGAAATTTTTATTTCCCTGAAATAATGAAAGTAGTTTAATATTTTACTTGTGAAAACTCCTGTGAAATAAAGTTTTAGCCAGGGTAACCAAAGGAAGAAACTTGATTTCTTGAAGCTTCAAAACCCCTTTCAGTATCTGACTGGGAACCGAGAATCCGACAAGAGATCCAACGTGAGTGTTTGGAGAGATGGGGGGAGTTCGAACGGATGCGTATCTGTCACTTGCATCTTTGAGATTAGGAATTTGGTAGGGGAAGTGGACTCCTGGCATAAAGTGTGGTGGGATGATCCCCTCTTTGAGCAGCCTCTCCCACTTACTTGCTGGTATTAGGGAAAGCCATGACAAAACTTTTCTACAGGTACCTAGGACCAAACACAAACAGCAAAATGTGAATTGCCCCCCAGGATATTGTCCTGAAGTGACTTTCCCTCTGCCATAGAGAATTTGCTCACAAGAAAGAACGCAACTTTATTCCTTACACCTATAAAGGGAAGGCAGAGAACTATATCCTGAGTTTCTGCTGTCTGGTTCTCCCTTATGACGGAGAAATTCAGGGTCCCGCAGATAAATTCTTTTTCTTGTATGATAATCTTGCATGTAGCATTGAAGAGTCTCAGTCTGGAGGTACACCAGCTTCTTTCTGAGCAGGAAAAGTTACGGCACGGTGACACACAGCGAGTGCTAAAAGGCTTCGTGCCGAGGGCACAGCTCTGCTGGGGCTGCAGGCACCCACTGCTGAAAGCAAACACCACCCTCTGCCCCGTCCAGCAGATAATTCAATAGGCAATTGAGGATATCTAAGAATTCCTTCCCATACGGTACCAGTCAACTTGTGTCTATTTATTACTGATAATGGAAAAACGGGAAGTCTTTTGTGTAAAGTAACAGTGAGGGAGGGGGCTGGGGAAGATGCTTTGCTTATATCCCAAAGACTGAGAGTATTAATAATTGAGAAACTGAAATGCGAGCTCACAAAAGCAACCATGTATCTGAAGAGAACGGGCAGGGAGCTTTTTAACGTTCTCTTTTTCAAACGCGTATATGAACTACTGAATTTGACAAATGCTTTTTACGTATTTTGTATCTTTTTATACTAAATGATATGTACAGTGCAATTCATGATCAAGTCGGCGTCTTCCAGTATGTACACAAGCTGGCGCACACGCACAATCTGCTACTCTAGTATTTGGAGTATATTTCTTGGTGGTGTTATGAGTCTTTGGTATGATTCTTATTTCTATAGCAGCTCCAAAATTTCTGCTTTTCACAATCAAATATTGGTAGCTGTGCTTGCATATTGCACTATTTTGGAAGTAATAATTTTTTATTCTAACTGTACCTTTTTTATTGATATGAGAGCTTTCCCTTTGGAGTAAAATCCAGTTTCAGATAACAGAAGTCATGCCCTTCTGAGACCAGGCTAGCATAATGTAGTCTGATGCTTGGACCATGAATATTTTCACTGGCTTCAGCTCAATTAGTCTGCTGAATATTTTTGTCATGAGTGACAGATCCAAGACCCGACCCTTGATCACAGACTGATCATTAGTACCAACAAGAGGTAAAAATGAGTTTTGATTTCCTAAACGGCTTAAAAAAATTGTAGCTTCTGCACTTCGGTGCTTGAGTTTAATATTTGAGTCTGAGATTTGTCCGTTATTATAAATGTAAGAGTCATTCTGGAAGATAATATCAAATCACACGTAAAATGGGATATTGATTTGTTGGTGTTGTTCCAAATGCTTAGATCTAGACATGTAAAATACACCTGATTGAAGTTTCAAAATTAAGGTCTTCTCGTGGGTGCATTCTTTGTATAGTATCCATAGAGAGCAACAGCATCTCTCAACAGTATTACAAAAAAATAAATATTGCCTATTTTTCTCTAAGCACTTCTTTTCTAACACCTAGATCAGAAAGCTCCTTTCTTTAGTATATGCTGTTTTCACTAAAGAGCATTTAAACTGCAGCTGTCAGGTAAATACCTATGCAGTACTGAAGTATTTGAAAGATACTTTTTCCTCCTGGTAATGCAGGTAACAGGATCAAGCCTGGGAATAAACTGTTTGTTTTGCTATGCAGTAGACATGGGTTTTACCGTACATGTCTACTGAATTATTTTTTAGCTTCCTTCTCAATATTTTTCAATATATATATTTGAAAAACATGTGGAAAAATTCATAGGAATCAGCACCAGAGGATTTAAGTCGCATAGTTAACTAGGTGGCTGAAAAAGAAATAGTAACTAGTCTATTGAGGAAAAGTAAATATCTGGAGCACAAAATACACTGAAAATCAAAGGTGTATCACTCAGAAGTCCCTGTTAAATTTACAGGTTATTATCTTGCCTTGGCGGTGGACTTTGTCTTTTCTAAGAGGCTCCTCTTTAATGATTACTCTTTCCTCAGAAAGACGTGCTCGTTTATCTATACAAAGACCATTATAACCCAGTAGCGTGGGGAACTGGAGGTATTGCTTATAGTTTCAAAACGGATTATTCCCCGGGGACACGGAGTCCTCCCGCGGGATCGCTCTTCCCCAGCAGCACCAGGTCGCGTCAGGGTCCCTGGCAGGGACTGCGGCCGGTGCTAAAGTCTCATCCCATCCATCTGCTTCCATCGATTTCATTTTGCGTCTCGGGATGCAAAGTTTGCGGAGTTACTTGCAAACCTGGTTGCATGCTCCGAGGTGGGATTTTATTGCATACCTGCTTAGGGAGAAAAACGCATGGTTGGCACCAAGAACTGGATTTTCTTCTACAAAGAAGGGGAGCTGCGTGAGAAGAAAGTGCTAATCTGAAACGCTGGGTTTCAAATAATCTTATTCTCAAAAAGAAGAAAAAAAAAAAAGATTAAAATCATATGTCGGTTATTATTTACCCCTCCTAACCCATAGTGCGGTGGAAGAGGGTCCCTCTCTACTGGGTGGCTGCAGTTTCCCAAGGACCCGAGCCATCCTTGCAGCTCCCCGGCTGCCTCTCCCGTGGGTTCCCCCACGGCCCCCACCAGCCACGCGGCACGGGCAGCAGCCTGGCTTCACTCCTTCGGCTCCCTTTTTTTTTGTAGATAGAAAAAATAGCCCATGGGAAAGTAGTTTGCTACTTATCTACCCAGGGTAATGAGTCATATTCCAGGAATGGCACTGATACGATGTAGACAGATGTTTTTATCCAAATAGCAGTCAAAAGAAATGATCAGATACTGCAGCAGAGACCATAAGCTGCGTAGCCCCTGCAGTAGCTCCGTGACAGGTAGCAGCTGGGTGGAGGCACTGGGATGGCTGGTGCTGACCTGGTTGCGAAACAGGACGAGTCAGAAGGGCTCCTGTACTCTCAGTGTGGAGAAAATATAATATGAGAAAACATAACTTATTCCTGTTTGGCTTGCAGGTAGAACTAGCTTTGCAAACTAAGGTTGCTAAGTTGGGTTTTTCATTTTATTAGCAGAACAAGTTAACAGGTATTAAAACTTGGGGACTGAGAGAAGGACGTGGCGTCTCGATGCCAGCATATCTCATCAAAAGCCAGCAGTCCAGGGCTGAATAAAATAGCAGCGTTACATTCTAGTTTTGCTGTACCTTATCCTAACTTTAAAGCAGAGTAAGGCACCTTATATGCTGATCAAAAAGCACTTCAAGAAGTATGTAGCAGCTGGGAAGGAAAGAGGGAGCTGAGATCTCACTGCGGGTGATTTAAAGATAAAGAAGCACAAAGTGCACTTTAAAAGGATGAAAAAGTAATGTGTTCTTTGCTACGTCTGTGCCGTTAAAAGCGCCAGAAACCAAATCATCTGTGTTGGTCTTCAATTGTTAATAAGTAGTAGAAATACTGCCTCAACCCTGCAAGAAGCATTTGGAAAGAGTTTCACAGCAAGCTTAGGGACAGAAAGATGATGTGTACTTAACAGGATCGCCGTTAATGGTCCGTACAAGAGGTCTGTGCTGTTCATGGACAGCTTTAACGAGCACCCCTACTTACAGTAAAGCTGAGGATCACAACCCTTCACTCTACCTCCGTGTTGCCCTACTAAAGGGAAAGGGGAAATTCAGGCACTCCCTGAGGAATAAAGCTGTTTAACACTAACTTGGCCTGGCGTCTTTCCCCGGATTAGAGGTTTCATGCGCTCCAATGAATTTGTGTTATAAAAAGTACCTTTTTCCACATCATAGAAAACCCAAATCAAAGGAAGACCTTTTTTTTAGTAGGACTTGGAGATCAACCATCTTTAATAACTCTTTTTTATTTATTGATTTATTTATTGTATCACTTTTCTTTCTTAATATACTTCAAAGGGATCTCTCCATCCTGTTTTCCCTATATAATTTCCCTTTCATTATGTACTCACATCCTTATCTTGACATAGATTACAGCGTAATATTACCGCACTGCAGAAAGGTTTAATGCACTTTTCTGCAAAGAGAATAGCTTCTCTTGAACTGTTTAACTACTCACGTATTGCTTGTTATCATTGCGCTCCCCAAATTATTATCTGTTCTTTTTTTTTCCTAGCTTAAAATAAATTAAAATAATCAAAGATAAAGAGCTAGTCATAGTTAAAATAATCCAGCAATAAATTTAAATAAATAAATAAAGAGAATTTTGCCTGTGACTTTACATACCATTTCTCTTGAAAGAATTGGGTGGAAGAGGGCACCAAAAAATAATATGACATAAAGCAAGCATTAGGAATTGGAGAAAATGTATTTGGCTTAATGGAAAACAGACTTTGCCCCTAGCCGGTAGATAGTAGGGGAGTTGACATGCGGTGCCACGTTAGCCTGTTTTTATAAGAGCCGCGCGTGTGCTCTGCACCTCATGTGAAGCTGGACGTGTGATGTGCTGCCGCAGTAATTGCTTTGAAATCAGGCAAAGGGACATCATAACAGCATGAAGAGCTGTAAAAAAGCCTCTGGAATTTGCTTATGTGAACAGTTACTCCTACAGCTGTTCGTTCTTTTTGATAAATCGCTCAGCTTTTTATGTGCTGTTGACTCCCGTATGGCAGGGATGATTTTGTTTTCCTTATTTTGGGAAACCCAAAGTGTAACTCGGGGATAACTGATGGAAACTTGTGCCCTGCTTGTCTGGGGCAGAGGGTGCAGATGGGGGAAGCAGATTGCATTTTGGAGGCAGACTCAAGAGAACATCTCTGAACAGGTATCACAAGGACTCCAGCGGTACCCGGCGATCTTGGCGGGATAAGCTAAAGCAATACCTCAGGGTCGCCCCGACTATCGTGAGCCATAGTGAAGGAAGTGAAACCTCAGCTGGGGGCACACATCAACAGCCCTTTTTATTTCCCGTACAAGTACATAAATAACAGCTCCCCGCTCAAAAGCGAGCACCTTCCTGATGCCAAGGAGAAGTTTTTGCAGGGCACCAGGGCTGCGCCCGCTGCCCGTCGGCACTCGCCCAACCTACGGGCACCGGCACGTGGCGTTTGTCTTGGGATCTCCAGATCTCAGCGGTGAGGGTTTGGGCTGGGATCGCATGCTATGGGAGAAATCCTCATTTAAATTAAAGCCAGTTATAGCGAAAATTAGGGCTCCATTCTGCTGCTAACTTCCCTGCTTGATGCCTGCTGAAGCTTTTCTATCATAAGTAATGGAAAAAGGAGATCAATCGTGTTGGTGCCTGGGTGGCAGCTTAAATCACAGAAGTTTTGCTTCGTCATTTATTGGCAATAAGTTTGTGGTATGCTGGCAAATGTCCCAAATATCATATTGTGTGTGATCGTGTCTGTATCTTATTACATAAAATGTGATCGTCTCCTGGCTACCTGGTTCCCCGCCTTCCATTTTGTGTCTCTGTGTGCGCACATGTGTGCACATATATACGTATGAAAAGGTACTTATGTATGTCTGTGAATTAGAGGGGCCATGAAGATTTGGTGTGTGTTCCATCTTCCATCATCGTGTTGGTTTTGGTTTGGAATTTATTTTTTTTTTCTTGTACATCAAAATATTTTGGAGTGGTTCTCAGTGTAAGCTGCAGGGAGTTGAATGTTATTTTTATTCAGTGTGAGTCATTTACTCGTCTGAAAACTTGACTGAGTACACATGCTGAACGTTTTTTGAAAACTAACCCCTGAAGTTAAGCAGGGAAAAGAAAAATATTATGACAGTAGAATTTGGTCTATGAATGGTAGTAAATTAGACATTGAAATTAAGGACATTAGAGATAAACCAAGGTTCAGCAATAAATTCTGGATCTAGAGGTTTGCTACATACGAAGGCCAAAGGCAAAAAAGCTGCTGTTTTAAATGCAGAATAGATTGTTCAAGAGAGGTGAGTTTTCCTCCTCACATGACACATGGACATTTCTCCGTTGCATCTTTGCTCTATGGTGCCTTGATGGACTGAAAAATTAGAAATGAAATAAATCTTGCCTGTCTACTGCAGGCTTGAGAATAGATCTATTACTTTACTTTGTTTCTATTCAATGTTCCTCTTGAACGTGTGACAGGGTAACTGAAAAATTGAGGGTAAGTCGCTTGCTGTTGGGAGTCTGATAACTTCACTGCTGAAGTATTTTGGACATGGGGATGACAGGAATTGTTTTTCAGCCTTCCGGTTTTTGCAATTCATCTCGCTGCTTCTCCCTCTTTTATGTACTGCACCCAGTACAGAGTAGCAGTACGCAGAATTTTTGGATAATCTGTTTACTACTGTTGTTTGGGTTTTTTCCTGCTTGTTTCAAAGTCTGGTAGTTTTGTTTGGGGATTTTTTGCTTTGTTTTTTTTATTAACATTTTTGTTGTATTATTTTTGGTTTTGTTTTGCCCTGTAACATCTGTGGAACAGTAAGTCTTTATTGCTTTCTATTTGGAGGAGTGAAGGGAAAAACAAAAGCGAGGCAGCTGTCTTTTTCGGTTTTATTTTTCAAGTAGGGTTTGTCTGTGGGTGAAGACTGGGAGACCGGACTTGCGATCCCATGCATCACTCCTGCCGACTGGCTGCGTGGCTCCGGATTAGTAATTCAGTCTTTTATCTTCCTTTGCCACAGGAAGGGAAAATAAAAAAGACCAGATGCTTAACTTGAGATGTAGGAAAAGGTGTGACTAATCAGCCTTTCAACGGGTAGCCAAAGGTTACTGCATCTAGTGGTGCTGCACGGGGAAACAGTTTCAGATGGGTCCAGATCCCACTTGCAACGCAAAAATATCTGTGTCGCTGTACCCTTGCTCCTTTTCTCAGCTCCATCAGTAGATTTCAACAGGTGTTCAGAGTTACGACCTGAATACCCTTTACAGGCTGTAAATCTTTGATTTATAACTGTAGGACAAGCTGTAGGACACTTTGTTCTCAAAATGTTATCTAATCTAGTAATTTAATTATGCTAATGCAGATGAGCACTCACAGAAGTGCTGCTCCTCTTGACTCCCACAGTGTGCATTAAACATTTGTGAATTCATTTTGCAATGTGCATAGTTCCTTACCATTTTTCTCCAGAAGGCTTGGTGACTAGGCACAGCTCCATAGCACAGGAACAGCTGATAACTGACGTCTCTGGAGGAGAAACGAGATAGGAATAATCTGGAAATGATAATACAGAAATTGCAACAGGGCTGTATTGAAGGCTTGCACTAATCCTGGTTTAAAACAAGTGGCTGGGAATGAGTCAGTTTTTTCCTTTGGGGACTATGAGTGAAATTTGTAAGACAGGGTTTGATCTCCTTTTATATTAATCTGATAGAGACTTAGGCAGTGTGATTAAGCATCTTGCTTACAACTGAGTAGCAGTAAGACTATCACTCTTGCACTTTGCTTTCATATTCACATCACAACTTTCTTAGGAGTTGGCTAATTTAGAAGAAATGACATAAGGACTCGATATAATTTATTGAGTAAAGACCTTTATAGTTGGGGTAAAACATCTGTATCAACACCATTTTGCTGTTTGTGTTCCAGTGACTGTTGTTTCTGGGCTTTGTGGGGGTACAGCTCCAAAGCAACGCAGCGTGTGAAAAGACACTGTGCCGCTGAGCAGCATCTTTGAAAGGCAAGCAGTGGTTCATGTGCTGAGCCTTATTTTTGGTGTAAGAGCATGGCTTGATTCTGAAGGTGAGCATCCTACGTTAGCAATGATTTGGTGACATGAATTAGAAGTTTTAATGGCTCTGTTTTCCAGATCAAGGCAAGTAATTATCAGTTGCGTGGAAACGAGAAGCCCATTTTAAGAGTCTCGATGTAATGAATGAGTTCATACATGCTCAAGTGCATGTGTATGTCTTGCTCCTCATTTGTGCTTAATTTACATGAATGTGAACAGCATTGAGATGTGTAGCCATTGGAAAATATATTCCAAATACTTAAAATTTGCAACTTGCTCTGTTGGTTTGGAGGTTTTTTCCCCCCAGTCACATTTCTTCTGAACGCTGTTTGATTTTTGTTTTGCTTTACCCAAAGACTTGTATTGAATCTCAGCTACAGTTAAACCTTAGGGAAAAATACATGTGTCTGTCGTCTCTAACATTTATGGGCTACAACAGTAGTTTCCTAGGAACAAAGTGTGTAGGGAATATCAGAGGCTTTGGAAGGGGCTACTCTGTGTGTGTACATGCATGCTCGGTAAACAGCAGGGTGAATGTTATCCATGAGGAAGTGGAGATGAGGGATCATTTCATCTGTGTGAAATACAAACCTTTATGGAAGGTGACAAGACGACTGTAAAATGGAGGAGTAAAATCATTGCCTTAGAATAATGGGGCTTCATTCCCATTTCTTCTGTTGACAAAACACAAAACTCATTCCCATAGTTGCTTAGCACATTCAATTTCTCTATTTTCAGTAAGAGTACCTTCAAGGTATAATACTTTATAAGCGATGCCTTGACAGGGACTCGGCCTCCAAAAGTCTTAATTTCTTGTCTTATCTGACTCCCACGTAAGTGGAAATGGAGAAAAATGACTGCAGGTAAGGAGAGGGTCACACTTAGGTTAGACCGAATGTAACCGGCTCAGCTGCCAAGGAGGACTCGGATGGACAGAGAGTCCCTTCTTCCACAAAAGTCTTAAATCAAGGTCAGCCCTCTGCATACACATACGCAAGGATAATGGCATGTCTGGTTTTGTAATTCTCTGGTGCTGTGTTCATCGAGGTCTGGCATTTTATTTCATTTTTTAGACTTGTGCAAAATGCACGAGACATGCATGGTGGGTTGTTCAGTTCATGTCCTGGAACGTCAATATTCAACAGGTATTCTATTCTACTTGGAAATTAATCTTTGGGTTACTAAATTCTTCTTAGTTTAAGGAATAAATAAATAAATAGTTTCAAGTTTAGAACAATATTAAATGTTAAACTATAACCCCATTGCCACACATTTCACATAGAGGTATTAACAATGATTTCATAAATAAAAGGGTCAGCTGGGTTTGTATTCCATTTTTCTGTGCAGCTGATAGACACCTGGGAATCTGCAGTGGAACTCTGAAAAAAGGACATATTAAACGAAACAGTAATCACCAAAATTAAATACTTATGAGGTAGTAAATGATATTATTGAGAGTGTTTTTCAGTACTTGTGATATTAGGAACATTACATCCTGAACACCGGTATATCAGAGAAATTCCCAGCTCGCAGAGATAAGAGGTAGATAAAGTACCAACCTTCTGATAACATAAGAAGGGCAGAGGTGAGTGGAGCTATACAGACACATGCCAGTCTGGTGTCTGGCTCTGCATCAGCATTAGATAGCTCAGGAGGAAAGCGTGGCCACGTTTTGTTCAGATGCTCTCCAAAATAATAACTTAATAGAAAATACTGAACTCAAAAGCATATCAAGTTTTGATATCGGTTCCTCTGTTGTTTGGAATAATTCAAGGTAGGGATATGTTGCATAACAAAATCAGCAACTTCCCGCAGCATTAAGCAGAATCAATCAGTAGTAAGGAAATACCCCTTCCTTATCTTTTAAAGGTTCACAATCTTCTTGACACTTAGTATAATTCTACTGATGTCTGGCGTGCCAGCAACCCAGTGTGTTTTATCCTGTCCAGCATCTCAACTCCCTAACCTAGCTTTTACAGGTGTGGCAACTATCTCAGTAGGAACGGTTCTGTGCAAAGAAAGCTGTCACAGACTTGTCAAAACTTTGACTGGAGTTATTTAAATTTAAATATTTAACATACAGAAGCCAAAATTAATTTAGGTTTTGGTAAGCAACAATCAGAATTTTGTCCAAGAATGGCATGTGGGATGCTGTCCTAATATTAAAGTCGTTCCTAAGATAACTCTAAGCTAAAACATGCTATTGATGCTCAGTGAAAAGATTTTGTGACTATCGCTGTTCTGTATGAAGTTTCTTGGAAGAGGGCAGGCGATGCCCCACACCCCACCTCTTCATCCCCTCTGTTGGACTGAAGTCAGAACCTGTCAGGAGATTGCTTTCCTTGTAGGGAATCAGCTGCCTGGATTTGCCACGTGATGATGTGAAATGAAAGAAAAATTATTTTCCAAGACAACCTTGGGTAATGCTTGGAGGAAAAAAAATTACATACATTTATTTTCTGTAGCATCTCGGTTTGGAAAAACTGGGAACATATTATCCTCAAGATACCTCAAAATGAGATACTGCTGCCCCATCTCATAAGCTCTGAATTCTTCACGGTTTTAGTGCAAACTCTGCTTTCATTTAAGTCCTGTGTAAATCAGTAGGAAACATTTTGAAAACAATGCAATTGCTTTTTAATTCCACAGACTGGTGTGCAGACTATTCTACTCAGTGCCACAATAAATGCCACCATACATTATTTTGATTTGTAGTCAATGGTATTTTAATTAATTGCACAGTCTTCTATACATAAGAAACTAAAAATTGAATATTTGTCTCAATTTTTACCACATAAATTGTCAAAAAGCCAGTGGCATTCACCACAGTAGCGAGTTGACAGTGGTGGTTACCATGCTTTGAGGATGATTTTGCAGCTGAAATACATTCATATGAATGCATGCTTTTCTCATGCTCAACTTAAACATATCACGTCTGCTATTTATTAATTCTTGGTATTTTTCATAGGCTAGTGCAGTATGTTTTAATCCTTCAGTGCATGAAACTCCTGGTATTAAATCTCATACTGATGAGGAAAATCCATGCATCAAACCATAATGGAAGACTTGTAGGATATTCTTCATATGCCCCAATCTTATGTAGTTGTCTTCATTCTCTTACTGCTTCATCATGTCTCCTGTTTCTCCTACCTGTCTCCACTCATTTTCTTTGCCTTTGTAAAAGTTGTAAATTCTCTGAGGAAAAGGACTCATATTATTTCTCACAGAGGCAGGGCTTCGCTCCTGACTATAATTGTACACTTATATTCAAGTACAATGTTAGTTTTAAGTATTTGGGATTAAAAAAAAAAAACAACAAAAAAAACCCCAAAGCCCCACAAAACCAACAACAAAAAAAACCCCAAATCAGTGCCCCCCAAAAGCACCCTTAAAGATCAGTTTGATGCATTAAATGGAAGTATTTAATAACTAGTGAAAATATCAGAAAACTGCCAATTATTTGGGCCAACAAATATGTCCAGTAAAGAACAACAGCCATATTCGTCTCCCGCAACACTTGGCAAGTGCACAGAGCCAACAGGTGGAAGGAAACCAGCACCCGCAGAAATATGAGGAGAACCTACAGCAGAGAGCAAAGGAGGACGTGTAGGAATTGAGAGAGAGTAAGTGTCCAAGGGGTCTCAGAAGTGAGTAGAATTCAGGGGTTTTAAGACTGAAAAGTAGCGTAAAAACTGCTGACAAGTTCAAAACTGTTTATGAACATGACTGAAGAGCTCTGGCAGAGCCGATGTGTTGAATTCATTAGAGCTCTACTCAGTTCCGCCGACTTTGCATCTACCGCTTCCGTCTTATTGTTGTTTCTTGTCTGGGTTTTTTTTTAAGAAAAACCTGTAAATCCCACTGAAATCTGTTGGAGTCTTTACATGGACACAAGTAGGCCTGAGAAAGAAATGGCATCCTAAATTTTTAAAGCAAAGCAATCTGCAAGTCTGATTTAATCCACAGTGTAATTGTTCTGTCTATACCTTTCATATCAAGTAATTAAATTAGTGTGTCATTGGCCATTTTCAGAAGTAGAGAGGGAAACGAGAGCCCCCGAGGTCCCTTGCTCAGAAGATTTCACACAAAAAAACCTTGAAATTCTTTCTCAAGGAACTCAGTAGTGTCCTTGATCCTGCAAAATTATTTCCATACGGGTTCCCTTGTGATGGTGAGTGTGCATATGTCATTTTTGTGAATATACATCACTTGCATGAAGCCATTTGTAAGGCAAAACAGAAGGTGGATCAAGGCAAGAGCAGATCTCTGAGAGGCTGTGATTAAAATCCCGTACGGGGTAGAGTATGGAAAAAAGACGGCTTGGGTGCTTATAAAATTTACAGGGTCTTGGTCTAGGTGGTTTTTTTCCTTTGGGAGGTTAGTAAGTTTTAGGGCAATGTCACTATAAAAGGAACAGTTGTGACCTATACTTTATGAAACTACTTGCTATACCTTTACGGGGATTATTTTAAATCACTGCTGTTTCTTTAAAACTCTGAGCGTTACAGATGGTGTTATCAGGGTCATCATAAATAACTAGAGCTGGAAAGCACGCGTGAGTGTGTGTGTGAGAATCCCTGCCAGGCAGGTTGCAAAGTGTTGCTTGGTGAGCCCTTGGTGGTTTACAATTAAAAAGAAAAGCGGGTGGGGGGGGCGAGGACAGAGGGGAAAAAATGGAAATACTTTGTTATACGCTACTGCAGGCAGTATCTGCTATTAATGTAGTTGTAAAGCTTAATGTCTCCTGAGAAATCTTCAGTGAAAGCTTTTGAAAAATGTTCATATGTGGCTACAGCAAGCCTCAGGATCTCTGTTAATGCACATCTCTCCAAACTGATTCCAGATATGAAGTCATTGCCCAGGGAAAGCAAATGGGATGAGCTGATTGTGTCAGTCGAGTTTCAAGTGAAGGGAGCGTGTCCATGTGACAGGTCTGTCGTTATCTGCTGGCAGGGACATGGAAAATACAGAGCATTTAATCATAGGCACGTCCCACGTTATTGCTGAAGGTTGTCGACATGATCTGTGATCTTAATTGCTCTAGAAAAATAGAACATGTAGAAAACACTTTAAGAGAAATTCTGTTGGGCAGATGCCTTTCCTGAGTGTCGTGGTTTAACCCCAGCCAGCAACTAAGCACCACGCAGCCGCTCGCTCACTCCCCCCCCATCCAGTGGGATGGGGGAGAAAATCAGGAAAAGAAGTAAAACTCCTGGGTTGAGATAAGAACGATTTAATAGAACAGAAAAGAAGAAACTAATAATGATAATGATAACACTAATAAAATGACAACAGTAGTAATAAAAGGATTGAAATGTACAAATGATGCGCAGGGCAATTGCTCACCACCCGCCGACCGACACCCAGCCAGTCCCCGAGCGGCGAATCCCTGGCCCCCACTTCCCACCCAGTTCCTAAACTAGAGGGGACGTCCCATGGTATGGAATACACTGTTGGCCAGTTTGGGTCAGGTGCCCTGGCTGGGCATGAGAAGCTGAAAAATCCTTGACTGTAGTCTAAACACTACTGAGCAACAACTGAAAACATCAGTGTTATCAACATTCTTCTCATACTGAACTCAAAACATAGCACTGTACCAGCTACTAGGAAGACAGTTAACTACATCCCAGCTGAAACCAGGACACTGAGTCATCAGACAGACCTCCGTGTCAGGTAGATGCAGATACGTAACATTTCAAAATATTATATTTCCGTCAGAGTATCCTTTATTCTGCAGGCCATAGGACATACGTGGCTCTGGGTTTCGTACTCTTTAAAGGTTGTAGGATGCCAAACTCTGATAGATATGAATGCTCAAATCTGCTATTTTTTAATGCCTTTGGCCAAGGTACCTAAAACACTGTTAGAAGTTGATCATTTAGATGTCAGAAGTGGATTCCTCGCTTGCAGCCCACTCACTGAGACAGTTTCACCATTTTATTAATCTCAACGTGGGGCTAAAAGAAAGAGAAGCTGAATCTTTTTACTAGTACCATGCAGATGCACATAATGTAAAAAGATGTCTTCCTGTGCTAGTCTAAACAGTTCAGAATTCTTGCTTTTTCCAAATGCAATCCAAGCTGTAGCACTTCTTGCATGTGAACTGCTTGACTGAAAGAAGTCCAAACTTAATCTGTGGGTTGGGTTTTTTCCTAATTTAATGTGCCAGGTAATATACTGCAAATGTTTGCTTCAAAATCATAAGAAAGAATGCATTGGTCTTCAGCTTCCAAGGTGTTCATGCAAATCCATTACATAAAATCTTGTGGCAAGAATGGTTGTCGTTGTAAGATCTAATCCAACTCCAACAAGATGCCTTCACACACAGGAAATCTGACTGAGTGCTCATGGCTGTTCATGATGGTCTTATTATTTACATATTTATCTTCTTCATTATATTATTTAAGCTGTTTCTGTTATAGCTGTAGCAAGGAATTTGCGAATCTTAGCAAACGTTGCATGCAGCTATTCCTCAACGCTTCCAGTTTCTGCAGCAGAAACTAGAAGTTTCACAAATACATGGAAGATCTTTGGGAACTCAGCAACGGGCTGAAGCCTGTTCTTGACACACACTCAGAAACTGTGCCACAGAAAATGGGAGCTTTCCCTCCTGCTGTGAAGAAAATGCTCAGCCCCTCGCAGCGTCGTGCCATAACGTGCAGAAGTCATTCTTTGTGCTCCAGATGGTCCTGGCTGCATGTGTCGTCTTTAGGTATGGCAACATAAATTCGTTTTTCTGTCCTCTGTTCTAACAACTCCTTGGGCAGACAAAATAACCCAGCAGGAAATAAGACACCATGCTGAAAAATTGTCTGCCTTTTACAGTCCTCTGTCTGGAAAATAAATCAGGTAGAAAGAAAAACAGTAAATCAGGAACAGTGGGGATTTTAAAAAATGAAGTTAATGTTAATTTAGTTAGGAGAGGAGACTACAGAAATGATCTTTCCTTCTCCATTAATTTTTTCTGCGGTCTATTAAATGACTTTTTTTCAACTCCCATCCCTTCACTCCTAATCTGGAAAACAGAAAATGAAAAGAAACAGGAAAAAAATATTACCACTGAGCTGGGAGATCTTAGCATAGGGATCATGTAACCTGTTTTTCCAATTACATGAAACCCTTGTGTATGTGTGCCTTCGGGTTAGAAGTGGATCACTTTTTCAATACTCTAGCCATTTGTGTTACTGTTCTCAATCTGTCCGAGTCCTGCGGATGAGAACTGGAAATAGAGTTTGTTCCTGCACACCAGGGCTTTGATTCTCCTGCTGCAGTAGACAAGTAAATCCTATTAAGGTTCATGGAGATTTATTGATGCCTTGTTGGGGCGAAAATTTGTGTTCCTACTTGCTACCTGGGCCTTAAAGAAGGGCTGAAGAATGGACTTCACGTGCAGGGAGAACTACAGGGATTATTTTATTTTTTTCCTTATGTGCAAAAGGTAAACTTTGTTATAGTAGTCCAAATTCTAGTTTGCTCAAAAACTTGTTGAGCACCTCTCTTGACTGCTGTCACATTAAAGCAGCCTGGGTAAAGCCTTTGTTTTCTTTAAAGGAGAAGATGGAGCAAAGTGCTCTGCTTTCTCCAGAGGGATTGGAAACGTCAGCTGATGCTTTGGAACACAGATTTATTTAATCTAAATTATTATTGCAGATTAGAAGCATTGCTGTTGTGGGTTAAAAGCAATATAATGTTTATAAAGAAGGTTCATAACATATTTATAAAACTGGTGCTGTCAAAATAGATCAGCCAGGGGATAATTTTATCTTGTAGGTGCTTCTTATAGCCATACCACTCAACTCATTTATCTTTCTGGTCCAAGTTTTACTAAATCTGAAACAATAAACAGAAATCTTTTTTCCCCCCTCCTGAAAAGTAATAATAACTGAGCCTATGAGATGTAGTACGAGTTTGTGCTTTTAATGGCTTCCAAGCCCCTGGTCTCACTTCAGGAGTGATTTTGCTGGCCTTCCCCTGGGGAAGACCGGGGTGCCCACAGACGTGCGCTTCTTGGAAGCACAAAGCGCTGCCCCAGCTCCCTGGGGACAGCAGAATCTCAACTTTTCACTGGTTATGCTGGTTTGAAGTCTCCCAAAGAGCAATGTGCTAAATTCACAGCATTTTAAATGAGTAAATAAAGTTGAGCAGTGGTGGTTTAATTAAAACTTGGGACATTGCCTTTGTTGCAAAAAATGTCTTATGCCACTGGGGAAGTGCTCAGAAAAAAATTAGGGGAGGGACAAATCTCGAATAATCAGCGAGTTTACTAGCATGTTCATCGTGGGTTTTGAAAGGAGATGGAGAAGGAAAGATTTGGAGGTAATGAAAACCAACAAACTTTCCCAATTCATATGAGGTTTCAGGACATTTAGATGGCTATAAATGTGGTACCAATATTTCAATAATTGCTGGGGAGCGGAGGGGCAGTTTGAAACACTTCAAACCATCAATTTAGCATCTGTATCTTATAAAAAGCATGGAAATAATACTTAGGGCAAATCAAAAGAGTACATATGTTGTAGTAATAATGTAGCAGAAGACAAACATTCCTTAGGAAAGAAAAGTTTAGTGCCGTTTTGTTTGAATTGGTACATGCACTATGATATAAAAGTGTTGTAATTAATATTGCATTTCAAAATGAGTCCAATAAGATTTCAGCATGAGAGACTTTCTGTAGTGTGAACAGCAGATTAGGGACAGAGTGACACAGAACTAAACCACAGCTGTCTCTTCTTCTAGCCTACATGGTGACATCTTCATTCTCTTGGAAATTCACCCTTTAGTCATTAACAGCAAAATTGCTGTGAATATTAGTTCAGATTAGAAAGCATATTGTAATAAGAATATGCTGTGACCTTTCTGTACTTTCAATTTTAAAAATTAAGTTCTGCACGTATACTCTACTAGTTTGTTTTTAAATAAAAAATAACTGTAGACACAAACATTTGCTTGTAGCTAGTTTAGCATTGTAAGAGTTGTGGTTTGTGCTATCATAACTAATTACATGAACTAAATGGGAAACGTCTGCTTCATCATCCCATGGCCTCCGCCATACATCAAGAAAATGTGAGTTGCTGTGAATATTCTCATGCCACCAGCTTTCCAAATCCTTTTCCAAACCACTTCAGCAGAATTAAAAATATGGTATGGCTTAGAAAATAATGACAGCTTGAAGGTCCACGAACAGCCTCTGAATAAATCCACCATACTTTTCAGAGACTGACTCTGAACTACTGTATTCCTCTATCTTTTGTGAGGGTTGTAATGTATTGCAGGGAGAGCTGGACCAGCAATAGTTGTTGCTCTAACAGGAGAGAGGGTTGGCCAAAGCAGTGTCACTGGTGCTGACCCAGAGGGAAGCTGGAGATGTGGTCTCCTTTCCCAGTCCACCTTTTCTCTCTCGTATCCATTTCGATGGTATGT
This sequence comes from Haliaeetus leucocephalus, assembly GCF_000737465.1. Classification (NCBI taxonomy): domain Eukaryota; kingdom Metazoa; phylum Chordata; class Aves; order Accipitriformes; family Accipitridae; genus Haliaeetus; species Haliaeetus leucocephalus. Next base: position 4,339,537 of record NW_010972609.1, read on the forward strand.
GGAGATCTGGTTTTCACCGTCCTTTGGTGGGTCCTCAACTAAAGAAAGCCTTTATCTTCTCTGAGGTCTTTCAGAGTTATTGCCAAACATGACTTGAGTAAGTCACTTTTCTTGCCGTAGCAGACTTGGACGATAGAGCCTCTGTGGCACAATACTCTAAACGTATGCGTAGTACTCCTACAAGCTTGTTCGCAGCTGATCCGGATTTGGATTCTATGTATAGTGCCTTGGATCTGGAGCAAGGGAATGCTGTTGGGGCTTGGGCAACATTTGGTCCTAACTCAAAAATAATTCAAGCTGTATTTAAATGCTTACTTGGAATATCTCACCGCTTGGAGATGTTATGCTGGCAGTCACATGAGTTATCTAAATTGTAGAATCATGGAAAAAGTGTATTCTTATTGAAAGTTGGCTCATTTTATTGTAAACTGGCTAAAACCCAGAATAAACTGGCTATGAGATGAACTTGTTCAAAATGGAAAGATATTTTCAGTTAACTTTTTATGGGTATTCATTTTTAATTTCCAAGATATTTTTTTTTTATTTGTTTCTAAAATTGGCTCTGTCCTTCAGCTGTTGTTGTTCACTGCCTGTTTTCTTGCTGACCGCAGCTGTTCACAAATATGACTTTTGCTAGCATTTCTTTATGGATCATTACCAGACTACCTCTCTGTTTTGGAGCTGACTTCTGTTCAGGCTGAAATCCCCATTTCTCTCAGATATTTCCCTGGACCAAGGACTTGGTCTAAATTGACTGTGACAAAACATGGACTCTAAAATCTTCCACCCCCAAAACAGTCTGTGCTCCTATATGCTTCTCTCCTTCGCTGTGAACTCCAAGGACTTCAGAAATGTAGTCTGGTCCTCTTTGATGCTTCTACCAAAATATTACTGGAAGGACAGTTTTCCTGACTCATGCTATACGTTGCTGGTAAGACTACGAGGATGCCGTCAGCTATTTTATACCAACTAGCTGTCTTTATTGCTTCAGGCCTGTCCTGTGTCTCTGTTGTTGACTGCTGCTCTTTTGCCAAAAGGATGGAAAGATGCTTTCCTACATAGGGTTGAAATGTCTCAGAGGAACTTGCAAGGCAACCTTTGGCCGTTGGACTCCATGTCCAGCAGCCATCTCTGTTGTGATAGTTAAAAAGAGGAAAAGAAAATCAACCATGGACAGGCAGACGGTGTGTTGTGATCATTGATCGCCTCTGAATTTTCTGACTCTTGCCTTGTGTTCTTCCGTGTGTTCCTTGCATTTACCTGTTGCCTTGCTCCTAGACAGTAAGAGATGAGAGATGGGACACACCATGAATTATTTATGTGCTCAGTGTGCAGCATTATAAGGCTGGAGCCTGTAGGACTTGATAAGATATAATAATGGTAATCTGCTTTGGCTGAACTGAAGGTAAGAGAATACAACATCTTTACAGACCCATAATGAAGACAGAGGAGTTGTTCTCCATCCAGTGGGAAGAACTATAGAAGCAATATATATGTTTAGATATGTTAAAGAATATCCAGTAAGCCATATGTCAGAAAGAAAATCAGAAAGAAATCTAAAATGACCTTATTGTGTGTAAGAAAGAATTCGATAAAAAATTGGGGGTTTGATACTGCAGATATTTGCTCGTTGAAGTTAAACACTTGGCTTTTAAATGGAAAATTAGCAAGAACAAACATATTTAATCTAACAGTAAAGCGGGTGATCCTGATTTGCAATTCTGTCTAACACAGTAAGCAAAGTCAAATGCCAAATATGACCATCTATACGTCTATAGATGCACATAGATATACATACATGTAATATTATGCCCTACACATTGAAGGTTATATCCTGGGCACCTTAACCAGTTGCCAAATAATAGCACAAGAAATGGATTAATTTCAGCGACTAACTAAAACTGAATGCAGCTGGCAGACTCCTCAAAACAGCAGCAAGCTTTAGCCAGCAGCAAGGAGGAGGCACAATGTATCCCAGCTAAGTGTTTATTGTAGAAATTACAGTTAGTCTTCTCTTCTCCGATGCAAACTCCTACAGCCTTTGACAGACCTAATGGGAAAACATTTCTCTTGAATGTTGTCAGATGGAGCTCTTTCCAGCGTGTCTGAGTGCTGATTTCCCCAAGGTAAACAAAAGGAACCGAATTTTAGGGTCTGCAATGTTTTAGATTGATGGTGGTGTGTGGAAATGAAGGGGGGGAGGGCTGGGGGTGGTTGTCCCCTGTGCCCTTCCTCCTCCTGCTGCAGTGACAGCTGCTTTGGCAAGGAAAAATCTTGGCATCTTGTTTCCAGGCAAATGAGATGTTGATGACTAAAGTAATCTGGCAGTATACAGAGAGTTTATAATAAGGAATATAGTGAGGAATATATTCATAATGGTGAAGAAACTATCCTAAATTGCCTAATGGTAGAGAATCCATTTCAGTTGGACAGGTTTCTGGCACTTTGCTGGAGTTCCGCAATTAGTCTCAAGAACACTCTTAAAGCATTTTTTGGAAATACGATCATAACTAGCACAAGCTAGTGAAGGATTTGGTCTGGAGGAGTCTCATTCATGAAGCAGGTTGCCTTAGTACTTTCACGCTGGTGATCTGCACGAGAGCTGATTGAAAGATTCTTGGTGCTGGAGATGATGACATCTGTATTTCTTGCCATCGGGTCAAGTTAAGAGTCATAGAGAGCTGCCAGTGACAGCAGCGGCGTGCGCTGCACGTACCGTGCCGGAGCACTGCGTATGTGCCTGCGATGGCAGGGATGCAGACGCGGAGATGTCCACCTCCGACCAGGACAACCCGCGGTGCCTGCCCTGGACCTGGACCCCGACCCGTCCCGCTCCCCTGGGGGTGTGAAGGACACCACATGTGCAGGAGGAAGAGGAGGAGGTCGAAGAGGGAGAAAGCAGCAGCATCCCCCTTTCCTAGCGCTGTCCCTGAGCCCCAGCTTCTGGCTTCAGGAGTTACCTCCATGCTCTCCCATCCAGAAATCTCTGTGGCTTTCCCATCCTTGGAGTTGTTTCGGTCATCCTGGAGTCAGGATTCAGGCCCACTCGAAAGAAAAGAGGGAACATTTCTTACCTATTTCTTTACTTGCTGTACTGGTTTCTAGATAGATTAGGCTTCTACTCACCTGTTCTGCCAAGTTGGCCTATATATTTATGATAAACAGCCATAAGCTATCTCTTGTGCTGTAACATGTTCCACTTTCTTGGAAGAAAATGTGAAAATAAAATAAATTAAAAAAAAAAACAAAAACAAACCCCAACCAACCAAAAAACCCCAGCTGGTTCAATAAACTATATAACAGCTCTCAGTCCAGGGAACGGCAGCTCCCAGGTCTGACATGTTTTTTATGTATGGTTATTCACTTCAGAAGCACCAGCTCATGTGAATATTGAACCCGAACAGCCAGGGGTACTAGGCAAATGCTCGCAGTGCCCCCTCCCTCATTATTCAGCTCACAGGAGATATTTCAGATACTCATTTGTGCTTGGGTTGTGGGAGTTTTTGTTGTCTTTAATCTCATAACCTCTCAGTCTGATGTTCCTGGCTCAGCGCACCCCGTTCTCATACTCCTCTTGCAGTCTAGCAAACCAGCAGCCAGCTCCGCAATTTTTCATCTGTGAAATGGAATAAACAATTTGATCTGCAGAAATATTTTTCATTTCTAGTTTCAAAGCCACAGATTTTTCTAAGATGGTAAGAAGATCAGTGGGTTCGACACATGATGAGGGGGTTGTCAAATGCTTCTTAGGGTTCAAAAACTGGTTGCAGTGCTGCGCTGGGAAGTGAAGACAGCATGTTCTGTGTTCTCTTACTCCATTTCTGCTGTACAAGGGATTTTATAGAATATGTGCTTTTGTTTAAGCTCCTGCCCCCTATAACATCGTAATGGCAACCAGTGAGTTGATGGCTGAATTCAAGACAGCCTTCTGGCTGCAGTCCTCTGAAGGAGGGAATAGCATTCCTACAGTTCACTGGAGCTGATCCTAAAGCAGAATTTCTTCCCAGTGAGGTCAAAATATTAAAAAATTTTATAGAATAAAAAAGTCTAAATATTTTTCAGGCTGATTGTACCTAGGCTGCTTTTGTGGCCGCTGTTTGCTGGGGCATTTTTTCACTCTTGCAATACCTACTGTCTGCAAGTAGATTTTGCTTGTCTCTGGCCCTTTGGGAGAAGCCCCAGTCGGCCGAGTCGTCCCGGGTAGGTTTCGGTAGGTATCTCATTCCCTGCCCTCAGGGAGCTTCTGAGCAGTTATCTAGTGACAAACAGATGGATTTATTAGTAAATACGACACAACATTAGAGAGGAGAGTCCCAAGTAAAAACAAGTAGATAAAAATGTAAACAAACAAAAAACCCCGCTGGCATTATATGTGTTGGTTTCTGAAGGCAGGCTCCAACGTGCGGCTCTGTCGGATCTAGCGAGACCGATGACAGTCACTGATCTCTGCTTGTGTCATGGCTGTGTTAATCACTAGGTCACCCTAAGCTACAGCCCTAATTCCTGGCAATTACGCTCAACCTGAGAGAACACCAAATACCTCCAAGTATATGTTTGCAAGTAGGTCAGGAGGAGACTTTATGATCTTGATACGAAGGAAAGCTCATCTTAATTTTAGTCCAGGCGGTATTAAACCACTGAATTTGATGGATGACACTGTTCTCGCAGAGGTGCGTACCTTGCAGAACTGGATCTTGAGTCAAAGCCAAGTTCTGCATGTGCACACACGTACAGCTTTCATGGAGCGGAAGTTAAAAATTTTCCAATGTACCTGTTTAAATTATGAGGTGACTTTCCATTTTCAGTTTAATCAGGCCACATGTTAATTTTGGTTGACTGCAAATGAGTGGAGTATTAGGTCCTTAACAGCTGAGTCGTTTGAGATGAAACGTTGGTGACACCTACCCTGCGGTCACAGAAACATAAGTGTACATTTAATTTCCACGTCTCTGAAAGGCCCAGAAACCCTTTTGAAAGATTTGTTAGGCAACTTCCAGTAAATAACAGCAGATTTTTCTCTCGTAATCTTCAAACTTCTGTCATTTAACTGTATGTATGTAACCGCGAAAATGTATTGTATGTAAACATACACGCTCACATATACTTTGCAGTTTTCTGGCAACATTAGAAATGCTTTGATCAATGTAGCTGGTTTTATTTCTAATTTCTTGAATAATCTTATTTTCCACCGATCCCTCCGAGAGGTTCTATTAAGCTGCTCTTTCCTCAGCTCGTATGATGCGACATCCATATCCTCTCACCAGCAGGGCTGCTTGGACACCAGTTCAGAGCAGCCAAGAAACAGCTGGAGGGGGCAAGTGGAAACATGTGATTTTCTCATGTTTGTCTTGGCATTTTAGAGCAGTCTGAGCTTTTCCAGACTTGAGTATTCAATAATACCAAAGAAAGGAAATAAGTCATTTATGTTAAAATAAAATAGAGAATGAATGCAGAAATAAAAATTTTTGGCTAACTGTAAATTTAGCATAGCCGGGAGACTTGTATGGGTTGAACTGAAGACCGTTAACAACAGAAAGTAGATAGTGGGTTTGGTTTAGGGGTAACACTGGCTTTAGCGTAAGGAAAACTTCTACGCATTGTGCTATCTACCAAGTCTTGGAAAGTGAAGCGTAACTAGAATGAAACAGATAAGCAGTTACTCTACCTCTTAATTCTTACCCTTTCAGTCTATTGCTGCCATTTTATTAGTAAAGGTTTCAAAAAACAAGGGTGCAAAAAAAAATATTTGCAAAAAAATTAGACCTGCCAATGTTTCCCCCTCCCTCCACCACAGTCCAAGCCGTTTTCTGTTTCTTGCTCATGATCCATCGGTGTGAATGAGCCGTAAGAATGTGTTCAGAAAGCACACACAGCCTTGAGCATCCTGTGGAAAAAATTTCTTCTGTCATCGTGTCGAGAGGGAAGTGGCTTTGATCCCGAGAGCTGTTACCAAACGGCCCCTTCTCGCTCCGCTCCTCTCTCTTTCTCACAGGGAAGGATGGGGAGTTTGGGACAAGGCGGTTCAACCACAGGCGGGACTGGCCCCTCCAAGGAGGTGGCAGAAGGGTTTTTTGAATGGAAAGGTCTGTAATTACTGGTCTCCAGGTGGAAACCCAACCTGTGTGTGACCACCGCGCCTGCCCCATTCAGATCTGGACCTGCGTGTAGAATAAAAAGCACAAGTGACCCTCAGCTTCGCGTCGCAGCCCTTCGCCGCACCTCTCTGGTGCCTACTTCGTGGCCACTGTTTGCTCGGGCAAAAAAACCACCGCCTACTTTAGCGATGCCAGAGCACGTCCTTCAGGCTATTTATTTTTTAGCTAGGGGAAGCATGAGATTGCCATGCTCCTGAATGCACCGGCATCTGGGGGATAGCTGCTTGGTGGTGCAAACCGATTACGCCGTTCGCTCAAAGATGGTTTAGGATTTGGGAGGTGATTAACGGTTTGGAGAGAGGAACGTAGCCCAGCTGAGCCTCGCCAGAGCTTTCAGCCTCTCCCGCAGCACGGCAGCTCGGGTTGAGTGAGTTTGGGGGATTTTCTGGCCGACAGCGGGACGGGACTTACACCATTTGTTGTTGCTGCCTATGTCAAATTGCTTTGGTCTAGCTGATTGCTCCATGCAAGTTGTAGCAACTTCTTTTAGTTAAATATTTGTGAATATTTACTTTTTTAGTTGACACTTTGATGCTGGCTTTATCAATAAATAAAATTAGAGGTCTTTGTTCAAGCAAATGCAGGCTGGTAGCTGTAAGATAAGTCTCTGAGAAAGGACTGTGTAAAGAAAGACCGAAGAGCAGTTTCTAAATCCTCATGTTTAATATTACTGTTTCTCTTTTAAATTATCTGTTATTGTAACAGATTGACTCCTGCAGATTTTCAGTTTACAAGCTAGCTTGGAAATCACTAGTTCATGCTATTGAAACACACTCAGACAATATCGCCTAGTTTTATATGTCTGAAAGACTTGCAATTTCAACAGTCCAAAAATATTTAATTTACTATAATTTAAAAGCAGCTTCAAGTTACTAATAAATACATCCATATGTTTTTGCATGCTAGGCTGGTGAATATATGGGCTAGCAATAACATCTCAGTTGCTGAATACATCAATCCCAAAAAGTTCATCTGGAGATTTTTTTTAATGAACAATGATTTCTATTGTTTCTCATTTTATGATTCACATTACTAATATTTTAAACATATGAGTTGGGGCTCCTAAATCCTAAGATTTTATTTAAAAAAAAACCAAATATTTTAAAATGTTTTTAGAAACATTTAAATGTTAAAAAAAAAAAAATCATCTTTAAGTTGCCACCTCCACAGTCGAGAGGGTAGTGAAGCATAAATGGCTCCGGTTTCCAGGGTTTAAGAACACAACATGAGTATGACAGCACTTGTAAAAATGTATTGGTGCCAACACTGGTTTGGTTTTAAGTTTAAAATGCCTAGTTTAATCGATTACTAAATGTCTGAGAAGAATGGAGGCAGGCGGTAGGTCTTTTCTCTTACTATTCCAGTGGTGCCTCAAAGAAATGGGGGTGTAGCTCTGTGTATCCGTGTCCGTGCCTGGGGGCACATTCCAGCCTGGTGGAAGGGGGGGCTTGGGCACTGGTGGCACCCGGCTTCAGCCTTTGGCTTGCTAGGGGGGCTTGGGGCTAGTATTGCAAGGAGTGGGGCATACTTACCTCTAAGTGCAGAATGAATTATATTTCATGTTTATAATACTCATTTCTTCAAGGTTTATATTTAATACAGAGATGTCTTCTGCTCTGAATAGAGATGTGATACCAGGGTGCTACCACAAAACCTCTTCCAGGCAAGATAAATTATAGTATGGAATGCTATTAGCATATTAGGCTGAAATTAAATCACAATTGCCACAATAAATAAAACCAGAGTACCATAAGCTTGATAAAAATCAAAGCTTTCCATTATCTCCCAAGTTATCTTCAGTACATTGTAGCAGAAAGAGGTCAATTCATTTCTTATCACTTTCAGAAAATGCCAATAAACTGGTTGCTCAGCCTACAGCACTAAACATTAAAATGCACGAATCAAAATTTGCTTAAAGATATTCCTCAATAAATTCAATATACCATAAAGTTCTGGAATGTCCCTCTTCTAGGTGTAGGAGACAACATGAGGAAACTTCATATATTTTTTCACATTTAGGTGAAGGTTTCCATCAGTCTGATTCATTTAAAATGGCCAGGAAACCATGATCTTGCATTTAGCATCCCTGGAAATATTTAAAAGACATGTAGATGTGGCACTTAGGGACATGGTTTAGTGGTGGATGTGGCAGGGTTATGTTTACGGTTGGACTCAATGATCTTAAAGGTCTTTTCCAACCTAAATGATTCTATGATTATCAGTCATTTTCTTATTGGCTTGTGCAAAGCTCCCAGAGGCTCCCTTAATGAAAGGAACTGCAAGATCTCTATCAAGCTTTCCGAAAAGCATCTATTGATTTTTAGATACCCCAAACCATTGAGTTTACCACTTCTGAACCTTTCTAGAGGGATAACCTAGCCCAGACACTGTGCTGTTTCCGATAGTCAAGCCCGTCCCACCACATGACACTGTAGTCATAGGCTTGTTCAGCTAGCTTGGGTTTCTCCATGTGGTAATAATTTGTTGTACTGATTTTTTTAATTCTTCCAAAGAGTTCGAGAAAGAATCTGTTTTCTCCAGAAGACAGTCAAAATTAGCAATTGATGTTTGCTTCCTTGCCACTTTTCCAGTAATTGCTCAGAGCCCAAATGATTGTCCGCTTGCTGTTTGATGCCAAGTCCTGTTGAATCCTGCTGGGAGTTTATATAAGCTCTGAAGGACAAAGATGAACATTTGGCATATGTAATTATGCTTTTAAAAACACATTATAAATCTAAATGGAAATCATCAATCTTTTTTCCTTCAGAAGGAGGTAGTATCCACTGAAAATGGAAATATAAACTTGCCAGAGTTTCCAATCTTGAAAAAATTATGGGTTCCTGTTAAAAACTCTTCCAGTTTGCATAACACCTTTATTTTTCTACATATTCAGCTTCAGATAAACTTCAAATTACTGAGTCTTGAAAGGGCCTCCCTAAACAAGTGATTCCTACCCATAGTATTATCTGACAACAACATCGGTGGTTAAGTTGGCCAAGTCAATGTTTACCAGATGTTCATTGTGTTGACACTTGCCAAAATATGTCCTGTAATTGAGACTTTTTCCTCAGCTTACAGCTTTTCCTGCTGTTCCCAGATTGCTTCCAACAGTCAAAAGGGGGATGCTACAGAAAAGCCAGCAGGACCTTTATTTACGCAGGAGCCTGATAAGCTAGAAAGGCGGTATCAGGGTAGGTTTCTTAACAGGAGTAGAGATGTAAATAACATAAATACATTTTTAGCTGCTAGGAAAAAAAGCAAAAGAAAACGCTAATTTACTTCTGGTTTACTTGTGATCAATTTTTATGTGATTGCTTTCCCACATTTGGAAGAGTTGAGAATCTTGAAGGGTTTGGAAAGCGATGTGAGCTCACCATATGAAAAATATTGTTTGACTTCCACTGAGACCTGGATAGAGATCTGGTATGTTTTCTCTGTGGCTTATTTATCCTCTCTACAATGTTTTCCTCTCTCTTTTAAGAAGAAAGTGAAGACACAAGAGCACACAGTAATGCACAGACAATAACAGGTGAAGGCAGGCTGGCAGACCAGGGAAACTTATTTTTTAGACAGAATCTGAGCAAAACTGGCTTGATTGAACAGAAGCACCAAAGCAGGGCAGAAGTAAGAGGGAGATAAAGAAAATCTTTGGGGAAAATAAGCAAGCTGTTAGCATGAGCGAGCCCTGCTTTTTGTTAAAAATCACGTAACTGGCTAAGAGTGAATTTAGAAACTGCGACTGGTGCTTCGTTAGACTTGCGATGGGGAACCCACTTGGGAGCACCAGCACACGGAGCTGGGTGTGGGAAAGGAACCGGCCCCTGGCCTCGGCCCCAGTCCTGCCGTGAGGTCCTCTGCAGCGAAGGACGGGACGGAGGTAACTGTGGTGCAGATCTGATTATTGAGGAAAGGACAGCACAATGCATGTTGAAGCACCTCTGGAAAAGACTATTTTTCCCCCTTAAATGCCATGTAAATTGTTCCTTAGGGAGGGGAAAAAACAAAAAAAACCCCCAAAAACCTCAGCCAAACAAAAAAACCCTTCAACCCTCTTTATTTATATGATACTCCTGTAGCTCTAAATATAAAAATACTTGTGCTAAGAAATTTCCATGTACTTGTTTTGGAAGGTCATCTGCTGCACAATGCCTTTTTCAAGAGTATGAAGTGTTTTGCGCTCCATCTTTTTGTAAGGAGACGAGAAAAAAAAAATAGTTTTATAACTGCAAGGAAACTAGAATTTATCCTCAGCCTTCGTCACAACATGGGATCAGAAATCACTCAAGCACAGATTAGCTGAAAAGGAATAAATTAAAGCTAAATTGCTCCGCATAGGCTAATAAATAAAATAAATGGCCATCATTCCAGGTGAAATACTCAGATAAGTATTTTGAAAAGCACATCTACTTGGCATTTGCTGCTGTGCTGCAGCTCCAAAGGAGATTCACTAAGCTGGAATCAATGCTCAGTATCTCTTTAACTTTTTGTTCTCACGATCATGTTCAAAATGCAGAATTTCTCTTTCCAGAGTTGTGTTGGTGTTGTCCCTAGTCAGGAGGAAAAATGGAACCATTGTGGGCTTTTTGTAAAGGGAAAGCGGAAAATTTTGGTTTTACAAAAGCCTGACTGAGCTTCGTAGACTTTTCTCAGAGCTGTAATTTAGCTGTGTTTTTGATGTCCATCTCTAGACTGATGTTCAAGACTTTCTGAGCAAACTGCATTTGCCATTGAGCTTGTAAGAGACAACACCTATAGAAAATATTTCCTTCAAGAAGAATATATTCTCATGAAAATTAGTTGGCAAGAGAAAATTCCTGTAGAAATTGCCATTTGAGTAAAAGTAAGTAAACAAATGGGAAAACTACTATTTCTCTCAGCCATCTGTACAGACCACTATAAATAACACAGCTACCAATTTGCTACACATAGCAGGCTGTGTGTTAAAATTCACAGGTGTGGGTTTTGGTGAAGTAAATAAGTGATTGTTTTGTTGTTGTTGTTGTTTTTGTGCCTACAGTTACTTGTATATGCATTTTTATCTGGAAATCCCATAATAGTCGTAGCTACTGTCGGCATTAATTGTTCCAAAATGAAAGCAAAAGACCACGAGCTTTTTCCTCGCTCTGAAAGTTTGCGCTGCCTGATGCAAACAGCGTCCACCTCCAGAAGGTAAAAACTCTCTGGGTGTGCTGAAAAGCAGATAAACTGAGATAAGGCGTGCTCCCCTGAAACTCGGTGGAAAATCTTTTGAAATAAGTAGGGAATAAACCTACAAGCAATAGGGTTAAATTTAGTTCAGTATCTGCTTTCAGTAATTATCAGTGAGCTGTGGACAAGATTAATGGAGGGTATAGTCTTACAGAATTAGGATGAAAGTACTCAAGTGAAGATACTTATTATTGTTGCTGTTATTATAGAAACTGAAATAAGAATCAGTATTGTATTTGCCAAATATATTTTTTTTTTGTAGGAAGCCAAACAATTTGCAAAAGCTAACCATTTTAAGTGCCTAGACTTAACTATCTGTGATCAGATAAGCTATGAAAAATCCAGAGAGATCAGAAGGAATATAGGTGCTCAACTCCGGGTGATCAAAATAATTTGTTTCTTAGTTGGCCCATCTAAGTACATACTGGCTATTGATATTCTTGGCTATTCTTGTCCCCTATTTGTTTAGCTGAGTAATATGAAACGTACCCTAAAAGGGTGTGAGTGGCACATGTAGGTGCCTCTCATCCAGGGGCATATATTTCCAGTGTCAAATATTCTACAAGCAAATTCATTTTTAGAGTAAGCAGATTACAAAGTGCCGATAGAACTGTGCATTATCTTAAACCTATGCTGAAGAAATAGAAAATAAAATGAATAGAGACTCAATATGAATACACTACAGAGAAACTCAAGAGTATACTAAACACTCTTTTTTTCCCTAAATCATTCCTCAAGGAGGTGAAGTGAATGACTTTTATTTGGTGAGCTTTCTGTACAGGATGTTCTCCATTCACTTCTGACAGTGGTTTCACATCATTGATCTAAAACTGGTTTTCCTCTCCAAGTTCGTGTCCAGTTTAGCTACTGCGCAGTACGTTGCCCAGACCTTGCAATGGCAGGTCACAGTGAAGTTCCCCTGAAAACAATATTCTGCTGCCTAACTTTTCTCCTCCTGAAGTTGTTTATTGGGCCAAATCACTTCTCTTGAAATCTTTTATGCTAGGGACATCTTTATGGTGTCAAAAGAATTCAAAATTTTCTTTCCTTTCCCAAATCTTCAACTATTTCTCCTTCTTTCTTTTTTTATAGTTCCCATCTATAACTTCAGTTTATTCACTTTCAGATTATAGCAGTGCTCTCCTTTGTGAAGTTATATCATGCTTAAAAGTAGAAATTCCTGGCCTTATTAAAAAAAAAAAAAAAAAAACAAAAACCAAACAACACTACAAAAAAAAAAAAAAAAACAAACACAAAACACCCCTGCAAACCAAAACAAAAAAGCAAATAAACCACTAACAAAAACTTTCCCCACCCTTTCCTGCTTCTTTGGAGCTGTATTGTAGCCAATGACTGGACATTTTTATTTCTGTTAAGTAACTACTTGATTGCATCACATTGCATCCTCAGAGAAGAAAATAAGGATGTTGGTAAATGTCTCCCTTGAAGCTGTTCCAAGTATGTGATTCTGGCTATTTTAGTTATGTAAGTTCTTTCTACCATCCCTCAGGCAATGTGATGATCAAAGACAAGCCAGAGTATCCCAGGAATTAATTTTGACTATTTTTAATACTAAAGAACAGGAAAATTAAAAGCATGACAGAACAAAATCAATAAACAATGATTGTTTCAGATACATTCTCTTTGGGAACGCCTATGAAAGGTCAGATCTGCCTGCGGTATGTTAACATACCCATTCCCCAAATGATCTGCAGGTCCTGTTTCACGTATAGACCCATTATGAAGTTGGGCAAGGGAAATGTTATTTTCTTCTAATTAGCCTTTCGTAATAAGAATAACCTTTGTAAGAATACAAATGAGAAAAAAAAAAAAAAAAAAGAAATTCTTGTTCATTCCTATATGAGCAAAACCAGTATTTGTCAAAGCTGCCCTAGGGGACACAACCATCAAATTAATTCCCTGTGCCTCTCTCTGCTTACTGAATGTTAACTCGAGCTTTATCTCCTGCAACAACCGCGAAGTGTTTCAGTATTTCACCAGAGGAACTGCTGATAGTTCTTTATGCGGTGGAATTTCTGTTCCCGAAAACTCACTGCTAGGAGAAGCCGAGTCTAATTTCCCTGGCCACGCTTTGCAACCGGCCGGTCGGGGACGCGGAGGCTTCCGTGTGGTCGCATCTTCTCTCTCCCGTTGGTTTCCTCAGCTGGGGGCTACAGTGGACGGGACATTCCCTGCCAAAGCATAGGAGCGGGAGGATGAGGATTACTTGGGTTGAAGATTTCTACATCCGCGCAGAAGGGAAACGTTTTTCCCCTCTGACTGGACTCTAACTTTGTGCTGGTTAACTATTCATTGGTGCAGTTTCGTAATAGGTTGGTCTTGGAAATAGCTCGAGGGTTGGTTAAATGTATATTCAGCGTATTTGCACTCTGTTGTTGAGAAAATAACTATTTTATCTTGAATGTTTTAACATCTTTAGCATTTTTTTAGTAACCTATTTGCTGAGCTTAACTTCCTAAGTTAAAACTATGTTTAAATTAATCCATACAGATTTATATTTTATATGCCTGTATTTCCAACTATAAAGTTGGAATAAGCTTTTAATATTTAATCATTTCAAAGCATCTTTTAAACTTAAGAATAGCCATTATAATTTCCCTTTGTAAAATACTTGGATGGATAACACAGTTTTCTAACTTCGATGATGAATGTGCTTATAAATTTCCAAAAAGATTTCCACTTAATGTAAAAAAAATTACACATAGCTGCATAAAGCAATATAAAGGGGAAGCATCAGGTATTTTCACCTATTCATTTCACAATTCACATAACAAAGCATCAGGTTATTGCATACAGTTTTGTATGTAATACTTGCAAATATATATCTCAAAGAGAAACCACCAAAGTTAGTGTGAAAATATGAGTTAAGAAGCAGCAATATATTTGGTACAATGTTTTCCAGTTGTTAGAGGTTTTTTTCAAGTTTGAATAGTTTGCAGTGCTTATAAAAGAATTAAGTTCTGATAAGACAATTTTTGGATTTGAAGTAGCTGCTTTTGTTTAAAAATGCGATATGAAAAATGTCTGACGATAGATGTAGTTTACCGACACACAGTTCATGATTCCGATAATGTTATCTGCGCTTTTTTTGGCACCCCTACTGTATATATGGAAACATATAGATAATGTAGATAATAGATTATTCTTGCATATTTAAGAAGCTGGGAATCTCAGCCAACCTCAAGTTTCATTTCGGAGGTGCATATTTCCTCTCCGCCTACCTAGCGTCTTGTTTAAAAGCATCTTATACTTTGAAGATAGGATTTCAGTGTTGATCAAAACATGATTTTCCCACCTGTGGAAGAACACGTGCTACTTATAAATAGAAGAAGGGGGATTTAAAAAAAAAGATCTTTGTATAAGTCAAGGTTCTAATAGGCAGTTGTAGCGCATACACTTCCAAAAATCAAGTAAAAGAGAACAGCAAAGAAAATTGAAGAGAAATAGAAGTAATAAAATCCTGCTTTTGAAAGACGTCACAAGCACAGTAGGAGATTACTGACAACAGTGGTTTATTTGTTCTTTCTTTCTTTTGGATGCTTTAGACTTTTCCTGTGGTGTAAACAAAAAAGGAAAATATTCCTGGAGTATTTTCTATTTGTCTGGATATTTAATTTAATAAAAAAGCAGCACTAAACATAAATAAGTGTAGTTAAATTCTTCAAAGATCAAAAACACAAGTAGTGATCTCTTAAAGCAGTAAGTTATACGAATTTCATTATTAAACATGTTGTTGTTATAGCTACTGGGCTCAGGATTGGTTTTGGAACAGAAACCATCCAAGCACATTGACACTTTCTGAAAATTACACACCTCGCATTTGAAATGACACAAAACTATTTATTGCCCGTCACCATGTTAACCTCCTATTCAGTAGTATTTTATTTCGGTTGAAAATCATCATATACAATAAATTCTACCAGATTTAAATCTGACCACCACTCTCGAATGACGGCCAAAGAGCTTTTACTCTTATTGCAGAATAGGAGCAGTTAGCCAAGCAGCTAGGGAGCTGGTTTGGTAATTTTGGCTGAAAGGAAGGCAGAGGAATGCGACGTTTATTTCATGTCACCTTCTGTTCCAGTCCACCTTAGAGAGGTAAAGCAGGGAGCAATTTAATGACATTTTTTTGAAAAATGGCTTGGATAAATACTGTTACATGCAGTGACAGTCTTTTTGTGCATGTATGTAATCAATAATGTTGTTTTCATGTCATTCAACGGTAGGACTATTCCAAATGGCTCTTCTAGACCCATCCTGTGACATTACATGTTTATCTATGTGTACATATGGATGTACATCTTATGTATTTGATGCATCTGTCTTCTCTTAGCACACACCTGCGCATGTATTCTTCGTGAGTTTAATAGGGTTTTTTTTCCCTTTTTTCTTTTTTTTTTTTTTTTGTCCAGTAACAACTCTTTTAAGACCACATTTTAATCAGATGTGAATTTTAAAACTCCAGTGAATCAGGAACTAAGAAAGGTAGATTTTGGACTGATTTACACCCTAAACAACCAGTTTATGGGTAAGCCAGGGAAGGAATTAGCGTGTGGAAAAGAAAGCCTGGAAATAAAATTTTCTTTGCTGTAAAATGGATGGTACTGAAATATACAAACGTTACCCATACCTGCATCATTCTTTTTGTATCTTATATGTTTTATGCTCATTGAAGAACCAAAGCTTGTGAGGCAAACAAAGCGATAGCTGTATCGGTTATTGGGAAACTCCTCGGTAGAAGCAAAAAGAACTTGGTTTCTTAACCTCGTGCCATGGCGCGCACTTATGCCATGAGCAAAGCAAAGCATCTTCCGACTTCAGGGAACTTAACTGGCTGTCGGTGTCAGTGTTAACTCAGGGCTGGAGAAAGGTCTTCTGGTTTTGGTTTTTTCATGCGGAAATAGAGTGTTTTCTGAAGCACACCAGGCATAAGAACCTCTCACCTTTGCCGCGCAGCACTATGTCTGGGGTGGCTGTTGCCTTCTTTTCTGTAACAGCCTTGTACCCTGCTCTGCAAATCTGAATAAACTAGGTTAGAATATTGCCTTTGAGCTCATAAATCCAGGTAATGCCATCTAAAACAAAATCTACATGAGGACTTCTGCTTTAGAACTAGTGGAGAAGAATAGGCATTGCCTATGGAGTAAATCATCCCAATGCAGTATGTAAAAAAAGATCAGAAGCGGAAGATACAGGAGAAGTACCCCAAGCACAAAATATTACTTCAGGTATGCAAAACTTGTTACCCATAACCAGGTAAATAGGCTTCACTCATATGTCTTAATAAAGCTACTTTAATAACAATTTATGATCAGCTCAAGCATACTGCATAACAGATGTCTTTTATTATTATTATTATTATTCTTTTTTTTTCTAATTGTTGCACCTTATTTTTATAACTGTTATATACTACTTGCTTCAGGCTTCTGAAATAGCTTTTCCATTACCGGGATCTGATAAAGCCCTTAAAAAATTGCTCTACTAACGCTTAAGGAGCAGTTCTGTTAGGAGCATTTAAATGAAGGAAAAGACATGACTTAGTGGAAGAGCTGCCTGAAGAGGAATCTGTCGCTAATATCCACACAGTACTTTATTGTATTTTGTTCATGATTAGGAGATATAATGTGGAATTCAGAGCACTTGGGGACCTCCTCAAGTTACACCACAGCCCTCTGCTATCTTGAGTTTGCATAGCATTCATCTCAGCGTGAAGGTTTAATCACCTGTCCCGTAGGGATGCTACCATATGCATGTGTCTCTGTAGTGGTTCACGCAGAGTTTTGAAATCTGGAAAATTCATCTTCCACTTAACTGCGTGCTTTAGCAGTCTGGTGTGACAATGAAAATAAGATCTTGTGTGTGTGCAGGGAGATGTGAAGTTGGGTTTCAGAATGTGGTTCAGTCTTAGAGATTTTGCTGGCTGAGCAGTGACCAAACTTGCTTTTATTTTTCTATAGAGAGATTGATTTGGGGCGTGTCCCATCAAACAACAAATCAGTACATGGTACAAGCAACTTAACGTGTTAAAAGACGTTGACTGATTTCTCAAAAAGAGAGGCTAATATATTTCTACAGGGGGCTAGGAGGATCATAGCAATGGAAACACAGATGAAATGCAACCCCGTGTATCTGGACATTTATTCAATATTGTTGGTCTAACCATTGTTACCAAGTATCATCTAAGAAAACCCTGTGGGAATGATCCTAAATATTCTGCTATATCATTTATTGCAAAGATGTTTTCTTGGTAACACTTCGGTAGACATATAGCTCGCACCAAAGGGTATTTGAGATATTTCCTAAGGCAGTGGGATAATGTTGAAGAAAAGTGAATGCCAGGAAAAGTTAACTCTTCTTGAAATCCTATATATTATTGTTCTGTATTCTAGTGTTTAAACCTGCGTTTTCACTTAGCTCACTGGAGTTAACTAACCAGACAGCTCAATAGGTGGTTTGTCTTTGGCTTATGTGCAGCTTGAGCATCCAGGCCGGACTGCTAGTTAATGCCAAGTGAAACATTTTTTGCCTTTGACTGTGCCAAGTACTATTTGCACCCACCGGCATGCTGGGACAGTGGCACACAATTTGCCACTGTAGCAATGACCTCTGAGAGCTTGGGTTAGGTCGGATTCTGATGAAGTAAGCAATAACAAAACGTGATTTTACTGAAGTGTTACTTGTTTGCTAGTTTGTACCTAAAAATGCTCATAAAGTCAGCATCAAGTACATGTTCGCCCTATGGACTCTAACTCTTACAAATGTCTTTAGAAGGATTTGAGCGACGTAAAGAATGGCATATATATAAACCCTACACAAGATTCTCATTTTGAGTAATGCAGGGAGGGAAATGCACGTGGCCTTTGTGCCTCCCTGTAAGAACACCGTACCCAGAGACCAGCAGCAAGGGGACTGCAGGCTGT
Source organism: Haliaeetus leucocephalus (assembly GCF_000737465.1). Taxonomy (NCBI): domain Eukaryota; kingdom Metazoa; phylum Chordata; class Aves; order Accipitriformes; family Accipitridae; genus Haliaeetus; species Haliaeetus leucocephalus. The sequence goes on from NW_010972609.1 coordinate 4,357,841, forward strand.
TGAAAAACAGGCATTGAAAAACACAAATGCAACTGTCACAACTCAGTGCGCACCACGTATGGGAGAACTTTCTTTTAAGGTATGCAGATTTGTAAATATTTTTATAGATTCAAATCCTGATGGGAAAATGAAAGAAATCATGAAACTGGGAGAATTATAGATGTAAGCTATTTCTCAGCATGCCCTCCCTTACTTGGAAATGCAGAGGTTAAGAATCCACATTTCTGGTCACTTTTTTGCTGTTCCAATTGGGATTCTTTCTCTGAGTGTCACTAAAATGTCATTTGTTCTGGAAGCTTTGTTATGGTTTCATGAGCCTGCCTATGGGTTTGAGAGGTTCAAATGACTGTCAAAGTATGTACCAGCATATGCCAACATAACTTTAAAGAAGTTCACGTGCTGCTAAAATGTTCTCTTCTCTTTGGAAGAGCTCTTCAGCATCTGTCAGTTGTTCTTTAGAACCAAATTAATTTCTTACTAATTTTCTGTGCTAAGACTCCAGTTCCTCTTCATCTAAGGCAAAGCCACGCAATGCAGTGAAGCTTCCTATTTGATTATCAGTTGAACCCTCCTGCTTTTTGCACTTTTCCTCTTCAAAAACGTTCTGAAGCTCTTCACTACTCTTCTTTTCTTTTTTCTTTTCTTTTCTTTTTTCTTGTCTTTTCTTTTTTCTTTTCTTTTCTTTTCTTTTTTCTTGTCTTTTCTTTTTCTTGTCTTTTCTTTTTTCTTGTCTTTTCTTTTTTCTTGTCTTTTCTTTTTTCTTGTCTTTTCCTTTTTCTTGCCTTTTCCTTTTTCTTGCCTTTTCCTTTCTTGTCTTTTCCTTTCTTTTCTTTTTTTTTTGGTGTAGCTCACATCAAGTGTATAACTGGAAATAATATAGAAAAGATTTATAGCAGATCTACATCTATTCCTTTTTCCTAGTACTCTAAGTTTGGCATTCAGACTCATTTTCTTACAACTCCTTGCACTGTTATTTGGAATACTTATCATGACTACAGACTTTCTTCTGCAGCTTCACTAGTTTATCTTATAGTTGAATCTGTTACTTGTACTCATGATATGAAAACTGCTTCAGAGACTTGTACGACCGTCCTTTCATTAGTTGTTAGATTATTAATAATTCATTCTGTTTATGCACTTGCATATCAGTGTCTGAGTTTCATAAATACTTCCAAAATTTTAAGAGCTGTAAAAATAATTGGCCCATAGGGAAGCTTTGTGAATGCTTTTTCCTAGCCTATTATTTAGATATGTCAAATCAAATTGGGAACCGAAATCTCGTCAGCCAAGTTTGGAAATGGTGCGTATTAAAAATGTTCACGTTGCTGCCGGGGTAGAAGAGGAGCAGATCTGCAAAGTGAGACAACGGGCGCTGAGGACGTGATGTCAAAAATGGTATGTGCTTGGCAGGGGGTTTACTCTGGTCCGCTTCTGAGCTCCCTGAAGGAGTTTGCCATGCTATTAATTTACTCATCTAGATAGCTCTCTCGTGACGATCCCCAGGGGCTAATCAGGCGTTAGTGCTGCCGCAGACCAGCGTTACGTGGTGGGGCTGAGGCGCGGGGAGAGGAGGGGATGCCCCATCGCTTGGGGCCAGGGCAGAGGCGCGCGCCTGCCGAAATCCTCTCACCCGGGGCAGCTGGGGGTCCAGCTCCAGCATCAACCCACGGTGCCCACGGATGGGAGGGCTTTGGTGAAGCTTCAGCTTGTTGGAGAGTTTCTGGACAGGCATCGTCCCACGCAGCAACCCACAGCTGGGGTTATTCCGGCTCTTCCCAAACCCACCCAAACAGGCACGTGGCTGCTTGGGCTCAGCACAGCTGTTGGGTGGGAGGCAGCTGCACAGCCTCCTAAAAGAATATAGCCTTTTTTTTTTTTTTCCTTTTTATTATTTTCTACCCTGCAATAGCTAAATAGTTTCATCTTCTCAGTGCTGTCTTGATAATGAATAACCTACACTGTTCTTGCCGGGTACGATGCTGCTCTCCTCGCCTCCCACTGCACTGCACGCACACCCACGTGGGTACCGAAGCACAATTTCTGTCGGAGACACCCACCAGCCAAAAAGCCTTACAGCCACTATTGTTAAGGAGCAATCACCTTTGGATAGTAGTCGATTTATCCTGACGGGTTATGCTAATTAAAGTCTACATTTTGTTTTTCAGAAGGAAAAACTGAACACATTTTATATTAAAGGTACGAATTAAATGACAGGCCAAGTGTTACGTCCTGTCATAAAGTGTAAGTGTGCACATTCAGCAGTTTTCCATGCCTGTATTGGAATGTCTTCACCTAAGGCAAATTGTTTCCACATACATCTATGTCAGTTTTACATTCATTCAGCCAAAGAGGTTTAGGTAATGAATTTTACAATATGTAGGTGAAAGGTAATACCCAAAATATCTGGAGCAAATTATTTTTTTTAAAGACACACTGATGTGAATCTGGACTTATCTTAATGTCCTAAACATTGGACCTTATAGTAAACATTGTAACTAATTGTATTTATAAGTAGCTGAAATTTACCCTAGATTTTCCTCTTCTTTTACTTTAAACAGCAGTGTTCATAAATATGGTTAAAATTCCATGGATTAGATTTTTATTTCCCACCCCCCCACACATACACACCCCCAAGCATGGATTTCCCTTCTTAGTTTTATGAAGAGTTTAGAACCAGATATTTTTCCTTTCAGCTTACCAAGGGATTAATAATATAAAACTTGGCAAGGAAATTGCCGTCTGCGAACTGGAGTGAATATTTCTTGATGTAATCCAGATATAACAGTTCCTTGTGCAAGCTGTACCCTTTGCAGCATAAAGAACATAGGAACAGTTTAGTGGCCTGTGCAAATAGAGAGGAAGCAACTTTAATTTGTAGGCATGAAGGGGGGGGGGGGGGGTTCCCCTGCTTTAGGCAAGGTATATTTAACACTGAGAAAAGAGGATTTAAAAATAGTTCCAGTTTGGGGAAAAAAAAAAGTCCACTTGAAAGAACTTAAAATTTGGGGTTGGGTTTTGTTGGGTTTGGTTTTGGGTTTTTTTTTTTGCTCTTGCCTTCCAAATTTATGTTTGCTCTGGACTGAGATGCTTCAAATCTCGGTGGCTGCCGTGCCTTTTTGAATGAAAATGAAGTTAGCAGTTTTGGACTATGCCTGCAGTGAAAGCACAGCAGTAGCAGCCGAAATCTAGAGGTAGACGAGATCTAGAAGGATCCACCAGATCCCTTGCTTACAAGTCCTCTTGAGAGGGGAGCGGGGGGGGGGGGGGGGGGGG
>NW_010972609.1:4361123-4386605 GCF_000737465.1 Haliaeetus leucocephalus
GGAGGGGGGCCGGGGGGGGGGGGGAGCTGTCACCAGGCTTGCTATCAAAATGTTGTGGGTGTGCAGTGTGAGGTCAGAGCACAAGTCTGAGCTTCGTCGCCTTCTGTTTCCCTGGAAATGCAGTCCTAAAACGGAGGCATTGCTCCCTTCCACACCCACACTGCTCAAAAGAAATGTATGTCTGTAGACCCAAACGCTTCCTCAGCTGGGGTATACTCTTGTTAATCTACTGTCTTTTTAATCTAAACTTTGAAGTTGTTTTCCCTATACATATAAAACCACCTTTCTGAGGCTTTTTTATTATTATTTTTTGCATATACTGAAGTATCTGTGCTTTCCTGTCTATGCAGCAATGATGTACACGATCATTTGATTTTGATCCAAGGAGACCAAGCTCTGGTTTATATATCATTCATTTGTACAAGCCAATATCTGCAAAACATCTTTCTTCATCCTCAAGGGGGGTAGGGGAACGGATCAGATGCTTAACTCTGGATAAAGTCTTGTTTTTACATTTTTCTGGTGCTTAGCATTCATTAATACGGGTGTATAAATTCATCTTGTCACAGCAAACTGCTTATCTCAGAGTGCTCAAGTAGTGGATACGAACCGCTATGCAATGCAGTCGTGATCTCACCTCCAAAAGGTGACGTGAAATCACTGCCTCCAAACCGGAGATGTGACTCTGCATTAAAATGGTTTGATGCCTTTCTGCAAGCACGTTGCTCCAATGCCTTTGAACAGAAGCTGCCAGCCGTGGGTTTTACTAATAGAAACCAATTGTCTGAAACGCGTTAGCTTGCTTGCCCAGGGAAGGACAATCTCCTTCATTCATATGCACAATATAAATAAAAAAAAAGAGCAGCACAAGGTAGTAAAATCAGCCAGACAAAAAAAAAAAAAAAAAGAGGAGGCATGTTCCAGTTCTCTCACTTAGTAAAGCACAGATATCCAAAAATGAAGAAAAGGGGGGTACAAGGTTTCTTACAGGCTTTGGAGAATTTTGCTGTAATTTGCCAACAGATTTTGTAGGTTTTATGTTCACAAACACTCATCTGTTCGCCGAAACACGTATGCGCTTTGGCAACGGGTACATCACGTGATACGCACCTTCCGCTGAGGGTTTTGGGTGCTGTCTTTAATAAACATTAACAGCAGCTGCATAGAATGCTGACTGCTGCACTGCCTAAAAATTATAGACATTATGGTGTACTGTTATATACTTTAGTTACTTTTTTTCTACAAATAAGTCAAATACATGCTTCATGTTGTAATAAAACAGAAACAAAAATAGTCCTTGATTACACTCTTAGAGAAATAATTGGGAGCATGTTATTTTAGATCAAGCCTGTAAATAATAGAACTTCACAGGGATGTCCTTCGTTGCTAAATACTAGAAGTTACTTTGAAATTTCTTTAATTCTCATTGATTATTATATGCTACACATTGCTTAAATTCACAGTACCTAATTTCTTGGTATCTTTTCCATTAAATGCTACAATAAAAAACATACTTCTTTAATTATACTTTCTCTCCTTTCACTGATCTGCTAAAATGTTAACATGTTTAACAGGATGAAATATAGATTTTTCTTTATATATATATATAAAAAAGTAATATAGCACATCTAGTATAAAAACTGTTATAGTATATCTACTATTATATATATAGTATTTACAGTGTGTGTGTATATATATATATTTATAGTTATTCCAAAAACTTTGAGTTTTGAGAGAAAATGGGATCTTTTCTGTAGGTGTGTTTAACCATTTGTACAGAAAAAATTTATAGTCTGGAAATCTCTTAAAGAGCACATCAGAAGGAGATATATTTTATTAAATTCTCTAGGCTTTTTCTGGCACTTATTTGAACTATTAGGATATTTATTTATTTTTTTAAGGAAAACCAGTAATGACGATTTTGGGGAAAACTTCCTGCAAATGCTGTGTATAGTTGCAAATTCAGCAAATATTTTAGCGTGTCTCCATGCCTATTTCCAATACCATTTCAACCGGTGTTTCACCTGGACCCCATATATTCCTTATGCAATTAGTACACTCTGACACCACAGAGTCACACGCGCTCTTGCATCCATTTTGCCCTAACCATCCCTCTCCAAAAGGGAGTGCTCCACATCGCTGAACTCAATACTAATTCTTATGGCCACAGCACAAAGAAGGAGGAAAAAAAACATTCTTAGCAGCGTTGGGGCCTAACTTGCCATCTCGGTGTCAGAGGGAGTGCTCTCCTATGTAAAATTAAACATGCGTCTGTCTTTGTAATGTGTTCAAAATGCAGTTGTATTGGAAGTTTATTGCTGAGGGGTAATACCCGCAAAGTTAGGCAGAAAGACTTTGTTTACCCAAACGCGTTCTGCAGCCATTACACCTCGCAATTCTTCCAAGCAGCTGCCTTTCCTCCTAAAGCATTTTCTTCTGTTGGATATTACTGTTTTCTTTCTTTGGCACTTATTCTTAGTACTTGATTCATTCATTGTTGTTGTTATTTGCAAAAGTAGCCTCTTAAATTTTATCATCATCACAAGCAAATCAAATCATATACATTTCCATAACTTAAAACCGCTGCACTTAATGCTCATTCTTCACTCATCGTTTGTTTAGGTTTTTTTGTCGGCATTTTGCATGCTCAGGGCTTTTTTAGCGAGCGGGATGATAAATGTCCTGTGCACTCGGGGCAGTGGCTGGCTGAAAGTTATTTGGCAATAACCGCGGAGTTGTGACTCTGGCTTACAAACCATACAAGTACTCTTTTTCACCCTTTGGTTACATTTCTTTAAACAATACAGCGCAAATACAAGGACTTGTAGTCAGATCTGGCACGATGGGCAGTTTTTGCTGCAGTTTTAATGCTGGCACCGTTGGAGGCACACCAGCGACCGTGGGTATAATGTGACCCTGCGCATGGCAGGCAGAAATGGATGAAGGCTGAGTTATTCTGAATCTTGTGTTATTCTGAATCCGTATTTTCAGTTAGTTATTTTTGCTGTAATAAATAGAGCAACTTTTCAGTGGTGGTGAACTTTTCAGGATCAACTGCACTGAGATCAAAGGTGATGTCTTAAACTACTCATGCAAAGCTCAGGATCACGTTTTGCCAAGACTGTGAAGCTGTTTGTGTCATTAGAAAAATTACAATTGTGTAACTGAAGGAGGATAATTGCACGTATGAATTTACTTATATATGTGAAAATTGGTTTGTGTTCATAGTTATAACCGTTCCTCAGGCATAAAACTCTCCATGCTCTTGCATTCTCAAATGGCTTTACAGGCTGAGGGTTTTGTCGTACTGATGCAAAGTTTGTGAATAATAATTAAAAATATATAAAAAATCCACTTTATTTTCCGCTGGTAAGTTATCTTCTATTTCCTTTTCATGAGGTTATGTCACTACATGTAGCACAGGGTATTTTTAATGGAATGACAAATGTTAGACTTCATCACACGTTAGCACGAGTAGATAACTAACTATCTTCCTTCTTGTATCAGGGGCATTGAGAGCGATCAGAGCTTTACAGGAATGGGCCAATGTGGAACCAAAACCTGCTTTTTTGTGCCTTCTTGTGTCACTTGAAAGAAATTTAGCCGGCATCAGAGAGGGGAGCAGATATTCATTGGATCATATGCATCAAAAATTTGATTTCATTCTCCTGAACTGAAAAATTTGTGTTGGCTAAATCTCTCCTGCCTTCCCTCCTACCCAAACGTGTAAAGTAAAGGAAGGACAATGCAGTCCAGTGAATTCCTTTAAGGAGTTTAACGAGCTTTGAATTAGGTCCTGTGGCAATCGTAACTGAAATAGCAGCAGATCTTTTGAGATGCTCACCGTTTGGTAACAACAATGCAGTTCACTTTGCGGTCAAAACACCACACTCTAAACCAGTCTGTAACCTGGTTGGGATAATTTGATAATTTTTCAGACATTTATTTGTTCTAAAACTACACTTGAGGGCATGTGCCTATGGGATTTATATAAAATAGACGATGTCTACATTAGCAAGTGATATGGTGCAATAAATGAGCAGACTGAGGTGGTCAGTGCAAAGGCTCCTAGACCTACACCGTCAGCGATTTGTGTGTCCAGGCTTGTGCTGCTGCTCCTAACTAAAATGCTAATGTGGGTACCATGACAGAATTTTAACTGGATCCTCTTTAGAAACAAATGAAAACATTTTTATTTCCGAAGCACTTCCACCTTCCTTTTTTATTTGATAGAATGCCCTTCACAAATGCAAGAGGCCAATTAGAATGAATTTTATTTTATTTCTAAAGAAACTGAGCATCTTGAGGCTGGAATCAAATTTTTTTTCAGGGTAGAAATAGCTAGTATGTCATGGGTCTAACAGGAAACAAATAACAAAAAGTATTGATTATGATGGGAGAAGTGTCTCCAGAGCATGTATGCATCATTCTGCTCCCTGAGGTCACTTAGCAGGAACAGAGGTAACAGAAAAAGCAAAACCAGATGTTTTCTAAAACGATTAAAAACCTCTGCTCCTCTCCACTTCTTCATGCACGCTCTCACATTCACATTTCTTCTTAAAATCCCTGATACTAACACTTTTCTGGAGACTGTATTAGCCTTCCTGATCATCGCTTTTTCCTCCTTTGCTTCAATCTGTTTAAAAATTGCCACCAATTACATCTCCCTCCCTGCTACGTACACCATGCCCCATACCTCTGCAAACTTCTCCTTTATTAATAGGCAAATTTAAACTCATCATTTTCCCGTCAGTTTAGGAAGACTGGTTTCTCACCTTCAAGACCTTTGGTAGGTTTCTCAGCTGTGCCATTAGGGTAAGCGTGACACAAATGGCTCTAAACCACCTCTCGCGTTCCCTGACTTTGGGACAGCAGCGGTTAGTTTTGGACGTAGGTGTTTGCTTGGCATAGCGCAGGCACAGCCTTCCTCAGGCTCGTTGTGTGATTGGATGACAGCGGGATCTTTTGTGGCCTTGTTTCATAGACTTGTGTTTTCCCGTCTTTAAAATGGAGCACTTTGCTGGAAGTTATGAGGATTAAAGATACGCTCCAGTGCTGCGTGCGTAGGAGCCAAATCAGTGCGCAAGTCCAGGGTAGCCCTTGGCTGCTCCAGGTTGTGTAGAGCATCACTTCTGCACTGGCTGCCTCTCCAGTGTGTCCTGGCTCTCTGGTCCGGAGCAGAAGTGGCCGGGCCAGTAGTATAGAAAGATATTGCACTTACTGTCCAGCGCCCAGCAGAGCTTCAGCTGCTGTTTCACGGCAGATCGGTGCCAAAGGGACGGAGCAGGATCGGGCACCGTCACCTTCTCATACCACAACTTGTGCAGAGTGGTACTGCAGTCTCTGGGCACAACACGCTCTAGTCTTATTATTTGTCATTTACAGTCCTTAATAACTTTCATGGGAGAGTAAGGATTCCCCTTTGTCTTCTTTTGAAGGCTTCACTTTAAAGCATTTTTGTCCAAGAGCAGCCTCAGACAAAACAGAGCAATGTGCTCTGCAAAGGCCAGCAGTTGCCCAATGAGTTGCCACCACACAGCAATAACGAGACCTCAAGTTCAGAAACTCAGAAATGAGTGTTTCCAGTTGCAGAATATTGCAGTCCTGGCACTTGGCCACTAGCCCGTGTTCAGGCTGCTTTCGTTTGTGCTGAATGTCAAAAGAACATGAGGACATTTATTCCAGGGTTTTTTTCCTGAGTGAGCAAGTCGTGCCGGTGGGGCTGTGCTGAGGTTAAGTACATCTTTAGTTTTTATTCTATAATTAGTGGAGAAGGGATCTGGTAATAAAAGAGAGGAAAGAAGAAAGGACAGAGCAGTGCAGCGTTCACATGGATTAGAGGTTTTCTTTGGCAAAGTTCACGAGCATGACGTGTACTTGCATCACAGGTGTTTTCCCAAAGCATCTCGGCTGCCTAGACAAGAAGTAATGGCAGCAGCTCATCCATGTGCTCCCTCCTGCTGGAGTAGGGCCAACATTTTGCTTAACCACAAAATAACTCATTCAGAGAAAAAAAAGGAAAAAAGAAGAAGAAAAAAAACCCAACCCACGCTGCAGTCTCAATTGTTTTCAATTACGAAAGTGATTCTTGGGGCCAGGATTATTCTGATTTAGGCTGTCAGAGTTCATTCTGTCATCACAGAAAACATAATCCTGAAGCTCAAGGCCAAGGCAGAGGGAGAAGATCCAGGGTCTGCTCTGAGCTTTGAGTGAGTCATTTTTATCTTTAGCTTCTCCCTTGCAGAAGGACAGCTGCGCTCCTGCCTCTCTCGTCCTGTTTAGATCAGATCTGCTGGGAGTGTGTCCTTCTGGGCCAGGGGACATCTTCGACAGAGCCTGCTGTTGGCCAGTGTTCATACTGTTTGGGTCTGACCGACCTCTTCAATAGCAATCAGAAAGATAAACAACATGTAAAACTGAGGACAGTAATGGGAACTGTCGTTGAGGCTCATCATGTTGCTGTAAATGTCTCTAAAATCCTTGAATGCAAATTTGTACGGAAACTTATATTATGCTGGGAGTACTATCTCTGATCTGTAGAAGAAATACAAATGTGCTGAGATAGCGCAGTGTAGTAAGGTTGCCATATTTTAGCTGAAACAAGCACTTTTTGATTTCCTTGTTGCTCTGGAAGCTGGAAACAAAGTCAACACTCTCCTCTGCTGTTGAATGGGACCATTTGTAAATGCCTGACACTTTAGTGACTGTTTTCTGAATCTATTCCAGAAATTACATCAATCAACAGTACGTGCTGATGCATGAGAGTTTAATTTGATTAGTGCTGGGGAGCTGGTTTAGTGATGATGGCACAGTTTATCAATTATTTGCAACTCATAATCTGATGTTCAAACAATCTTGCATGAGTACCAGCATGGTTATTTTCTGTGAAATTTTCACAGCTCGATATCTTTAATTAATATGTGTTTACTGCCAAGTGAGAGATGGTTTGGGGCATAACCTTTTATGAAACAATGCAGGAAGTCACAACAGCTGTTAATAACCGAGACTGACAGACAGAAGGTTTTTGTAGAAAGTCAATATTAATATTTTCAAGGGTTTGGAATGTTTTTAAATCATTATCATTATTATTATGCTGTGATCCTCAAAAAGGATATTAGAAAATGAAGATGAATTGCTGTCACCATTTCTATTGTTTAGTATGTGTTCCTGTGTAATAAACTCATCCAAATCATATAGAGGATTTAGCGGGCATTTAATTTAACACAAGCATTCGTGGCAATTTATACAGAGGGTGAGGGGAAGTTGCAGATATTGGATGAAAGGTTTGATTTGCCCCATAGAAGCTCTGTTGTTGCAGGGTGGCTACACAATGCAAACTCTGCGTGCCCCATCCTGTAAAGGGTCAAGGAGGTCTTCGTCGGGGATAGTTGGGGAGAGCTGCTCTACCCAGGGATCTCTCACCGCAGCAGAGCCGGGATGAATCCTGCCAAGTAATACCAGCAGATCTTGACCACGCTCCGGTCTACAAAACCATGCTCTGTGGTCTATACAAAGTCATTGGGAGTTCCCCTCCTCTGTTTTTAATGAACTTAAAAATCTGTACAACTAATTAGGCCCTGAAACTGCAAATATGTGTGAAATTTTACCCTGTGAAGTCGCCCTGCTGGCTTCAGGGGGATGGTTTCATGAGGAAAGATGATAGCAGTGCACATGCTTATGTTATTAGGACCTTCAGCCTTTAATGAATAATGTATGGCAGCCCTGTAGTGATATTAAATTTCATGTCATTACTTGTTCACTTGGAAGTGCTGTCTGTGCAAGATGACTTTAAAGAAGGGTTCGTTCAAAAGAAAGGGGTCTGTAGGGCTGAGCAGGCAGCACAACTTTGTCTTGAAATTGAGAGATAAAAGAAAAAGAAAGAATGGCACGTAAGCACGTGTTTCACTTTAAAGTGACAATGAGCAGCAACTCTGTACCAGGAAACTGTGATAAATTCTCCTGCAATATTACAGAGTGTCAGTCAAAAGCATCTAGGAGGACAAGGCAGCTGTGGCAGCTCTTCTCACTAGACATGAAACAACTGAAGAGCTGGCAACGTAAGGTCTATATATAGTCATCAGCTTAGCTGCTGCTGGGGAAATATCCTCTACGCTTTGGCATCTGTCCCCCGAGGTTGCTGGCCAACTGTAAGACGATTTACCACCGGAGTGAGGCTGTTAGCCAGATGGATAAGCCCCTCCAAACTGTGCTCAGACTTTCTGACGGCTCCCACTTCTGCCTGTGCTTAGCTAAGAGCTATGGCTGGGACCTCGTTGAAGGGCTCGTTAATGGGAAATGGGATACGGAGAGTGCAGGTGGTACCCAGGGAGAAGCACGCAGTGCCTGAGCATCCGCTGGACCCGACTCCTGCACAGGCTTGCGACACAGTACGTGCAGTAGCTGTGACACCTTCTGTACTCCTATGTACTTAACCCCAAACTACTTGCTGTCTAATCTGCAAGCGTATTGAAGCAGCAACAATATATGCTCTGTAATATTGGGAATTATACATTATTCTCATGGAGTGTTAATACAATATCATGCATAGACATATATGTGTATGTACATGTACATTTATATATGTAATTTGGGGGATTGCTACATGTCTCACAACTACTTGTTAGGATCCTTTTGCAGAACAAGGAGGAAAGGGAAAATAAAAGCAATCTTCCTTCCTTTTAAAGGAAGTGCTTTGGAATCAGACTCATAATCATACCCTTTACTTTTAAAGCTCCACCTTGTTTGAAAGAAGCATGCAGTCCCAACTGCATAATACTCATTTTCTCTTTCCAGAAGGGAGAGTTGACGCTCCTGGGATGTCAGCCTGCGGTAAGGCTATTATAACCCTGAGGCTTAAATCACAAAGCCACCAATATGCTTCAGTCTTCTATGCAGCTTTACCATCCCAATGGATGGCTACCAGTTTGCAACTGAGAATTAACACAATGCGACTTCTTCTGTTATTCCTGTCAGTTGGGGGAATGGCTTCTTTTGTTAGTCCTGTCGCTTATTAAAGCAGCAGGTATTGCTCTCCATACCAGGAGCTAGGATTTGGATCTGGGCTCGCATTTTAATTCAAAGCACTCCTAGAAGCTTGCAAAGCATGCTTTTGTAACCCTGCTCATTTTTTAACGTACCTCAAGTGGTACCTCTCCTACATTATTGTATACTGCAGGCTTGTAACAGAAACATAGCGACGGTTGTTGCTTCTGGTCCCCATCCTTCCCGAGAGAAGGAAAGGCCAGATGTGAGGAGGTGAGCTTTTGGGGAGGAGCGGTTCTCCCCCTCCCCTGGAAACAGCTGGAGAGGGGACAGCCTTGTCCCAGAGTCCAGGGCTGACGTGGCTTCAGCGCCGGCTCACCAGCACGTTTCTTTTTTCTGCCAGATGCCCCTTTTCTGGCACTGATCTGTCCACTGAAGGACCACGGGCTGAGACCAGGAATAAAGCCTCATGTCTTTGCGTCTGGCTGATGGCTAAACTGGATCGCTGGCGCTCTGAGTGCAATTTAAACAGGTGAATGAGCATTTTGATACTCAACACTCCCATTTTGCCTTGAGCTGCAAGTTTTCACGGTTCGTGTGTAATTAACTCGCTTCAGAACAAGAAGTCTCAAGTGAAACCGATTTTAATGGGAGGTAAACTTGCAACCGGCCTTGAGATTTCTGTGCATCCAGGCTCTAAGGTTGTTCCATCGTCATGAGGAATGAATTAAAGGCTAACAGGAAATTTGGGGGTCTGGTGGCATGCTTCTTCTAATATTCAAAACAGTGAGAAGTGCTAGAGCCAGTTTTTAAATTGTACTTGTCCTTGGCTCTAATGGAAAGCAAATACCCGTCAACCCAATACCAAAAGCTATAGAACCGAGGGGGGTTGTCAGGGCTTTATACACGAAGCACTGAATCCGTAACTGTGTGAGAAAACAGGGCATGTATCTGCACTAGTGTTTTTAAGTTTCCAAACCATTCAGTCCTGACATACCTACACGCTTTTATTTTGATTATTTTATAAGGAATTGAGGACCAGGTCCAAGTAAAATTTGAGCAAAGTATTGAATTGGTCTGTACCCTTACCCAACCAGATATTTAAAGAAGGCAACGCACCTCGCACCAGGCATTCGAGCCTCTCCAAATACTGCCGAGTTGTGCAACAGAAGGAAACAATCTCTTAAGATTGAAGCCTGATGGAGAGGAACAAAACAAAAAAAATTAAAATTAAAGCTTTTCCATCTGATTTCTTTATAACAAACTGTGAAATATTATTGCTCTCACTGCCAGTCACCGTCTTCTTCTAAAGCTCTTATAGGTTGAGATAAGCTATTTTAGGGAAGAATTTAGATTTGGCAGCTAAACTACAGTTGCATAGAGAAGGCATTCAAGTATGTTGGTATTTCACACCTACTTCTGCACCTGACTACCACAACTGACACCGCTTGGAAATGTCAATACAGAGAAGTTTAGCTTCCTAACTATTCTGCAATAAAGGTTAATAACTTTAAAACATAAATAGAGCTGTTCTTTGGATTTTGGGTTGGTTTTTTTTTTTACATGAGCAAACCAAAGACTATCCAACACATTACCATAGCTAAAGAGAAACAGCAGAGAGGAAACATTGCACCAAATTCTGTCTTCTAACTTATGTCAGGAGAGCAATAAGTATGGCAAAGTGAGTGGGATCTGTGAAAACAAACTCAATCTTCCTTGCAGCCACCAAAAAAAGCTCTTGAAGGATGATGAATAAATTAAGAATAAAGAGTATCCTTGGCAACTTTAACTGTAGAGCCAAAAAGTTGTAAGTCACTACTGTTATGACAAAGTTTTTACCCATACAGCTACCATGGCTTTAGATAAGACCCATCGCATAAGCATCAACTGAAGTGCCTATTGCTTAATTTAACCCAAGATATTCAACCACAAATAAAAGCATCCGTAGGTCAGAACACGCTGGGACTCCGCGGGGTGTTAGCAATGCTGTAGGTCTCACTGCAAGAGCAGAGTTTACAGGGACAGCCTTTTCCTCAGAGCCTTTGAAGCAAACACAGCTGCTGTTGCAAAGCGGTGGTGAGAACATAAAAAGTGAGAAACTGGAGAAATTTAGGCCCTGGTGAATATGTATTATGGGCAGCTTCGTATCATGAGCAATCAATGAAAAGGTCTTTTCCAATCTAAATGATTCTATGATTCTATGAAAAGAAGCACAAGCTGTATTTTAGTGCTGGCTGCACTGAGTCGATTGGAAGAGCACACGCGTTGCCAGCGTAGCGTAGCCCGGAGGACAGGCGGCCCCTGAGCACCGCTGCCCTCCCCTCCGCCTTCTGTAGAAACTCGGATTTGCTTCTTGGCACGTCGTTTCCATGGGCATCCTTTGGCATCCCAGTGTAGGTGAACCTTACTGCTCAGTATATGCCAGCGATTCTTTATGGTGCGTGGATTTTACATGACGAATTCTAAATCTATCATCCGTGATCGTTACAGAAGACAGCAACATCTTAAAAATATTAGCTTACATTTTCTGTAGAACAGTTTTTGTTTGTTTTCCATAGGTGGCTCAATCTTACAACTTAGTAGAATAAACAGGAACTTTCTTACTCCTGGAAACTGTCTTCAAATTTGAAGGCAGGCCAAGAACGGAAGGAACTCCAGTTTCTGTGACAGTCAAAGTTATCTGTAAGTCTGTGTTTATATGCATATCTGATAACTTTAGATAGGTAATTTTCATCTTTTCTACCAAAAAAACTGGTAACTCCAGAATGGTCCTAGATAAGACCCCAGGGAGGACTTAAAAATAAGAGAGGAACCCTGGAAAGGAGAAATTTGCTGATAGCATAGTGTTCAGCTGGAGCTCCAGCAAGGGGGGAAAAATCTCCCTCTGTCGCTGTGTGCGGGCGGTGGGACGAGCTGTGTGCTAGAGGGGCCACGGGGAAACTGCCTTCACCTTGTGCCAAAGGAATATGTTATCATTGAAACCAAGGAAAATAAAGGACTCTCTTGTTCTGAACTACCCTCGCTGCCCCAGAGGAGGAAGGTTTTATGGCTAGCCTGGAGGGATAAGCTTTCACCCTAAGGGGGAAATTGCCCTGGATCTCTCTAGCAAGGGAGAAGATGCTGCGGCGGAGAAAGAGCCGTGTGTTCCTGTGTGCCACGCATCGGTAGCATGGGGTTTAGGATTTGAAACAATCTGTAGTATAAGTTTTTGTCTTGGGATTTTGAAAAGCGTTCACACCGATGTAATCACAGTGAACTAATCTGAGTTACATTATCTTGGCCCGTGACTGAATCTGACCCCAGTGTGTTTTGCTTCCAAGTAGGAAAGGCATAGGAATGATTAAGTACCCAAGAGTTCTTGTGAATTATGTTTAAAATTAAAGATACTGCTCCTACATAATGATTTACGTGCCTTGTTTTGCAGACATATGGCTCATTCTCCATGTGTTATGTCATGAAAAATGTGGCTTCTAACTGTGCTATGAAGCAAGATGTTTGCGATTATAAACACAAATTACTTAATTACACCAGGTTTTATTCTCAAAAAATAAAGTAAATGGGAGCTATCAGAATATCTTCTGGTTAGGGATGGTAACGAGATTATGTTTTACATTATATATATGTGTGTGTGTGTGTACATGTAGATATATGTGTATATATGTATGTAGCATTCTCAGACAGCAGGATGCAGGTGGCTCTTTCTGAATCCCAAGAGCTGGATCTATATCCTGAAGGCAAGCAGATTTGATGAGGAGATGATTGGTACATAGGCTCTGTAAGGCTGGAAAACTGCGCCAGCAGTACAATCAGTTAGCAAAAAAATATTCATAAGGAACAGGTTGTCCAAACCACGGCAACAGCTCTGTAGCTTTCTTAGTGACAGGTATGATTTCATGGATTTTCCACATGTCATTCTGAAACTCAAACGAGCCCAGAGGGCTGCTAACGAAGCTGATCCTGTTCTCTTGGAAAAGCCTATTTCAGGAGCACTCCGTGCTGCTAACATTGGTGTCAGGAGAATCACGAAGTAGGAAATATTTATTTGTAAGCATGACCGAGTTTCGCGTGCTGCAGGAGGGCTGTTTTGGGAGCTGGAAGGGTGGTAGGACACGATCCCTTCTCAGGTTAGCAAAACCGGGCTGGTGGGACCCAGACCTCCTGAGTCTGCAAAAAGACACCAGAAATCTCACAGGAAAGACATCTGCTGTATCTCATCATCTCGAGTTGCTAGAGGAACCCCAGAGGAGCTTCAGAGATTTGGCAGATCGAGAGAAGGTAGATAAGATGCAGCCAGGCACGTTAGGACTGGAATGCAGTGCTTGGCCCTGGAGATGGGGGAAGGAATCAGAAAGCGGATTTATCATTTCTTCAGATATACTTCACCTCTCTGTCTTTGCGTAATGCCCTCAGTGAGTATTCACTATGCTGGAAATTGTCAGTATCTTGAGGATTAGTTGCCTTTCTTCTTTATTTGCTGGTAAAACATGCAGTCACAGAGAAAAGGTTGGTTGTTTGGATTGCTCTAATAACACGTGTTACAACCCACATTAATGAACTTCAGCGTGAACCCTTGTTTTCCAAAGACTCCTAGCTGCATTAGGTACAGGAGGATCCTAAATAAATATGGGCAGCAACAGGACTTATATCCTGTTTTCAAGGTTTGAAACCCAGCCAATTAAATGCAATGTGTCCATCTGAACGAACTGCTAAGAAACATGTTAAGACCAAGCCCTAGGACTAAAGTAATTTGATGTCTTTTTCAGCCATATTTTTGATAAAATCCTTTGTGTGTTTTGGTCATGAGGTATTGTCCCCGTGCTGTTTAAGTGGGCCCAGCAGACTGAAGTAACCAAGGTGAAATCAAAGCACACAAAGTTGCAGGCTAAAGCAAATCCAGGGTAGTAGTTCTGTTCCTTTCCACAAAGCCAATCAGTTTAATACTGACTAAAACGTTTTCATAGCTTTATATTTTTTTCCTCCAAATGAGGGCAAAATCTACAAGTGAGATGACATTAAAGATTAGACTTGCATTATCATCAATATTTTATTTTAAAACAGTTTTTGTAAGTATCTTTTAAGCAGGGTTATTTTTGGCAGTACATTTAAGACTGACTGTGTAGAAATACCTGAACCAAAGATTATGTTCCGTACATACAAGTGTAATTATATTATCTCAACAGCCAGGAATCTCTTTGCAAGAAATCTAAAGGAAGTAAATAACTACCAAGAAATGAAACAGATTTGTTCTTCTAACACCAAGAAATAGGTTGACAATCAAATTACATTTAATTGCAAATTTAAAAACCAAACAAACCCATTTCCTTTACAAAAAAAAAGAACAAGAGAAAGAAATATCAGATGATTTTGTTATAATTTCAATGGGCAAAACATTGTCTAGCAAATTTGCGCTTGGTTCTTCTTGTTTTGTAGTATTAAGGGAATCGGTGTTAGAATCATGTCTTGACTGATCAAACAAGAATGACTGGAAAAGTTCTTTGGCAGAGATCAGTCTACACAGGAACTTGGCCTGTGTACAGTGAAAATACACTACAGATGTATAAATTACACAGGTTGGGACAGTGCTGGTCAAAGCCTTCTATACCGGAGTCACGTGGGAAAGAAAGTCTAGACATCATAGATTAACTTACTTCGTCTAAAATCAAGCAATCTAGAAATTGCCTAAAACCACATCTGCACAAGTACACGTACAGAATTTTGTAACCAGTTACGTTAACTAGATGTTCAAACAGGGAACAAACAAAGCGTTTTAGCCAGTTGGCTCTATTGGTAAAGCTTATGTACAATTTTAGTCATAGTTACAGCTTTTTAAGCAACCAATGAATTAAGCCAACCAGACAGACAGAAACAGTCTGCATTTTATTACAGAAAGTAGCTTGCAATCAAGTGTAAACTGTTACAGTCCTACATTTTCATAGCTGCAAACAAACTTAATCAAACAAGAATTCAAAATCCTAATTATTGGCACACAAGGCCAAATCAAAATAAGTTTATTTATTTAATCATTTTAGCCAAGGACTTAGGCTTTTCTGCTGGGGAGACAAAGCCAGGGTGGGAAAGCAGTAATGCAGGTTTGTTCGGTCACTCTTGGGCAAGATAGGGAAGGGACTGTGTATGGAGCTACAGTCGTTTGTGGAAGGCAGGAAAAATTGGAGATCTGATAGTGAGACAAGTTCTACATATTATATGTTACATGTAAATCCCTAATATATTATCTATATGTTTCTAAGAGTTTTGGAGTTAAACTTTCTTAGCCGGGCCTCTCTTGGTGGTTGTGGATGGAGAGTCTGCGAGGCTGTGCAATGTCCATGCCCATTGCAGACAGTCAGGTCATGATCGCCCCTTTGGACCTTCACGCTCTGTCCCAAGCGGAGATTCCAAGAGGTCTAAAGACATTGCCAAGGAAAAAACCTGTTCAAGCAACACACAGAGTACAGGGGGAACAGAGTGAGAACTCCCAAATCTGCTCAAAACTCCCACGGGTCTGCCGGTGCTCTGTGTCTGCCCAGGATAAGACTTACCTGAACAGCCCAAAACTGGCTTCCATTTGGACATGGTCAAAGAACCACGTATGGACGACAAGGCTGAAATGGCTCGCTCGGCTGCCAGCACGAAGGTACTGTAGACGGGAGCTGCGCCGGCGTTAGCTGTATTACAAGGCAGCTATTTAGGAAGATTACAACTTTTCCAGGTACCTTCTGGGTCAAGCCATCTCCCCCTGCCCTCAGCGTGCAAGGTCAGGGTCCGGCATGCTCAGCACCGCAGGCGCATCGAAGAATTCACGCGTTATACTCAGACCTCCTTCCTTCGTGGTCTCAGCTCTTGCCACCAAGGGTGATGCTAACCACCGCCGTATCCCGTCTTCTCGAAGCTTCCCTGGTCACTTCCCTCCTTTCCAGGCAGCACGTTTTGGCCGTGCCTCGTGTGCCCTCCCCAGCCGAGCCCCCCCGAGCTGCCCCTGCCAGCCCCAGAGATGCGCGGTCACCCGCTCAGCTGCAACATCATCTAAACCCGGGGGCTGAGATTAATAAAAATAGTCATAAGTAGTTACCTTCTGCTTGCAGGGCTAACGTCGTCTTTATGTTTTACTCGATGCCCAACTGCTCCCGTGGCAGTGTGCGACTCCGGTTGAGGGGGGCCAGGGAGGGGTGTCTGTATTTACCCACGGCGTCTTTCTCAAGATTGCTGGTCAGTTCAGACCAGAAGAGAACATTGATAGCAATTCTTCCAAATGTTTTCATCGCTAAATGATTTTGTGCTTTACGTACCCTATGCTATAACGCCTTTGTAATCTCGGTCCTTATGCCTTTCAATGCTGTTCCTCCAGCGCACGTTGAATCTGAGGTAGCGGCCGTGGCTTGGATCGAGTTGATGCAGACTATGCCCAGCCCTGGATCAGCTCCTGTTGCACCGCAAACACAAAATTTCTCTCAGGTACACGTTCAACTTTCAAAAAAAAACCAGCACGCTACCTGAAAAATAATTTCTTTCACCTTAAACTATGATGGGGAAGGTGTTTGCCAGGCTCTTTTTGACCAGTTCCCAGCTAATCTGGCCTCCACAAATACAAATATGAAACTGTTTACATGTCTAGACTAAAGCTACATTTTTAATTGAGAGGTTTTGCTAGCAGTCATAATGGATGTACCAAATTTTGACCAAACGTCTGGAAGAGAACTACACTAATGCCTGTCTGGAATGGCAAATGAACATAGGAGGAAAAAAAGTAGAAGAGGGAAGGAGATATGTATATACAAGGGATGGCATGGTTTTTCAGAAGGCAGCAGAGAAACAGATTCCTCCAGTATTTTTCTGTATTAAAAAAAGAAAAAAAAAAGAAAAAAACAAAAAACAACAAACCAACAAAAAAACAAAGACCAAAACAAAAACCAGGATTTTCCTGAAAAGAAGTGACTTATCTTACTATACTGACCATGCAAGTAAGAATAACAGGCCATTACTGCCATCAGTTAAATTAGACATTGTGTGTTTGTGGTATAGGTACTTCAGGTGTGATAATGTATGCTGAGGCTCAGTACAGTTTCCTGCAAAGTCAGCATAGGAAAAAATACACTTAAGGATTCAGGGTCTGTTTTACTGGGAGAATATTTCAAATGTTGTAAAGCTTTAGTGTTTGGGCTGATGCATCCTTAAATGAAATGTTTGTTCAACTGGAAGTGAAACATTTGTGAGAGGCTTTTTCATAGAAGACACTGTGTGTTTACAGTTTGATTTTGATGTAATTGAAGTCTGAGAACCCAAGTTACAGAATATCTTGAAGTGCCCAGTGCGAGAAAACTCAGATCTGACTTTTCAAGCGCATGTACTTTCAAGATGAAGTCTGGGTTTTCAAGTCAAGCAGTTGGAAAATACGAAATGCACAAGTGACAGACATCATTGTCCGGTTGGTTTTCTGGCCAGCTGCAATTCGCCTCCCCTTCCAGGCTCCTCCTGTCCCCCCTGCAGATGCCAGTGTGGCACTATCCCCCCGCCAAGGGGAATTAGGGCGTTCAGCAGCATTAACCATTGCCGTTCATGCCCTGTGCCGTGCTGGTTTCTCCGTGTGCCCTGGGGGCAACCGCTCCTCTGATGATGAGCCGTCCAGGGTCCTTGCGTTGTGCTCGTCGGTCCTCGGGCTTTTCCTCCGCTCATCAAAATAAGCTGGATGAGCTCAGCAAGAAGCTGGACCGCGCTCCCTGTCAGCTCTCTGGCTCGCAGAAACCAGCTCCATATTACGAGGGATAACCATGGCATATAATTCTTCTCACGAGTTGCTCAACCTTCGTTTCTGAATTGTTTCAGTGCTTGGCCTGTGGTGTTTTACTGGGAGGACGTTCAAGAGCTTTTCTTCTTTGATGGCTCATTTCCATCCAGTTTATGTCTATTTACTATATGTATGTGTGTATATGTAGTCATTTAGCTTAAATGGTTCTCATATGTTCCTAAGGTTTAGCTCATAGTGTATTTATGGAAAGCAGCTATATTGCTTCTCAGGCTTTATTTTAGTAGGCTTAATGCAGCTAGTGTTTTCCAGTCTCTGTCATAATACCATTTTTTCTGTTCTTATGCTTTTTTTATTATTATTATTATTTGAAATAATCTTGCTTTAACAGGAAATTTCTGTTAACTCACTTCAAGATACAACCCAACTAATACTTTAACAATCACACTAATACTTATTTATTTCTGTCCAAAATATCTTGGCTGCAATACACTAGGCTCTACTCAGATTCCTCCACAGCTGCATTAGAGGGGCTTAGTTATCCTGTGACCAACTAATGTCGAAAGCCTTTTCTCCTCTTCTGCCATTTAATTTGCTGAGTTCCAAGCTCAAGGCAGAAATTCTTGGTCTCAGTTCCAGAGTACATGTTTTTGTCCAATTTCATCCTGTTTCTATTTCTATGTGCAAGTTATAAATTCTTCTTTATCGTCCTCCTATTGATTATGCCTCCTAGTTTTAGGGCACCATCATACTTTGTTAATATCCTCTAGGTCTTTGTGCCAAAATCACTAATGAAAATATTAAATGATGTTAGTTCCAAGAACAGTTCTAGAAGAACTTGATAAGTTATCTTGTTCAAGTCAGGTATTCTTATTGTATTACAAGCACTGTGGACCTGCTACTGCCCCTTAGCAACAGTTAAGTATTTCTGGAGAGACTTATCTTGAGTTATATAAGGTTTGCTGATGACTTTAGGGGTAAGATTTTACCCCTAAAATCATAAATAAGCATTTCCTTAAAATATTAAATGATAAAATCCTAAGAATACGATGTGGGGGGTTTTGAGATAGTTGAGACAGAGAGACTATGCTGGAGACATAAACAAACCAAGCAGAACATCAGTCATCAACAAAAATGTTATTTGTAGTTGAAATCTGCCATCCTTGTAAGTTTGTTTAGATCCTGCTATACTTAATCTTTTCATCATGAATCTCAAAACTTTTCCAGTTTTCCAGCTCTGCTTAGTGCATGCAAGAGGTTTGTCACACATCATGAAAAATTACAGTCTTTAGATAATTTCACTGGGTTTGGCTTTCAGTTTTCAGGTCAATTGAGACTTCTAACTTAGCTTAAAATTTAAGGAGAATGGATTCACGAGAATTTCAGCTGCTTGCCTGACAATGAAAGTGTGCTCTTCTCCTTCCCCTTTTCATTGTGAACCCAAATGCACAGTAAAAGGAAAGATTTGACATGTTTTTCTTCACACATTTAATAAGTTAGTGGTCATGCTACCAGCTGCTGAAATGAAGGAGTCACAGCAATGAATTTCGCAAAAAACTGATCTGCATTATCTTACGAGAGAGAGGGAGTGGGCTGCCTTATTAGTGGATGAAGCACATTGGTGATATATCTTTTATCTTTATAGGCAATGAATAAATCCTGAAAAAAATAAGAGGTGCTTTAGTTTTTATCAGAAAATCATTACTGTACTTTGGAGTATTAAAGACATATATCAGTCTAGCTAAATGGGTCAATAAAGACCTAGCTCAAATCTGAAATATTATGTCTACCTTCAAAGAACACAGTCATATGTGAGCAACATATTCCATCTATTTCTAAAGGATGAGCTCTCCTTAGCAATCCTTTTCATTCCAATTCACTATTTAAATCTTGGTTATGATTTTGTTTTCTGGCAATTTACTATCAGATAAATATTTGCATGAACTGTGTCGTGTAAGTTCGAAGATGTATATACAAGCTAGTGTTTTCTGATTTCTGTACATTGCTTTGATGGCAACTGGCAACCATTACTGTAACACATTTGGGATTGTGGAATAGTTATTACTGGCACCAAAAGATGCATCTGTAAACCGCAAGATCTTCGTGTTGTAGTTTCTCTAACTCATTTTTAGTGTTCTAGATGGCTATTGGAACAGCTGTAATCAAAGAATGAAACATAGTGTAGCAGTTTATCATAGAGATGTAAAAATACTTGATAGTTGAGTAAAATGATCTGGCTGCTGTATTCATCAGTTTAAGGTGGCACTCTGAGTTTTGGGAGGGAGGGTAATTTTTTTTTTTTTTTACCTGTACTGTATGAAGAAAACTAACAAACAGAATGGCCCAGTCAGAAATTGGAACCATCAGAATGTCAGAAGCAGAATTTTCCAGGCATTCTATTACAAAATAGAATACCACAAAAGCCCTAAAGAAGGCCTAGTTCTCCTCAGGTTAGAAATATTGGAAATGGAAAACCTATGCAACCGAGATGCATGTGGATTTAGTTCCGCTCTAATCCTAACACTGTGTTAACTAATGATATCATTGCCTCTAATCCAAAGGCTTTTACCATTATGTATGGGTATAATCTGATATTCAAGAACCAATTTTTTTTGTATGAATATTGGATTCTTAGGATGAAATTTGCCCTATGAAGAAGACCAGCATAAGTGTTAGGCAAGACTTAAGTGCCGTTTTGGCCTTTGAAATGGAAATGTAATTGGTGCCCAGTTCTCGGGTACCCAGGGAGAGATCTGGGCAGCGGGAGCAGAGCCAGCATGTGGATGTTCCTTTAATTCTGGGAACTCACAAAAAAAACCCAGGTTGCCTTTGAAGGGTGGTCTTTTAGGAGACCTAGATGGTTTCTTACTATGAGTGATGACTTAATAAAATCTGATCTCCTGTAAAATTGTTCATAAGACATTTTGAGGTGTCGGTCTTTGATGGCTGTATCCTGCAAAAGAAGGCGTGCAGTCAGGTTATGGAAAGGATTACACGCCTCGGCCCCTCCAGCAGCCAAGGGCCAGCCTCAGGGATCCGAAATTCCCTTCTGGAGCTCCCTGAGAAGCCAGGTTTCAAGCCTGCAGGAAATTATGTTTTCCTCAAAGTTTAGCTTGAGTTAAATCAAAACAAATCCAATCCTTTTTTCAGCCGAGCAGCTCTTCCAGCTGCTCACTGGACTAGTCATTCTTATACTATGTTGTTGCTAATGAGTAATGTTTGTTTGCAATGTCTGCATCTCAACTGGGAATTAATTGCCATCGGACCGGGGAACCGCTCTTCTGGGGAGGCACGAACCCCTGCCTCAATTTCAGTGAAAACGGGCAGAAACTGAGGCACTCCAACGAAGCATGTCAGGCCCAGATTTTTATTAGATATTTTTGTCTGATTGTGTTTCTGTGTTGACATTTGTGTTTGAATTCCCATCTGAATTACCCTATGGCTAGTATAGCACAATGTTGTTTTAACTAATATTCTTTATTTGGATTCCAGTTGTATCCAGAAGAATCAACTATGTCCGTGAGCTAAGGCAGCACTAGAGATGGTCTCTGTCCCAGCAACTGGACTCCATAAGGTGAGACCCCTGTAGCATCTGATCAAGTTGTATTTCATCCCATAAGGTCTCCTCATACTGTGATATTTATAATCTAAATTTTTACATTAGGACATGAGTTCCAAGAGCATGAGATAAGCTGTGTTCCTACAAAGACTTGTCCTGTAAGGTGCTAAGAAGCACCCATGAGCTCTCAAAATATAAATAGTACACAAAATTAAGTGGCTCGTACACAGGTATAGAGCAAATCAACAGCAGAGCCAGGTAAATGTTGCTAGGGAAAGTGAGGGATTCCTAACTCCTGCTGTCTCAACCACGTGCTCTGAGCAGGCAGAACAGGCTCTCAAACTTTTCCACCTGCAGACCCCTGTGAGGTCGAGTGAGGAAGACAGCCACTCCATAACTTATGGGTTACTATAAGTATCAAGGAACATAAAAAAACTGATTGTCCTATGCAGTACATTTTCATAGTCCGGGAAAAAGAATAGTCGTTCAGCACCAAAACCAGTATGTATTGGTGAGAGCGCACACACACAGAGCTACGAGAATGCAAGATTTTCATTTTTCATCCTTGAAATAAGGAAGGCAACCATCTCTTTGCAAGGGGGGAAAAACTAATGCACATGGCTGTAATCTGGGGAAATATTTCACTGTAATCTAATCTAGGACTAACTTAAAAACAAAAAACAAAAAAAAAAAAGAGAAAAACTGCATCTGTTATAGTAGCACCTTTTTTTTTTTTTTTTTTTTAAATACAGTCTGACAGCTGTGTACAAGTCTGTTGCTGTGGCACAGTGATATATGTCTGTGACTGCTCAGGGTGGTAACAGAGATGCTGGCCCCCAGGCCGCCCCTGCCCCCCCCGGGCACTGCAGAGCTGCTGCCCCCTCGTCCCAGGGCTCCTGACCTGGGCTCCCAGTAGCAGCACTGGGCACAGCCTCGTGCCACAGCGCAAAGGAGCGCGGTGGCCGGCGTCCCCTCTCTCCTGGGCTCTCGGCCAAGGCAATCAGTCTAGAGTCACCCGAGGTGATTAATCACCTTCTTGTTTCGGAGGAGGAGGCGGTTCAGCAGCGAAACCTTTATGGGTGTGATGCTCAGTGAACCCAGCAGGGAAGGTGGTATGGGTAGAAGAGATAATGCCAGGATTTTCCAATTCTTTTTAACTTGCAGGATCATAAGTGTCTTCCTGAGTAATAGGTATTTAGGCAGACCTACGCTCAAGCTAAGCACACACATAAAGGTCAGGAGCTAGGCTGCATACTTCGCTCAGCATTGAGGTATCTCGATTCCATCATGCCACCTCTACTTTATTTCTCGTCCACTAGTAGTTCACCGCAGCAGCGAATGCAAAGATGAAAATGCCACCGCAACTTCAGTTATTAATAGTATATAGCAATTAGTATAATAATTTAATAAAATCCCGTCAGCTGCTATCTGGCCTTTTGGTGATGTGGAAAATATTCTGGATCAGATCTGCCTAAGGCGAGCGTGACACCGGCACTGCTTTCGCAACCTGAAAAGCTGCCACAAAATCACTCATCTACATTAAACGCCATCACCATCTTCGAGATAGTGTTTTCTTCCTGTCTCATTTTTCATCAGGCAAAAAGCTTAGCCATGGCATGTTAGAAATACAATGAATGCAATTTAGTTTAGACCCTGTGATTAAACTTAATTCAATTCAGAAGCTGCTTACACTGGTTAGTTGCTCCACTCCGAAAAGGGAATCAATACCTTCTAGTTGAGGCAAATGAGAGCAAATCTCATGCTCGCTCTGAGGAAGAACAGAGAAATAAGTTATGAACTTCATCACACCTCAGATGTGATTGCACAAGCATGTATTACTCTCGTACGGTAATTTTTAATGTGCTTTTGTAGAAAATTCAGAAATTAAAAAGGAATTTCTTATTTTGCGAAAGAAACTGATACTGATTTGTGCAGTACACCAAACAGCAACAAAAAAAAAAAACAAGGAAAAACTAATAGCAGCACAGTTGCTCTTCATTTCATAATGTAAAGAAGTTTGTGCTTAACTTAGAGCGCTTTCTTGGAGTTAAACCCTCAGGTAACCGACTTCCTGAAGGATGGGCCAGATCTGTAAAGAAAGAGATCATTTACAGGCTCCTGAAACTCTATTCCATTAGCAACAGATGGTAAACACAAATATAAAAAAAATAAATATTTTTGCAAGGACATTCGATACTGCCTCTTTAACTTTTTACAGAGCTGCTTCACATGTCAGACTTTCCAAAGGAAAGAGCGAGGCTACATCAGCAAGTTTGCTAGACAGGCCTTCTGTAACTATATAAGGGTTTCAAAAGAAACTTAAGCCACGGGAGGCTCGCATAGTGATATTTCACAGCTATGAATTAGCAAGAACTAATTCTTTCGGTGAATTACCGCGACCAGAGATTCGAGGCAGAATTGTCTGATTGGAGAGAAAACTGAACTCGAGCCGGGTGCGTGGGACCTGCCCCTTCCCTGCTCTCCCATTTCGGCGTTCCCAGCCCCACCGAAAAGAGACCTGCGTAGGAACAGCGGTTGGTTTGCTGATCAACTCTGCCGAGCACTGAAAATACATTTGAAAAGTAACAGCTCTGAAAGAGATCGGTTGCTTTCTGTAAACGCCGTGGACTGTTTAGACATATAATTAATGTAGTCTTGCACTTATGGAAACTTGGCCTTTCTGCTTGGGATGGTTTTGGCTAAGGGTGTGTTCTTGCTGCTTTTTTTCAAGGAAGGAATGGCTTGTTATTTATTGCTGAGCGAAACGGCAAGCGCTATTAATATTGTAGTGCTGACAGAGAAAGCATTTTCCCAGTTTGCTGTTCTTTTTTCTCTTTCCCTTGAAATGCTTGTTCTCTTTCCATAAACAGATGCAAACAGACCAAACGTTTCCTGCAAAATAAGGCAATGAGTACAAAGTAGCAATAGCAGGGTTATCTTGTTGATGAAAAGATATATTTTATTGTACGTCTGCACACATCAGAGCATAAACATTTCACCGAGACCAGAAGTTTCTGGGTAAAGGTGTTCGCCCGCAGCCAATTTTATGCTGTGCTGTATAAAGATGACAGGTATTCAAGCGTGAACTGATGAAGTAGAGAGGTTTTTGAGTCTCATCTCCCCTGATATACCATATAATGCATGTTTTTTGCTCTGAAACTCGCAGCTACAAAGCCCTTTTGTGAAGACCGGTTGCGGTGGTGCTGCCCTGCCCTGCCCAGAGAGCGAGAGCTCTGCAGGAGATGGGGATGCTGTCGGGGGGCCTGAACAAGATCACTCAGTCTGCATGCACCAAAATTGCTATAATTTGTCAAGCTTAAGGGGGGGAAAAAAAAAAAAAAAAAAAAAAAGAGTTTGGGGATATATATCTTTGAAGGCTCTTTTAGCCAAATGTCTGATATTGGGCAGACCCGCCCTACCCCCAGCCTCCCGAACAATGCATACCAAATTTCAGGGCAAACTGAGTTCAAGCCCCTGAAACAGCTGACCTTTAAAGCGAAAATGCTTTGCAATCCCTGACTAGTCAAAACTACCACAACTGAGTCAGAGGGACGCGCTGGGAAAACCGAACATGAGTGTTTCTCATTGCTATGAGCAGAATAATGTGATCTCAACCTGTATTTTTCATTCTTTTTTTTGTGCTGGGTGTTTACTGAAGCTCTGTCCTTCTTAGCTGATGCTTTAAACACAGGATTATGTTGCCTAGAGGGGTTTTTTTCCCTGACATGAAGACTATGGCAAGTAGTTTAGTCTTTATTCCTTCAGTTTATCCCTGCTTTCTATTGCAGGAGCACTGGAACTCTGAAACTGCTAGCAGCTACCTGGAATCGGACAAATCTAGTTATGACAGTAACTGCAAGAAATGAAGGAGACTAGGCAGTTACAGGAAAATGCTACCGTTACAGTAAGCTTGTGAGCCTATAGTGAATTATATTGTGCAACCAGAGCTCTACAGCTTTATTTCCTGGTCACATGAGCTTGAAGCCACAGTACAGTAATTCAAAACATCGGTGAGAGGCAAGAAATGGAAGAAAGAATAATTTGAGGAAATATAATATTTTAGACTAAACTGTTAAACAAGATAAAGAAAATAGTAGTTTCCTAAAAAAAAAAACAAAAACAAAAAACCCAAAACCAAACACAAAAAAAAACCCCAAACACACCGGGGGGGGGGGGGGGGGGGGAGGGCAACCAAAGGGTT